>NC_083401.1:59370733-59673993 GCF_020745735.1 Hemiscyllium ocellatum | reverse complement strand
ATGTATAAGATAATCACAGGGTTTTGATAGTGTGGACATTGAGAGCCTTTTTCCTCGGATGGTGAAGGCTAACCAGAGGGGACATAGCTTTAACGAGGGGTGATAGATTTAGGATAGATATTAGAGGTAGTTTCTTCACTCAGAAAGTAGTAGGAGCGTGGAATGGTCTGCCTGCAACAGTAATACACTTGCCAACATTAAGGGCATTGGACATACATATGGATAAAAATGGAACAGTGTAGGTTAAATGGGCATCAGATTATTTTCACACGTCATCACAACATTGAGGGCTGAAGGGCCTTTACTGTGCTGTAACATTCTATGTTCTATGAGACAGAAAAATAACAGGTAACGATAGGCTTTTTAGCTTAACATTGGTCACTAGGAAAATATTTAAGCCTATTATAGAAGATGTAATAGAGCATTTAGAAACGTACAATACAAACAAGTAGAATCAGCACAGCTCCATAAAAGTGAAATCACATATGAAACATTTATTAGAATTATTTGAGGTAACAAGCAGGATAAATAAGGGGGAAACAAAGAATGCAACATAATTAGATTCCCAAAAGCCTTTTGATATAAGTATCCCACCCCAATCAAGCTGTTCAATGAGATAACAACCTGATGGGTGTAGCACATTAGCACAGATAAAGTATTGGCTAATTAACATGAGACAGAAAATTTGGATGAGGTTGGGGATCATTTTCAGGATGGCAATCTATATCTAGTGGAGTGCCACAGGGATCATTGTTGGGCCAGAATTATTTATAATATAATATATTAAATGCTGAGAGGATGGTTCCCATTGTGGGAAAATCTAGTACCAGAAGGCATAGTAACAGAATAAAGGGGTACTAATTTAATACCGAAATGAGAAGGAATTTCTTCTCTCAGAGGATTGTGTCTCTTTGGAACTATGGGAGCTGTGCGAGTAGAGTCCTTGTGTATATTTAAAGTTGCAAAAGATAGGCTCTCGATCAGTAGGGGAATTAAGGGTTACAGGGAAAGGACAGGATAGTGGACATGAGGAATGGCAGTTTAGGCATGATTCTATTGAGTGGCAGAATAGGTTGAAGGGACCAAATATCCTACACCTATTCCTGTTTCTTACGGTCTTATATTAAATTACTTGGATAAGCAAAGTGAATATACTGTGACAAAGTTTTCAGATTACCCAAGAATAGGCCAGAAGCCAAGTGCTAAGGATGACAAAAACATCTGCAGAGACATAGACAGGCTAATTGAATCAGCAAAATGATAGATGGCATATTATTATTAAGTCAAAAACATGTATAGTCCCTTGAAGAACGAGAGGGTGCTTTAATGAGCTAAGTGATTTTTACAAACGAGCTGAGAGTCACAGAGTACTGAGAATTGAAGGTATGTAACAATTGCCAGTAGGGTTATTAACATTTGCTTGGGTTGGGGTTTTTTTTTGAGTTAAGGCAACAGGATTTGAATTTAACTGATTAATTTAAAATATGCCCAGGATACCAAAAAACAATTGAATTTAAATTTGGTTCTATTGACACCTAGAACCTATGGGATGGCAAGAGTCATGGGGTTGATAAAGGAGGGTATTTTGAAAATTCCTAAGAGCTAACTGCCCATCTAAAATTAAAAGCTCTCAAAAGGCTCTGTGTTGATACTGTTCCTTTAACAAGGTTATGTTGTCCTTGGTTTTTTTCCTCAGGTTGTAAAAACACAGGTTCCGTTTGGGTCAGTTTGATTATAGAACATAGAACAATACAGCACAGAACAGGACATAGAACATTTATCCTAGCTTAAGCACCTATCCAATTTCCACTTAAAGGCCTTCGAGGAGAAAGTGAGGTCTGCAGATGCTGGAGATCAGAGGTGAAAATGTTTTGCTGGAAAAGCGCAGCAGGTTAGGCAGCATCCAAGGAACAGGAGATTCGACGTTTCAGGCATAAGCGAAGGGCCGAAGATTCCTGAAGAAGGGCTTATGCCTGAAACGTCAAATCTCCTGTTCCTTGGATGCAGCCTGACCTGCTGCGCTTTTCCAGCAACACGTTTTCAGCTCCGCTTAAAGGTCACCAATGATTCTGACTCTGCCACTCCCACAGGCAGCGCATTCCATGCTCCCACCACTCTCTGGGTAAAGAACCTACCCCTGACATCCCCCTATACCTTCCACCCTTCACCTTTAAATTTATGTCCCCTTGTAACACACTGTTGTACCCGGGGAAAAAAGTCTCTGACTGTCCACTCTATCTATTCCCCTGATCATCTTACAAACCTCTATCAAGTCACCCCTCATCCTTCGCCGTTCCAATGAGAAAAGGCCTAGCACTCTCAAGCTATCCTCGTACGACCTATTCTCTATTCCAGGCAACATCCTGGTAAATCTCCTCTGCACCCTCTCCAAAGCTTCCACATCTTTCCTAAAGTGAGGCAACCAGAACTGCCACAGTACTCCAAATGTGGCCTTACCAAGGTCCTGTACAGCTGCAACATCACCTCAAGACTTTTGAATTCAATCCCTCTGCTAATGAACGCTAATACACCATAGGCCTTCTTACAAGCTCTATCCACCTGAGTGGCAACTTTCAAAGAGCTATGAACATAGACCCCAAGATCCCTCTGCTCCTCCACCTTACTAAGAACCCTACCGTTAACCCTGTATTCCGCATTCTTATTTGTCCTTCCAAATGGACAACCTCACACTTGACAGGGTTGAATTCCATCTGCCACTCCTCAGCCCAGCTCTGCATCATATCCAAGTCCCTTTGCAGCTGACAACAGCCCTCCTCACTATCCACAACTCCACCAATCTTCGTATCATCTGCAAATTTACTGACCCACCCTTCGACTCAATCTTCCACCAAATATTGCATCAGGCTGAAGGATTCCAGGTTTTTAAAAAAAGACTTGTACAGTGAAAGGGGAGTGGCCAGTTCTCTTAGCTCAGTTTTTCTCTGTTATGATTTGGTTTTTGGCAGTCTGGCTATTCACCGAAAGCAGTCAGGCAGTAAAAAAGCCGCAGGACCCAAAGGAGCAGGGCCTTGCTGAACCTCACTCTCTCTCTGACAGTTACCTGTAACACCCTGTGTTTGATTTTACCTTTTGTGCCAGAGGGTGTTTATGGGGATTGTTGCAAGTATCCAGAGCAGCATCATTAAGTTGGGATGATCGAGTGAGTTTTCAGATCGGTTAGGTTATTCAGTATTTTGTTTATGATTCAGTCGGTGATCGTGTAAATAAATTTGGTTTTGTTTAAAACTACATGGTTGGCCCAACTGCATCCCTCCTAGAATATCCTTGGTTGAACCCAATTCTGACCTCTTTGCTAATTCTATAAGTATAGACTTTTCTTTCTAAACTTTGTTAACAAATTTAGGAATAATCTGCAAACCCCAGAAGCTCTTCAGCAATTTTAAGAGCTATTTCTCTCACTTGTAAATTTAACCAACCACAAGTAACCAAAATTGAACAAACTGTCTAGCCTACATTTTATTTGAAGGACTAGGACACTAAACGGCAAGTGTTTAAATCTGCTGGGACCTTTTGTACCCCAAATCTGTTCAAATCTGTCCAAATCTCAGACAGGATCTGGGGTAAATCTGTCCAAACCACAGACCTGAGCCCCCAAACTGTAAAGCGTTCGACAAAGTTCCCTGTGGGAGACTGGTTAGCAAGGTTAGATCTCATGGAATACAGAGAGATGAGCCATTTGGATACAGACCTGGCTCAAAGGTAGAAGACAGAGGGTGGTGGTGGAGGGTTGTTTTTCAGACTGGAGGCCTGTGACCAATGGAGTGCTACAAGAATCGCTGCTGGGTCCACTACTTTTCATCATTTATATAAATGATTTGGATGTGAGCATAAGAGGTATAATTAGTAAATTTGCAAATGACACCAAAATTGAAAGTGTAGTGGACAGTGAAAAAAGTTACCTCAGATTACAACAGGATCTTGATCAGATGGGCCAATGGGCTGAGAAGTGGCAGATGGAGTTTAATTTAGATAAATGTGAGATGCTGCATTTTGGGAAAGCAAATCTTCGCAGGATTTATAATGTCCCAGGGAGTATTGTGAACACAGAGACCTTGGAGCGCATGTTCGTAGCTCCTTGAAAGTGAATTCGCAGGTAGATAGGATAGTGAAGGCACCATTTGATATGCTTTCCCATTTTGGTCAGAGTATTTAGTACAGGAGTTGAGAGGGCTGTACAGGACATTGGTTAGGCCACTTTTGGAATAGTGTGTGCAATTCTGGTCTCCTTCCTATCGGAAAGATGTTGTGAAACTTGAAAGGGTTCAAAAAAGATTTACAAGGATGTTGCCAGGGTTGGAGGATTTGAGCTATAGGGAGAGGTTGAATAGGCTGGGACTGTTTTCCCTGAAGCGGAGGCTGAGGGGTGACATTAGAGAGGTTTATAAAATCATGAGGGGCATGAAGTCTCTTCGCTGGGGTAGGGGAGTCCAGAACTAGAGGGCATAGGTTTAGGGTGAGAGGGGAAAGATATAAAAGAGACCTGAGGGGCAGCTTTTTCACACAGAGGGTGGTACGTGTATGGAATGAGCTACCCAGAGGAAGTAGTGAAGGCTGGTATGATTGCAACATTTAAAAGGCATCCGGATGGGTATATGAATAAGAAGGTTTGGAGGGATATGGGCCGGGTGCTGGCACGTGGGACTAGGTTAGGTTGGGACATCTGGTTGGCGTGGACCAAACGGTCTGTTTCTGTGCTGTATATCTCTATGACTCTATGCTATGGCAGTAAACCCTTCTGCTAAATTAAACCAAACACATGCTAAATTAAAGGAAACACACAGAAAAGTTCACCTCACAATCTGTTAAAGTATGAGTGACAGAGAACTACCCAAATTCCACTTCTTAACAAAAAAATCAATTTTATTCTTTAACTTTCAGGTGAACATTAACCAACAACTATTTACAACTCCTAGCCTCCTTTTTCTAAAAGGTTTGTTATCTAACTCCACTCGATAATAATATACTGATCCAATAAAGTCCCTATAAATTTACAGTAACTCAATTTTTCAAAACCAGACAGCGGCTGGCATCTCCGGTGTCGATCTTCTTCTGTTTACAGATCTCCCTGCGTCATCTTCGGTGTTCTGCTGCACAGATTTTTCTTATGAGAAAGGTACCTTTGATATTGTGTGTTTTCGGCAGTCGATGGCAATGGCAAATGGTGCACTTTCTGGCTAACTGTCCAAAATGCCTGTTTTTTATGCCCCAAACATTGGATTATCTCATTGGTTTGATGTTGACAAAACAGTAAAATTCAAATTTGATTGGGTTTTAGTATCTTGGGGCATAGTTTAAACTGATGGGTTAAATTTGAACAGCTATGAAAGCAACTTATACATTTAATGGTAAGCTCCTAGGGAGTGTTGCTGAACAAAGAGGCCTTGAAGTGCAGGTTCATAGCTCCTTGAAAGTGGAGTGACAGGTAGACAGGGTAGTGAAGAAGGCATTTGGTATGCTTTCCTTTATTGGTCAGAGTATTGAGAACAGGAGTTGGGAGGTCATGTTGCAGCTGTACAGGACATTGGTTAGGCCACAGTTAGAATATTGCACACAATTTTGGTCTCTTTCCTATCGGAAAGATGTTGTGAAACTTGAAAGGATTCAGAAAAGATTTACGAGGATGTTGCCAGGATTGGAGGATTTGAGCTATAGGGAGAGGTTGAATAGGCTGGGGCTGTTTTCCCTGGAGCGTCGGAGGCTGAGAGGTGACCTTATAGAGGTTTACAAAATTATTAGGGGCATGGATAGGATAAATAGACAAAGTCTTTTCCCTAGGGTCAGGGAGTCCAGGACTAGAGGGCATAGGTTTAGGGTGAGAGGGGGAAAGATATAAAAGAGACCTGAGGGCAACTTTTTCACACAGAGGGTGGTACGTGTATGGAATGAGCTGCCAGAGGATGTGGTGGAGGCTGGTACAATTGCAACATCTAAGAGGCATTTGGACTGGTATATGAATAGGAAGGGTTTGGAGGGATATGGGCCATGTGCTGGCAGGTAGGACGAGATTGGGTTGGGATATCTGGTCAGCATGGACGGGTTGGACTGAAGGGTCTGTTTCCATGCTGTACATCTCTATGATTCTATAATTAATATCTAGGTTATAGGCAAAATGTTGTATCTTTCAATTTTCCAGCACACACTGTGGCATGACAGGTGCTTGCCAGCTTTCACTCTCTCTTAAAGGTACAGTACACACCTTCTATTTCATAATAGTGTGGGTTTCCTCCAAGTGCTCTGGTTTCCTGCCACAGTCTAAAGATGTGCAGGTTAGGTGGACTGGCCATCGTGTCCAGGGATGTGCAGGCTAAGTAGATTAGCCATGGGAAATGTAGGGTTACAGGGATAGGGTAGTGAGGTGAGTCTGGGTGGATGCTCTTCAGAGGGTCAGTGTGGACTCAATGGACTGAATAAACTGCATCCATACTGTAGGGACTCTATGATATAATACTATGATACAGTACAGTTTGTTATCAACAAACACATTGACTTGGATCCCATTTACCACCTCCCGAGATAAATAATAGGAAATGACATCACTACCGGAAATGACGTCACCAGCCCAAGGAAACCCAAACACAAATAAAAAGTGGGCTATACCACCAGTGCTTCATCCGGAGGCTCATTGATGATGTTATCTCGTATGGTGACGAAACATCTGAAAATGAATCGATCAACTCAATGAGCAAATCTATGTCCAGAATTTCAACCTGAGCTACAAATCTTCTCAAAACTTGCTAAGATTTAGAAGAGGCATGAGGGGCATTTTATTTTTACACAGAAGATGGTTTGCATGTGGAAAGAACTTCCTGAGGTGGTGGATGTGGACACAATTACAACATTTAAAAGAAATTTGGATAAGTACATGAAAAGGAAAAGTTTAAAAGGATATGGGCCAAGAGTAGACAGGCAGGACAAGTTTAGTCTAGGATTATATTTAGTATAGACTGGTTGGATCAAAGGGTCTGTTTCTGTGCTGTATGACTCTATGACATAATAAAGTACAGTCAGTTCTGAAATAATATGATAGTTCCATTCTTGTGCAATCTTACCTTATAAGAAAATCATACAACAGCCATGCCATTTAAACTAATGGGGCTGGAATCACTTTATAGCCATACAGGTAAGAAAAGCTTGCATTCTACAAATAACAATCTCAACTCGTCAATCTCATTAAAGCCAATTCACAGTGGCTATAGTCATGTTCTGCTCAGGATTTTCTGATTTTGCTGAAATTGTATTTGGATTTCTATTTATGAAAAGCTTTTAGAGAAAATAAATCCAAGATATTTTAATGATGCACAGACACATAGGATTATAAGACATAAGAACGTAAAAATTAGGAGCAAGAGTAGGTCGTCCAGGCTTTCAAGCCTGCTCCGCCATTCATGATGATCACTGCTGATTTTTTTCTCGGACTCAGATCCAGTTAGCTGAGCTCTCACCATATTGGTTAACTCCTTTATTGTTCAAAAAAAATGTCTACCTTAGCTTGAAAAACATTTACTGAAGTAGGGTCAACTACTTCACTGGGCAAGGAACTACTTGGATTAACAACCCTCTGGGTGAAGAAGTTCCTTCTCAATTCAGTCCTAAATCTGCTCAGCCTAATCTTGAGGCTGTGCTCTCTTGTCCTAGCTTCACCTGCCAATGGAAACATCCTCTCTACTTCCATCTTATCTATTCCTTCATAATTTTCTATCTTTCTAGAAGACCCCTCTTCATTCTTCTGAATTACAATGAATATAATCCCAGTCTACTCAATCTCTCCTCATAAACCAACACCATCAACTCCGGAATCAACCTCTGTGCCCCTTCCAGTGCTCGTCCATCCTTTCTCAAGTCAGAAGACCAAAACTGCACACATTACTCCAGGTATGGCCTCACCAGCACCTCGTACAGCTGGAACGTAACGTCCCTGTTTTTACACTCAATCCCTTTAGCAATGAAGAATAAAATTCCATTTGCCTTCTTAATTACTTGTTGTACCTGCAGACCAAACTTCTGTGATTCATGCACAAGGACACCCAGGTCCTTCTGCATAGCAGCATGCTGCAACTTTTACCATTCAAGTAATAATTCTTTTTACTGTTACTCCTTCCAAAATGGATGACCTCACATTTATTAACATTGTATTGTATTCCATCTGCCAGACCTTGGCCCACTCACTTAAAGTATTTATGTTCCTTTGCAAAGTTTCACAGTCCTCTGCACACTTTGCTCTACCACTCATCTTAGTGTCATCTGCAAACTTTAACACCTTACACATGGTTCCCAACTCCAAATCATCTATCTAAATTGTAAATAATTGCAGTCCCAACACCAATCGCTGAGGCACACCACTAGTCACTGATTGCCAGCCAGAATACACTCATTTATCTCCACTCTTTGCTTCCTTTTTTTTCTAGAACACTGGTTCCAAATCAATTCAAGTGGAGACTATCCTATTGGTACAGTTTCCCCCCCCGCCCCCCCCCCCCCCCCCCGCCCCAGTTCCAAAACTGATGCCAATACCCCATGAAATGGATACCCTCTTTCCCACACCACTCCCATAGTCATGTGTTTACTTCCCAAATTTTCTTATCCTTATGCCAATTAACACTTGGCTCAGGCAGTAGTCCAGAAATTATTACCTTCAAGGAGCTGTTTCTTAATTTCATTCTTAGTGCTTGATAATACCCAAATAGGTTCTCCTTCCCAGCTTGCCTATGTTGTTAGTCCCATGGTGGACCACAACAACTGAATCCTCCCCCTCCAACATCCTTTCAAACCAGTTAGAGATGCCCTTCACCCTGGCACCAGGCAAGCAACACACCATGCTGGACTCCTGATCCGGCTTGCAAAAGATACTATCTATTCCGCTAATTATAGAATCCCCTGTGACTACCACTTGTCTTTTTGCTCCCCTCTCTTGAATGGCCTTCTGCACCATGGTTCATCTTCCCTGGAACCCTTTTCCTCACCCACACAGGGAACAAGCATCTCATTCATATTGGATAAGGTCAAAAGTTGAGGCTCCACCACTCCTGAACTCAGGATCCACCTATCTTCCTCACTTGCAATCACACCCTGTTGTCACTAATTAAATTTGAATCACTTAATCTACCAGGTAGGACTGCCTCCCGAAACCAAGCATTCAGGTAACTCTCCCCCTCCCAGCTGTGCCACAGTGTTTGAAGGTTAGATTCCACATCATCAACTCTAAGCCGGAGCTTCTCAGTAACCAACACTTGTGTAAGTGTGGTCACTGCCATCCATAATGGGATCAGCCAGCTCCCACATCATACAGCTACAGCACATCACCTACCCAGCCATCTCTACTTAGTTAATTACTGCAATACTTTATATAAATTTATGCGTGAAATAATTTCTACCACTTCTCTGCCATGGTCTTTTTCAAATAACCAATCAATAGATAAATTTTAAAAAGTAATTTTTTACCAATCACACAATACAGAAGAAATAGAAAAGCTTTACCTTATCAACAGACCACAGAGTCTTTATTTTAGGTTAGAGGAGGATGGCGGTTGGGAGACACTACCTGTGCAGTTGATGCCCAAATATATCAATTCACTCATCTTCTCAAACCTCAATGAACCACTTCTCCCACAAGATAAGTTTTTAAATGGAGAACTTACCTTCCCGACCACCCCCTGGTTTCCGTTCTCACTGCTCCCGCTGCACATATGAAGACTTAAGAGCAGTCCTTTGAGTAGGCTCCACCATCTGATTAATTCTTCTGAATATAGTCTCTACTTCATTCTCTTTCTACCTTCATAAACCTGGACTCCCTTGTCAATCAAAGTACTCACCTAGTCTTGAATAGGTTGAATGACCCACCCTCCATTGCACTCTGCAGAAGATAATTTCACAGACTAAAACCCTTCTTAGACAAAGCTATTTCACCACAGCTCTATCCCAGGAGACCTCGTATTCTTAAATTGTGTTCCCTAGTTCCAGTTTCTCCCAGAAGAATAAACATCCAATATTTATGCAATCAAGTTGTCCTCAGGATCGTATAAGTTTCAATAAAATCAACTCTTATTCACTTGAACTCTGATTTTTTTTAAACAAGGCGACCAGAACATACTCTAAATGTAATTTCACAAAGGCCATATACACCTGCAGCAAAACCTCCCTACTTCTATTTTCCATTCCCTTTGCATCCTATTGTTTTCCTAATTACTGACTTATGTAGCAGGACACCCAGATTCCATCTACGCCATGAACTGTGCAATCTCTATTTCAATAATATACCGCTTCTCTGTTCTTCCCGTGAAAGAGGACAAATTCACATTTACCCACAGTTATCCTGCCAAATTTCTGTCCACTTACTTAACCAATCTGTATCACTTTGTAGACTTTTTAACCTCACCTTGATAACTTATTTTCTTATGTGTCTTAATTCATTGGCAAATGTAGCTACCATACATTCATCATAGTCATTAATATAAATTGTAAATATCTGAGACTCAGCATTGATCCCTGTGGCATTTAGCTAGTTGCATTTATTGCTTACCAATAATGCTGTGAAGAGTTAGCAGATTCACAGGAGGCTGGTGGGGATGAGAAACCAATGTAATTTATTAAGGACAGGGGTGAAGAGTATTAATGTGGGATGTAACATAGGCCGTGTTTTAAACAAAATTAACTTCATGGTGGGTGCAATATACAAGGACAGCAATAATCGAATATGAAAGTAGAGGTATGTAACAAGCAGCAGATGGACTGAGATTAGGGTGTAGCTTTACAGTCTGTTAAAATAATCAGTGCAGGTTATACACCTACCAGAGTTCTGAAAATCTGATCCCGATTTCCTAGAGGCCATTTAGAATCTAGAAAAAGGTAAGTAATGCTGATTAATAATCAAAGATATTTGAGGTTGCATAGCCAACACATTAAATTAAATAAAAGCAGAAATTAGTAGTAGCATCTGTAGGAAGAAAACAAAGTTAATGTTTCAAATCTGGAGACTTTTCTTCAACTTTGCTTTATTCCCACAGATGTTGCAGAGCATAAACCAGAAGTCACCAGATTTGAAACATTAACTCTGTTTTCTTCCCACAGATGCTGCCACACCTGCTGAATTTCTCCAGCAATTCTTCTTTTCCTTTCAGATGTCCAACATCTGCAAATCTTCATTTGAACTTAGACACTAAATTACACACTACATTGAATTTAAGATTCTAACTTTACATCTATGATAGTAAGATTGTTATGACAGATTGAAGACCACACTGGCAATGGCACAAATTTGCTCAGATAATTAATGTTAAGATATTGTACGATTTTGGCTACAAGGCCCATCTACGTTTCTGCTTTGATGCTGTTGTACATTGTGCCAACCCAAGTACAATAGTTGAAACCAACAATATGCATTTTTTAAATAAATTCCAATGCTTCACAGGTGTGTTATCAAACAAGATTGATAAGTCAAATAAAGAGATTTTAGGACCAGTGGCCAATATCTTCATCAAAAAATTTGTTTTTTTAAAAAGAAGAATAGATAGAGAAATGCAAAGTTTAGGAGGGAAGTCAAGAAAATTGAAGTTGAAGACAATTCTGATGCTGCAGAGAGGAGAACGGATGGAGCCATGGACAAATTTGAAAACAAGGACAAGAAATTAAAACCAGAATATTGTTTATTCATTACAGCCTCCAATGTACCAGCTCAATTTTTGGGCAGAAAGGAGGACCAAGAAAATGATAAGGAAAGAAGAACAGAATATAAATGCAATCTAGCAAAAAACATGAAAATATACCGTAAATTCTTCTTTAGGTGTGTAAAAAGAAAACATTTGCCAGGGGTAGCATGGTGACTCAGTGGTTAGCACTGCTGCCTCACGTCACCAGGGACGTGGATTTGATTTCACCCTCAGGCAGTGTTTGTGGAGTTTGCACATTCTCCCCATGTCTGCATGAGCTTCCTCCTGGTGGTCTGGTTTCTTCCCAGAGTCCAAAGATTGCAGATTAGGTGAACTGGCCATAATAAATTGCCCCATAGCGTCCAGGGATGTGTGAGCTAGGTGGATTAGACATGAGAAATGCAGGGTTACAGGGAGAGGATAGGAGGGTGGATCTGGGTGGGATGCTCTTTACAGAGTTGCTGTGGACTCAATGGGTTGAATGGCCTGCTTCTACACTGTAGAGATTCTACGACTTAAGATAAACATGGGCCCATTCAGTCACAGTCTGGACAATTTAAATTGGGGGAAAGCAGAAGTGTCAGAGAAGCTAAATGATTACTTTGTATTTATTGTCACAGAGAAAGATACAAGAGATGCATAGAATGCAGAAGTGGTGGAGGCAAGTCCACTTACAACATTTGAAAGGAAGCTGGATGGGTATATGAATAGGAAGGGTTGAGGGGGATATGGGCCAAATGCTGGCAAGTGGAACTAGATTGATTTAGGATATCTGGTCAGCATGGATGAGTTAGAATGAAGGGTCTGTTTCTGCACTGTACATCTCTATGACAATGACTCTATGACACCAGGAGTAACAGTACAGGAATAGGAGGAGAATTGATTGCACGTCATTCTTTCATTACAACTTGATAGATAAGAATGAAACGAGCAAGCTTCAGTTCAACCCACTGCATGACAATGGAGAGGTGTCAGAGAAGGATAGCATGGTCAGCTGTCTCAAAGTGAATAGAGAAGGACCAGGTGGAATAGTTTCATCCTCAATGCAGTCACATGGGATCATAAAAGAAATGCGGTAGCTTGGCAAGTGCAGAAATAACATCTTCCATTTTAACTTGATGAAATGTGTGTGAAGCATTATGCTATTTACAGATATACACACCACCCTGCCCAACTTGTTAATTGACTGTACCATTCAATAAGCATTCAGACAGACAACGGGAAACTGCATTCAATGGTGACGGTTCTTCTGAAACCATTATAGAAGCTCAAATGAATAAAGCATTCGACTCACATTGGTTTCCAAGGTCCATTTTTCATTTGCTATTTCATTAACCTCTCAGCCTCATTTCAATCAGACATGAAGACTTTGAGAGTATCACAGACCTGCACATAGTGCCAATTTAATTTCTACTTGATAATGGTGCTTCATTTTTCCCAGTGACCTGTAACAACCTTACAAATACTGCAACCAGGGTTCAACTACCAATACCCCACAACATTTCAATTTCTTTTCACTCTTCTTGGGCAGCACGATGGCACAGTAGTTAGCACTGCTGCCTCACAGTATCAGAGACCCGGGTTCAATTCCCACCTCAAGCAACTGTCTGTGTGGAGTTTGCACATTCTACATGTGTTTGCGTGGGTTTCCTCTGGGTGCTCCGGTTTCCTCCCACAGTCCAAAAATGTGCAAGTTTGGTGAATTGGCCATGCTAAATTGTTAGGTGAAGGGGTAAATGTAGGGGAATGGGTATCGATGCGTTGCTCTTTGGAGGGTCAGTGTGGACTTGCTGGGCCAAAGGGCCTGTTTCCACACTGTAAATAATCTAATCTAAAAATTCTTAATCGTAGCAGTCCATTCATAATTTCCAACTGTTGTCACCATTTTGCTTTCCCTCTCACCGACTTCCTCACCTTTGCTGATCCTATGGCATATATTATGTACTTTAAATTTAGAGTCATAAAGTCATAGAGATGTACAGCATGGAAACAGACCCTTCGTTCGAACCCATCCACACTGACCAGATATCCCAACCCAATCTAGTCCCACCTGCCAGCTCCCAGCCCATACCCCTTCCTCTTCATACACCCATCCAAATGCTTTTTAAATATTGCAATTGTACCAGCCTCCACCACTTCTTCTGGCAGCTCATTCCATATTTGTACCACCCTCAGTGTGAAAAAGTTGCCCCTTAGGTCTCATTTATATCTTTCCCCTCTCACCCTAAACCTATGGCCTCCAGTTCTGGACTCCCCGACCCCAGGGAAAGGATTTGGCCTATTTACACTATCCATGCCGCTCTCTCAGGTCACCCCTCAGCCTCCGACACTCTAGGGAAAACAGCCCCAGCCAGTTCAGCCTCTCCCTATAGGTCAAATGCTCCAACCCTGGAAACACACTTTCAAGTTTCACAACATCTTTCCGATAGGAAGGAGACCAGAACTGCATGCAATTTTCCAACAGTTGCCTAACCAATGTCCTGTACAGCCACAACATGACCTCTCAACTCCAGTACTCAATACTCTGACCAATAAAGGAAAGCATAACAAACGCTGCCTTCACTATCCTATCTACCTGCGACTCCACTTTCAAGGAGCTATGAACCTGCACTCCAAGGTCTCTTTGTTCAGAACACTCCTTAGGACCTTACCATTAAGTGTACTGCGAAGATTTGCTTTCCCAAAATGCAGCACCTCGCATTTATCTGGGTTAAACTCCATCTGCCACTTCTCAGCCCATTGGCCCATCTGGTCAAGATCCTGTTGTAATCTGAGGTAACCCTCTTTGCTGTCCACTGCACCTCCAATTTTGGTGTCATCTGCAAACTTACCAACTGTACCTCCTGTGCTCGCGTCCAAATCATTTATGTAAATGACAAAACGTAGAGGACCCAGCACTGATCCTTGTGGCACTCCACTGGTCACAGGCCTCCAGTCTGAAAAACAACCCTTCAACACCACCCTCCATCTTCTACCTTTGAGCCAGTTCCGTATCCAAATGGCTAGTTCTCCCTGTATTCCATGAGATCTAACGTTGCTAATCAGTCTCCCATGGGTAACTTTGTTGAATACCTTACTGAAGTCCATATTGATCACATCAACACTCTGCCATCATCAATCCTGTGTTACTTCTTCAAAAAACTCAACCAAGTTTGTGAGACATGATTTCCCAAGCACAAAGCCATGTTGACTATCCCTAATCAGTCTTTGCCTTTCCAAATACATGTACAGCCTGTCCGTCAGGATTCCCTCCAACAACTTGCCCACCACTGAGGTCAGGCTCACCGGTCTATAGTTCCCTGGCTTGTCTTTACCGCCCTTCTTAAACAGTAGCACCAATTTTGCCAACCTCCAGTCTTCCAACACCTCATCTGTGACTATCGATGACACAAATATCTCAGCAAGAGGCCCAGCAATCATTTCCCTAGCTACCCACAGAGTTCTCGGGTACACCTGATCAGGTCCTGGGGATTTATCCACCTTTATGTGTTTCAAGACATCCAGCATATCCTCCTCTGTATCTGGACATTTTGCAAGATGTCACCATCTATTTCCCTACAGTCTATACCTTCCATATCCTTTTCCACAGTAAACAATGATGCAAAGTACGCATTTAGTAACTCTATTTTCTGCGGCTCCACACAAAGGCCACCTTGCTGATCTTTGAAGGGTCCTATTCTCTCCCTAGTTACCCTTTTTGTCCTTTATGCATTTGTTAAAACTCTTTGGATTCTCCTTAATTCTATTTGCCAAAGCTATCTCATGCCCCCTTTTTGCCCTCCTGATTTCCCTCTCAAGTATACTCCTACTTCCTTTATATTCTTCCAAGGATTCAGTCGATCTATCCTGTCTATTCCTTACATAGGCTTCCTCCTTTTTCTTAACCAAACCCTCAATTTCTTTAGTTATCCAGCATTCCCTATACCTACTAGCCTTCCCTTTCACCCTGACAGGAATATACTTTTTCTGGATTCTCGTTAACTCATTTCTGAAGGCTTCCTATTTTCCAGCCATCCCGTTACCTGCGAACATCTGCCCCCCAATCAGCTTTCGAAAGTTAATACTGTCAAAATTGGCCTTTCTCCAATTTAAAACTTCAACTTTTAGATCTGGTCAATCCTTTTCCATCACTATATTTTTATATACTATATTTTTATTAAGAAAAAAATAGTTTTTTAAATATTACAACAAATACAAAACAATGCAATTCAAAACAGTACAAAAATAGTACAAAACTAAACCCAAATAATAAAAACATTCCCCAACCCATCCTCCTATACAAATGTATAAACATATATCGAGAAGTATAAAATTTAAAAAAAACCTAAACTAGCTATTTAACTAACTAAATAAATACCTAACAACAAACAAATAAATAGTAATAACTCAGCCCAGTCAAACAAAACACTCATACATTCATATTTCCTCCTCCCTAAATATTGGACTCATGAAACACAATCGTTACGGCTATATAAAAGCCCTTGTTAGTGTGGCAGATAAATCGGTGTCCAGGTATTTCAAAAAGGGTTGCCATTCTCAGTTTTGTGGTGTACCATATTTGTGACAAAATCCAGGGGAATATGCTCCATAATAATCTTCCGCCAACCCGACAGGCCCGGGGGGGGGGGTTTCTGATATCCAACCTAGCAAGATATTCTTCCTCGCACAGAATGTAAGAATATTGAAATGTTTTTCCTTATGCGAGTCTGCAGGAAATACAATGGGTCGGCCCAAAAGGAGGGAAATAGGGTCCTTCTCCACCCTACACCTAAACTCCTCTCCATTGCACCCACCACAGCGCTCCAATGTGTTTGAAGCCTGTAACGAGCAAATACAATGGGTAAGAGTACCCATACAGACCTTGCACTTGGGGCATGCTGAAGATACCCCTGGTTTAAATTTTGACAAACGGTCTGGGCCTAAGTGGACCCTGTGGAGTATCTTCAACTGTAAAGCATGGGTCCTATTGCAAATTGATATCTTCCTTGCATTCTCCCAAATATCCTCCCATGCCTCTGAAGAAACTTCAACACCCAGCTCTCTTTCCCACATCTTGCAGAGTCGATCAGACTCATCTGAGGTGGCATCTCCCGATTGGTGAAAGAGAGTACTGACAGAGAGTGTACTCTTAGCCCTTAGTACCCCTCTTTCTATGTCAGAATTGTAGGGATTAGTCAAAAGTGTGGTCTATTGTTGAATAAAATCCCTAACTTGAATAAAACGAAAGAGGTCTCTATTAGGTAACTCGTACTTCCGTACTAACTGATCGAAGGACATCATTTGGCGGGTCGGTGTGGACTTGTTGGGCCGAAGGGCCTGTTTCCACACTAAGTAATCTAATCTAACCTAATCATATCTCCCTCAAATAAATCACCCATGCAAGATATACCCCTAGCTGCCCAACGTTTAAATCCCGAATTTATCATACCTGGTTAAAAACTCGGCATACTCACGAAAGGTGTAAACAAAGATGTTTTGCCAATATTACCTTTCCTCCTTTAACAGTATTGATGACTATTGGGTTATGGCAATATTCTCTAACTGTCCTCACCTTGTCCAAAAACAGCAAACTGGTAAGGGCGCATCTTGCCTGGGAGACTTCAATATCTAGCCATACTGAAAGAGGGTCCCCACAAACCCAATCACTTTTGTAGGTCAAAAACGAGCTTAATTGGCAATTTTTAGTGTCCGGAAGGTCTACTCCCCCCAATCTGTGAGGCAACTGCAGTTTGGCTAATTTAATGAGGGGCCGTTTACGGTGCTAGATAAAGGAGCTGGACCAATTGTTCAGTCTCCTGAGTGTTTGTTTATTGAAAATCAGGGGGAGCATCCATATAGGGTATAGCAAACGAGGGAGAATATTCATCTTAATAAGTGCTATCTGACCCAACCATGAGACTGGAAGTGCCTCCCATCTTTGGAGATCTTGTTTAACGCTTTCAAATACTTGAGTAAAATTGGCTTTGAACAGCCAATCCAGAACTGGAGTAATGAATATGCCCAAATACACAAAACCCCCTTGTGACCACCTAAATGGGAATCTATAGTCATTCTCAAGAGCCAACTCTTTCGTAAGACCACCCATAGGCATAGCCTCTGATTTAGCAAAATTAATCTTATACCCTGAAAAACCACCAAACGCATGAATGCATTGTATCATCGGGCAAGGCACTGAAACTGCTGGATTTGTCAAGAAAATTAGATCATCATCTGCATACAGCGAGATCTTATGTAATTTTTACCCCACTTCTGGAGCTGATATCTTGAGATCCCCATGAATGGCCTCTGCCAATGGTTCAATCATCAACGTAAAAAAGTAATGGTGAAAGGGGACAGCCTTGCCGGCTGCCCGTGGAAATATTACAATTGCTTGATCGTACCATGAAGGTAATGACCACAGCGAGAGGTACACTGTAGAGAGCCTTTACCCATCTTATGAAAACTTTGCCCAGACCAAACCGGTCTAGAGTATAGAAAAGGTATGGCCACTCAACTCGGTCAAATGCCTTCTCTGCACCTAAAGAAATCACCAATCCCTGTATTGACTGCTGTTGGCATGTTTGAATTACGTTAAGCAGCCTCCTAACGTTATTGGAGGATCTGCGACCCTTTATGAAGCCTGTCTGATCCTCTTTAATAATAGAAGCTAATGCAGTCTCCAGCCTTAACACAAGAGCCTTAGAAAGGATCTTAAAGTCCACATTTAAGTGCAAGATGGGTCTGTATGAAGCACATTCTTCCGTATCCTTCCCTTTTTTTAAGGATAAGTGAAATATTGGCCTCTCTGAGATGGTGGGAGACAAACATGACTGTATGAATCATTAAACATCGGGCCTGACAGTGTACTTATAAATTCCTTACAGAATTCACTGGGAAGTCCATCAGGACAGGGCGCCTTTCCACTCTGAAGCTGCCTCACAGCTTCCTGCACTTCTTGCTCTGATAATGGG
Source organism: Hemiscyllium ocellatum (assembly GCF_020745735.1). Taxonomy (NCBI): domain Eukaryota; kingdom Metazoa; phylum Chordata; class Chondrichthyes; order Orectolobiformes; family Hemiscylliidae; genus Hemiscyllium; species Hemiscyllium ocellatum. The sequence continues at coordinate 59,655,380 of NC_083401.1, read as the reverse complement.
GCATTGACAAAGGACTGTTGTTCGGGAGTCACACCCGGGAGCTTCAGATCTCTAAAGAAGGATTCCATTTTGGCCTGCCCCCTCCTCACAATTCTCAGACTGATATAACTTAGAGAAGAATCTCTGGAATGACACATTAATCTTTTTAGAATCACATGTTAGGTTCCTAGACCCTTCCCTAATCGCTGTAATGGTTTGTGGGGCACTTCTCTTTCTGGCAAGGTATGCTAAGTATTTGCCTGGCTTGTCACCATGCTCGTATAACCTTTGCTTTGCAAAAGCCAACTCCTTCTTTGCCGTCTGCATGAGCATGGAATTTATTGCAGACCGCAGTGCCGTAATCCTCTGTAGTTTGACCAACGAGGGTCTGTCAAAATAGGCCCTCTCGGCTGCCTTCAACCGTGCTTCAAGGAAACGCTGCTGCTCACCCTTCTGCCGCTTCCTACTTGTGAAATATGAAATGACTAACCCCCTGGCATAAGCTATGGCAGTTTTTCAGAGAACAGATGAGCTATCAACCAAGCCTATGTTGATGTCTAGGAATGCCCGAAATTCCCTAGAGAAATACTCCACAAACTAGCTGTCCATGAGAATAAAGGGGTCCATTCGCAAGTACCTTGAATCCACTGTAACATCTTTAACCATAAGGTACACTGCAGCATGATCAGAGATGGCAATATTACCAATCGTACAGGATCCCACCAGATTCAGGGTTACCGCAGGGGTCAGAAAAAAAATCAATCCTCGTGTGACATCTATGCGGATTGGAGAAAAACGTGAAATCCCTACCTGTAGGGTGGAAACACCTCCAGACGTCCACCAATCCTAATTCCCCACACAGACTCAATAACTGTTTAGTTTGTGCAGAGGGTATCGAGGGACCTTTAGGCAACCAGTCTACTGTGGCATCCATGAGGCAGTTAAAATCTCCCCCTATAATGATGTGCCCAGACTTGAGACTTATCAGTTTAGAAAAAGCATCTACCAAGAATTTAAGAGGATGAGCTGGGAGACAATAAACATTTAAAATGCCATATTCTTCCCCATTTATCAAGGCTTTAAGAATTGCAAACCTCCCGTATGTGTCTTTAACAATTTAAATGAGAGATTTTTTCAAACCAATATAGCCACTCCCCTACTTCAGGTATTAAATGATGAAAAATAAACTCGGTCAAAGCCATTCTACTGTAATTTCAGATGCTCCTGGTCATCCAAATGTGTCTCCTGTAACAAAGCAATATCCACCTTCTCCTCTCTAAGACTCAAGACTACCTTCTTTCTCTTAAATGGTGAGTGACTTCCCTTGATATTCCAGGGACTCCATTTAATCAAATCATTAGCCGTAATCTTCTGCAATTACATTTAAATTCCAGAGAGGAGGAACCCAAACCACAAATTGCTGAGCCTTCGTGTCGCATGGTCCACCAAATATAAAAACTACATAAACTAAAACCACTACATTTAAACATACATAATTATGAAAAATAAAAAACAAAATCCAGAAAACAAACCAACATATAAAGCACCAATAACGCTGAATAGGGAAACTCACCCCCTGCCCGGAGGGGGCAACTACTTGTCCCGAACTGCCCATAAATAGGCATCTAACCATCTCAACCACCTTCATTTCTCCCAGCTAGAGCCACATCGCAAGCACAAGCTAAAAAGAATAAACACCCCATAGAATAGCAATATGAATAAAGAAAATTCTTTTATTTAAAAAAAGGGGAATAAATACCCCACCCATCCTTTGGTATGTCCTTACTTAGAAATTTAAAATGTACATCTTAACCACCGCCAGACATAGTTTGAACCAAATTATCATCAATAGACGTAAAAAAAGGGAGAAAAACCAAGCTCCAACCGGATTTCCTCCATTTCTTTTACAGAATGATAAACGCATACCCAAGCAACGATATTTATACATACTACAATTGTTTAACTTAGATTAGTTTGTCCACAAAGTCTCTTGCCTTCTCCGATGTGTCAAAGAGATGCATGGATCCATCTAAGGTGATCCGAAGCACTGCCGGATATCTCAGGGAGTACTGAATCCCAAGCTCCTTCAATCTTCTCTTGACACCATCATACAATTTTTGTTTCTGGATCACCGCTACTGAAAAGTCCTGAAAAAACATGATATTAGACCCCTTTGTAAATTAGGGCCTTTGGATCCTTCCCCTGGAGTCTGGAAGCCTCCATGACACTCTCCTTATCCTAGTAATGATGGAACCGCACCAGGAAAGGATGAGGGCGGTGACCCAGACCCGACCTCCGTGCTGTGACCTGGTGAGCCCTCTCTATCTTCAATCCTCTCATGCCAGTCTCCAAGTCAAGGAATTTCGGAAGCCAATCTTCAACAAATTCCGCAGGCCACTCACCTTCCTTACTCTCGGGCAGACCGATGATCCAAATGTTTTTCTCTCCTGCCCCTGTGTTCAAGATCATCCACTTGGTCACGTAAATTACAAACCTGCGTCTTCATGGCTTGGATCTCTTCCTTGAATGAACTGGCATCAGCTTCCACCACTGTGACCCTGTGCTCCACCTCATCCATCCTCTTCTCCACGTCTCCCAGCTGATGCTCATGCTTCTGCAGCATGAAAGAGACTGGAGCTAGCTTCTCTTCAATCGGTTTCCCCAACATCTCGCGAGATTTCGAGAGCTGGTTCACCAGGTCCTAGAGAGTAATCGGCTCCGAGGCTGCTGCAGACTGACCTGCAGGCCCAGCCTCAGATGCTCCTCCTCCCTTTTTAGGCATTTCTGGACAGCTGAAAAATACAGGTAATTCAATTTTTTAATGTTTCTTGGGGCTCCACAATCTTTCCAACACCCCAAGAAATCCTGATGACCTGGGGTGGGTGGCTTTAACGACCGTCCCGCTCTTGCTGTGATGCGAAGCTCTGCAGTCTGATCTTCTCAGATCGCCGCCATCTTAGATCCCCCCTCCATCACGATTTTAAAATGAATAGAATTATGGTCGCTGGTCCCAAAGTGTTCCCCCACTGACACCTCAGTCACCTGCCCTGCCTTATTTCCCAAGAGTAGGTCAAGTTTTGCACCTTCTCTAGTAGGTACGTCCACATACTGAATCAGAAAATTATCGTGTACACACTTAAGAAATTCCTCTCCATCTAAACCTTTTACACGATGGCAGTCCCAGTCTATGTTTGGAAAGTTAAAATCCCTTACCATAACCACCCTATTATTCTTACAGATAGCTGAGATCTCCTTACAAGTTTGTTTCTCAATTTCTCTCTGACTATTAGGGGGTCTATAATATAATCCCAATAAGATGATCATCCCTTTCTTATTTCTCAGTTCCATCCAAATAACTTACCTGGATGTATTTCTGGGAATATCCTCCCTCAGCACAGCTGTAATGCTAACCCTTATCAAAAATGCCACTCCCCCTCCTCTCTTGCCTCCCTTTCTATCCTTCCTGTAGCATTTGTATCCTGGAACATTAAGCTGCCAATCCTGCCCATCCTGAGCCATGTTTCTGTCATTGCTATGATATCCCAATCCTATGTTCCTAACCATGCCCTGGAGTTCATCTGCCTTCCCTGTTAGGCCCCTTGCATTGAAATAAATGCAGTATAATTTATTAGTCCTACCTTGTCCCTGCTTGCCCTGACTGTTTGATTCACTTCTTTCTCAACTGTACCAGTCTCAGATTGATCTCTTTCCTCACTATCTCCCTGGGTCCCCCCCCCCACCTTACAAGTTTAAATCCTCCCAAGCAGTTCTAGCAAATTTCCCTGCCAGTATATTAGTCCCCTTCCAATTCAGGTGCAATCCATCCTTCTTGTACAGGTCACTTATACCCCAAAAGAGATTCCAAATGATCCAAAAATGTGAATCCTTCACCCATACACCAGCTCCTCAGCCATGCATTCATCTGCTCTATCCTCCTATTCCGGCCCTCACTAGCTCATCGCACTGGGAGTAATCCACATATTACTACTCTCGAGGACCTCCTTTTTTAAATTTCTGCCTCACTCTCTGTCATCTCCCTTCAGAATCTCAACCTTTTCCCTCCCTATGTAGTTGGTTCCAATGTGGACAATGATCTCTTGCTGTCCCCTCTCCCCCGTGAGAACACTGTGCACCCTCTCTGAGACATCCTTGATCCTGGCACCAGGGAACCAACACACCATTCTGCTTTTTCAATGCTGGCCACAGAAACACCTGTCTGTACCTCGGACTTCAGAATCTCTTAACACAATTGGTCTCTTGGAAGCCGACGTACCCCTCGTTGGTGTTGAAACTGGCTCTAATGCAGAAACTTGGCTGTTCAGGCTACGTTCCTCTGAGAATCCATCACCCCCTACATTTTTCAAAACAGCGTACCTGTTTGAAATGGGTATATCCACAAAAGACTCCTCCCCTAGGTGCCTGCCTCTCTTACCTTTCCTGGAGTTAACCCATCTATTTGACTTTCCCCTTCCTATAACTGCCATCCATCACATACTGTTGCTGTTGCAAATTCCACATTGAATGGATTGGTTGGAGAGACAGTTAGAAGCAATCTGATAAGATTCGCATCCAACAGCATTTATGGCAGATACAATCTGCAGTAACCCTGAAACACTCTTTCAACTCCCACATCTGACAAGAAGTACATATCACTGTACTAAAGGTCATTTTTGCTCCTTCACAATTTACAGACCCAGAAAATAATAATGTCTTATTCCTCTACAAAACATCGCGCAGGTTAAATTAATAGTTACGGCTTATATTTTAAGTTTAATCAAGAGACATATCTCCAAAAATATATAAACAAGAAAAAATCCCACTCTAATCACTACTGCAGCCTTTTTGTTGGACACTTTAAAACAACAATTAACTTATTTGGGTCTGTGCTGAGAACTTCACCCAAACAGGTTCCTCCAAGATTAGTTGTGAATTTCACTATTTGTTAATTTTCCCAGATGCACTCTGATGTCCAGTGATACATGAATTCAAACAGCAAAGGCAGTAACTGTGCAGGTTCTCTCTCTCTCTCTCTCACCTGCACTGTCCTCACCATGTCTATTTGAGTGGCTAGTTTCATGAAAAGAGAAATAAGATGGAAAAAAGTGGGTCTCGGAGGAAGGATCATGACTGTGATGGAAAGCTTATATGTAGGTCTGTGGCAAAGTGCAAAAAGAGACATAGAAGTCTGGTCAGTCTTCTGATGAACGATTACCTTTTCTAATCATGCAATGAGTTGCTAGAGCATAATTTTGAGACACTTAGAACAAAGAGGTTGATACAATGACTGCTGAAAATGACAGGACGAGGGATAATGAATGAGTAAGGGAAAATGGTAAATATATAGATGTAAAAATAATGAACCAATAATTTTTGCCGAAGCTTGTTAAGTTCACAGGTAAGTGGGTCTTTGGGGAAAGAGACAAAATCAGAAAGGAATAAACAACAGAGTGGTAAAAACAATGACTGCAATGCTGGAAACCAGAGTCTAGATTAGAGTGGTGCTGGAAAAGCACAGCAGTTCAGGCAGCATCCAAGGAGCTGTAAAATCGACGTTTCGGGCAAAAGTCCTTCATCAGGAATACAGGCAGAGAGCCTGAAGGGTGGAGAGATAAGTGAGAGGAGGGTGGGGTAGGGGAGAAAGTAGCACAGAGTACAATAGCTGAGTGGGGGAGGGGATGAAGGTGATAGGTCAGGGAGGGGGAGGGTGGAGTGGATAGGTAGAAAAGAAGATAGGCAGTAGGACACGTCGTGGGGACAGTAGTGAGTTGGAAGTTTGGAACTTCAGTGAGGTGGGGGATAGGGAAATGAGGAAACTGTTGAAGTCCACATTGATGCCCTGGGGTTGAAGTGTTCCGAGGCGGAAGATGAGGCATTCTTCCTCCAGGCGTTGGTGGTGAGGGAGCAGCAGTGAAGGAGACCCAGGACCTCCATGTCCTTGGCAGAGTGGGAGGGGGAGTTGAAATGTTGGGCTACAGGGCGGTGTGGTTGATTGGTGCGGGTGTCCCAGAGATGTTCCCTAAAGCACTCTGCTAGGAGGCATCCAGTCTCCCCAATGTAGAGGACACCGCATCGGGAGCAACGGATACAAAAAAATGATATTGGTGGATGTGCAGGTAAAACTTTGATGGATGTGGAAGGCTCCTTTAGGGCCTTAGATGGAAGTGAGGGAAGAGGTGTGGACATAGGTTTTGCAATTCCTGTGGTGGCAGGGGAAGGTGCCAGGATGGAAGGGTGGATTGTAGGGGAGCGTGGACCTGACTAGGTAGTCACGGAGGGAACGGTCTTTGCAGAAGGCGGAAAGGGGTGTGGAGGGAAATATATCCCTGGTGGTGGGGTCCATTTGGAGGTGGCGGAAATGTCGCCGGATGATTTGGTTTATGTGAAGGTTGGTAGGGTGGAAGGTGAGCACCAGGGGTATTCTGTCCTTGTTACGGTTGGTGGGGTGGAGTCTGAGGGCGGAGGTGCGGGATGCGTTGGAGGGCATCTTTAACCACGTGGGAAGGGAAATTGCGGTCTCTAAAGGAGGCGGCCATCTGGTTTGTTCTGTGGTGGAACTGGTCCTCCTGGGAACAGATACGGCGGAGGCGGGGGAATTGGGAATAGGGGATGGCATTTTTGCAGGAAGTAGGGTGGGAAGAGGTGTAGTTCTGGTAGCTGTGGGATTCAGTGGGTTTGTAAAAAATGTCGGTGTCAAGTTTGTCATCATTAATGGAGATGGAGAGGTCCAGGAATGGGAGGGAGGTGTCAGAGATGGTCCGAGTAAATTTAAGGTCAGGGTGGAATGTGTTGGTGAAGTTGATGAATTGCTCAACCTCCTTGCGGGAGCACAAGGTGGCGCCAATGCAGTCATCAATATAGCGGAGGAAGAGGTGGGCAGTGGTGCCGGTGTAATTACGGAAGATGGACTCTTCTACATAGCCAACAGAGATAGGCATAGCTGGGGCCCATGTGGGTGCCCATGGCTACCCCTTTGGTCTGGAGGAAGTGGGAGGATTCGAAGCAGAAATTGTTAAGGGTGAGGACCAGTTCGGCCAAACGAATAAGAGTGTCGGTGGAAGGGTACTGTTGGGGACGCCGGGAGGGAAAGAAACGGAGGGCTTGGAGGCCCTGGTCATAGCGGATGGAGGTGTAAGGGGGATTTGATATCCATGGTGAAGATGAGGCATTGAGGGCCGGGGAAACTGAAGTCTTGGAGGAGGTGAAGGGCATGGATGGTGTCTCGAACGTATGTGGGGAGTTCCTGGACTAGGGGGGATAGGACAGTGTTGAGGTAGGTAGAGATAAGTTCAGTGGCGCAGGAGCATGCTGAGACAATGGGTCGGCCAGGGTGGTCAGGCTTGTGGATCTTGGGAAGGACAAAACAACAGTGACAGACAGAAAAAAAAACACATGAACATTTCAGGGAAAGGTCTCCGCGGTCTTGCAGAAAGCTGATATGACATGAAATACCAAAAGGCTTCCGTCTGTACTGTAACCATTCTTAGGTTAGGCAGGTCAGCAAAAATGAGAATGATATTGAAACAATACAAAGTAAAGTTGCAATGGCAGCAAAGAGAGATGATTGCAAGAAAGAAGTCATTAAAATGTTGTGACAGGAGGAATTGAAGACACATGCTTCCCTGCTACGCATAATAATGCAACAGAAAGACATGGAAACAACGCATAATAAAGACATACAATATAGGAAGAGTAAAGCCATTCAGCCCTTCGAGCCTGCTCCACCATTCAATATGATCATGGCTGATCATCCATCTCAGTACCCTGTTCCCACTTTCTCTCCATATCCTTATAGTTCTTAGAACTAAAAGAATCTATTTCCATCCACTGGCTCACCACTGTCTGGGAGAAGAAATTCCTCTCCTGTCCTCAAAGTTCCACCAATTATCCTTAGACCGTGACCCATGGTTCTGGATTCCCTGTTCATGGAGAACATCCGTACTGCATCCACCCTGTCTAATCCTGATAGAATTTTGTGGGTTTCTTTGAGAAATGGTCTATTGCGTGTTTAAACTGTGAACCCACCCACCATTTTGGACTCCCATTCATTGGGTAAACTCAGGAAGAATGTTCCCTATCTAGCCTTACAAAATTTGTAAAATTTTAACATCAGCCTGGTAAACCTCCTTGCACTCCCTCAATACCTAGAATGAGTTATGGGTCTGAGGAGGATCCTGGTTTGTGAACTTCAGGTAGTCCGTAGAAGAGGGGTGTGTTGAATCCACCCAGTTTCATTTTTTGGAGATCTGTCTTGTTAATTTGTCTTGATTTATGAAGTTTCTTCAATGTGGCTGTGACGTTGGGTCTATCGTTACCTGTTGGTCAGCGTTGGTATCTGTGAGCAGTGAGTTTGCCTTCTCAATGTACTGTGTCCTGTTTAGGATGTCGACATGCTTCCTTTGTCTGCAGGTAGGATACAATGTTTCTGTCTTTTCTGAGTCCTTATAAGGCTTTCTTCTCCTGTGTGTTGAGGATGTTCCCTTCCTTCTTCCTGCTTAGTGCTGATGCAACTGTCTGTCTGATGGTCTGCTGGGTTTCTGCTGTGAGTCCATTGTCCTTCAAGGTTGATTCTAATGCTGCTAAGAAGTCCTTTTTGTCCTCTCTGTAGCTGTAGTTCATCCCTCTTAGTAGGGCAGCTTTATACATATCAGTTAGTGGTCAGACTGTTAGGTTTTTAATCCAAGTGTCTCAGTTGTCCATATTGTTCTTTTGTGTGAACTTAGTTTTTCCTGCAGGGATAGATTTTTCATTTTCTCTGTTACTGTTGTTTGATGCGGATGGCTCGTCTAGTATGTCTGTCCATTCATGGTCTGTCACGTTGGTTTCTAAAGGTTTTTGGTGCAAAATTTCCCAATTGTGCTTATGGAGTTGGTTGTGGCTATAGAGTCATCGCGTCATAGGGATTTTCAGCATGGAAGCAGACCCTTCGGTCCAACCTGTCAACACCGACCAGATATCCCAACCCAATCTAGTCCCACCTGCCAGCACCCAACCCATATCACTCCAGACCCTTCCATTCATATATCCATCCAAATGCCTCTTAAAAGTTAAAATTGTACCAGCCTCCACCACTTCCTCTGGCAGCTCATTCCATACACGTACCACCCTCTGTGTGAAAAAGTTGCCCCTTAGGTCTCTTTTATATCTTTCCCCTCTCACCCTAAACCTATGCCCTCTAGTTCTGGACTCCCCAACCCTAGGGAAAAGACTTCATCTATTTACCCTATCCATGACCTTCATAATTTTGTAAACCTCTATAAGGTCACCCCTCAGCCTCCAATGCTCCAGGGAAAACAGTCCCAGCCTGTTCAGCCTTTCCCTATAGCTCAAATGTTCCAACCCTGGCAACATCCTTGTAAATCCTTTCTGAACCCTTTCAACTTTCACAACATCTTTGCAATAGGAAGGAGACCAGAATTGCACGCAATATTCCAACAGTGGCCTAACCAGTGTCCTGTACAGCCACAACATGACCTCCAAACTCCTGTACTCAATACTCTGACCAACAAAGGAAAGCATAGCAAATGCCGCCTTCAATGTCCTATCTACCTGTGACTCCACTTTCAAGGAGCTATGAACCTGCACTCCAAGGTCTCTTTGTTCAGCAATACTCCCTAGGACTTACCATTAAGTGTATAAGTCCTGCTAAGATTTGCTTTCCCAAATGCAGCACCTTGCATTTATCTGAATTAAACTCCATCTGCCACTTCTCAGCCCATTGGCCCATCTGGTCAAGATCCTGTTGTGATCTGAGGTAACCTTCTTCGCTATCTACTACACCTCCAATTTTGGTGTCATCTGCAAACTAACTAACTGTACCTCTTATGCTTGCATCCAAATCATTTATGTAAATGACAAAAAGTAGAGGACCCAGCACCAATTCTTGTGGTACTCTACTGGTCACAGGCCTTCAGTCTGAAAGACAACCCTCCATTTTTCGCAACATTCTGCAGTCATTCTGTTCTGCTTTTTTTTTGGCTTGATCATATTGAATGGAGGTGCAGGCCGGAAGGGCCAAATGGCCTACTGTTGTACCTATTTTCTAAGTAGAGTCCTACACCCAAACATATTTAGCTGCCTTATTAATGATTTTCTGTCATAAAGTCAGATAATTGCACATGTTCAGTGCCATTTGCTGAGCAGTGGTTTGTATTTGAGACATTTTGGTAGTACCTGTTACCTGCGGTATTGATGCAGGAAGTACAGCTGTTCATGGTGGCGCTCAGTCAGATGGCATTGGTTTCCCATCAGGCTAGTTTTAGCGTATTGCACCCGTAAATGTTTGGAGAACCTCAACTTGAGCCACAAATCTTCGAAAGAATTGCAAAGCTAGAATATCCTTCCTTCGATAAGGAGACCAAATCTGCACATAATTTTTCAGGTGTAGTCTTACCAATGCCCTAAACAGTTGCAGTAAGATGATCTTGGCTCCTGTATTTTAATCTTCTTGCTATGAAGGCCAACGTACCATTTTCACACTTCACCATTTGCTATACCTGCATGCTTACTTTCAGCAACTGGTGTACAAGGACCCCCAGAAGATGACATGCAATTTCCTCACCCAAACTATTAACCCATAGCATCCACAGAATCCCTATATTGCGGAAGCAAGCCATTCAACCCATCGAGTCCACATTATACCCTGCTAGGAGCATCCAACCCAAACAGCTCAGTGTCACAGTGTAAGAATAAGGGGTAAACCATTCAGGACTGATATGAGGAAGAATCTCTTCATTCAGAGTTGTGAACCCATAGGATTGTCTAGCACACAAAGCTGTTGGAGCCAGTTTGTTAAATATATACAAGAGGTGAGCTGGATGTGACCCTTTTGACTAAAAGATCAAGGGGCAATGGACAGAAAGCAGGAATGGAATACTGAAATTCCATGATCATATTGAATGGTGGTGCAGGCCGGAAGGGCCAAATGGCCTATTGTTGTACCTATTTTCTAAGTAGAGTCCTACACCCAAACATATTTAGCTGTCTTATTAATGATTTTCTGTCATAAAGTCAGATAATTGCACATGTTCAGTGCCATTTGCAATTCCTCAGATATTGAATTAGTCTGTGTCCAAATGCAACAGACCAGAATAACATCCAGGCCTGAGCTGACAAGCAGCATCTGAGGGAGGAGAGTACATCAGCACCCAATAACAGGGTTGCGTGCTTGGGTCAGAGGTAGGGCCTGAGGCTAGGGCCAGGACCAGCAGCAGCAGCAGCAGCAGGGTGATTCAGAACAAGAACAAAGAACAATACAGCACAGGAACAGACCATTTGGCCCTCCAAGCCTTCTTGCCACATTTAACCTTTGTTTATTAACCGAATCCATATCCCTCTATTCCCTTTCTACTCATGTGTTTATCCCTTTCTTTGTCCCTAGTGGAAAGTGGCAAGTAACATTCATGGCACAAAAGTGTCAGGTAACGATCATCTCCAACAGAAGAGATTCTAACCATCATCCCTTGACTTTTCAAAAGGCAATGCTATTGCTGAATCCTCCACTAACAACATTCTCGAGTTACCAGTAAACAGAAACTGAACTCGATTAGCTATGTAAATACTTTGGTTACAAGTGCAGATCAGACATTAGGAATTCAGCAGCAAGTAATGAAGGGCTTATGTCCAAAATGTCAATTCTCCTGCTCCTCAGAGGATGCCTGACCGACTGTGCTTTTAAAGCCCCACACGTTTTGATTCTGATCTCCAGCATCTGCAGTCCTTACTTCCTCCTAGCACGTAACACATCTCTTGACTCCCAAAGCCTGTCCACCATCAACAAGTCAGGAATGTGATGAAATACTCTCCAGTCGTTTGGATGAGTCCAGCTCCAACAACAATCAAAAAGCTTGACACCATTCAGGATAAAGGAGCCTGCTTGACTGACACAAAACCACAAACATTCACTCTCTCCACCACCAATACATAGTAGCAACTGTGTGCCATCTACAAAGTCACCAAGACCCATAAAACAGCACCTTCCAAACTCATTGTCACTACAATCTAGAAGAACAAGGACAACAGATTAGTGGAGACACACTTACCTAAAAGTTCTTCTCTAAGCCATTATCCTGAACTATATCACTGTTACTTCACTGTCACTGGATCATAGTCCTGGAGCTCCATTCCTAATCGCATTATGTGTACACATACACCAAATATACTGCAGCAATTGAAGAAGGTAGTTCGTTATAGCCATTTGAAAAGGGCAATCAGTGTGTTGGGTTCTTTTTCTTGAGATTCTTACACCCTTGATCCAACTGCAACATGCCAACTTCTGTGAACAACTGAACTTTTATCAAGTACAAGCTTTCTGGAGAAACCCTTAACGCACTTCACAGGGCTAGCAAAGTCGTGTCAAAGATATCTCTGAACTTCCTTTATACAGTACAAGACTTTCACATTACTGTCAGTAATGCCCACAAAATGCCCCTAGCCATTCCCCTACAGTCACATGCCACTCAAGACACAATGTAGTGATCGTATCACTTCCAGAAACAATGTAATGTACATCATCCCTAGATGGCTAGATATGTTGTGAATCATTTTTTAAACTACAGGATATGGTCAGAATTTTAATTGCAATGTTCTTATTAATTCTGAATAGGGGATAATAATGTAACTCTTTTACTCTGAATAACTAGGAAATGGCTCTGAATGCCAAGAGATAGGGATGTAGATTTCTTACATTCTACCTGTAAGACAGAAGCATACCACCCTACCCTCAGGACATCCAATTTCCTGCAGGTCAGCAAATTCACCCTTCAATATCTCAAGGGATGGGAAATAAATGCTGACCCAGCACATGAAGCCCTTATCACTTGAAGAATAAACAAAACTACAAACAATACCAGAATTCATAAAGATCCACGGGCTAACTGCTAATATCTACTGATCACATTATGTCTGAAATAGACAACCAAATACGTGCTCCAACAAAGATCTTCATTTTAGCAGTTTGCCAGAGGATTTGTGATAAACAATGAAGTCTTTTAAACAGACAATCTAGTCGTATGTATACCAAATGTTAAATGTCTGTATTTTGATGTCTGAGACATCAAATTTATTTTTACTTGCTGAATTGAATCTAGTGTTTTATATCTTCCAGCTCTGGATTTATGCTGAATACATAATAGCATCCTGTATGAATCTAGAATTTATCATGATAGTCTGCTAATTCCAAGTCGTAGAAAAACTCAATACGGTTAAACGGTGTCAGAGTGTAAAGGACATATTTCTGTAACAGATCAATCAGACATCTTGCAAAGGGGTGTTGTAAAAAAGCCATGAAAGAATGCTTTAACATTTATAATAAGTTAGAATGTGAAAATGTTGGCACTTTAACATGATTTATTCATGCATAGGTGCTTACTGACTAAGAAGTTTCTCAATCAATTCATCAGTGATGCAGTGAGTTATTACTCGTACTTTTGCCTTGGAGCAAGGGTTGAGGCCAGCTGAGGTAATAGCAGTAAAATTTCTACTTATACTTTATCTATTACATGTGAATGGTTTGGATAACTTTAATTCAGTTTCTACTGGGAATTGAGCCGATAGAACAAAAACAATTTCCACAATTTGGTACTCACTCAGACAGACCATTATAATGGTTAATCTAAGATGTTTAAGACATACTCCAAAATTCAGAAACTCGTCATCTCTGATTTTTCACCTGCATTTGGCTTGTACTATATTCGACTATAGTAAATATGATATTGCTCCATTTCTTTTTCACGGACACTAATCTCCCTGTCCTTTCTGGTTTATTTGATGATATTTTATGTAATTATGTTGTGTAGTGTGAAATAGGTTTTTTTTAATAAGACAGAGGGTAAAAAGTAGTGAATAAACAATCTTTCCATGAAAAAGACATGATGTTGTCACCAACAACAAACACAAAATTACTGGCAAAGTATTGCAAAGATTTACAAAGGACTCACAGCACTCCAGCATCGATATTCTTCCACTAGAGATTTAGAACTTCAATACATTTCAAATTTGGAGTTTAAAGTGTCCCAAACTGGGAAAAAATTCTAAAATTGTACAAGCATTAACATACTAATTGAGAAGCATTTGTATTTCTTGCACTGCACGTGTGACTATACTTCAAAACTGCTTCATTGATCACAATGGATAGAGTTGAAATTGTCACGTTATAACTTAGTAGTCCATGTTTCCCAAGTGCCACTGGTTGAACACAGTTGGTTAATTGTCGACAGTTATTTTCTTGTTAAATATGGAAACCCAGTGTTCTTTTAATTTGACTCACCAAATCACGTAAATTGGGGACTTTGGATATCGTCATTAAATATTTTCACATTTACAATGACTCCAGAATTCAAAATGATTGCCAATGCATGATACTAATAAATCATGATAAAAGGATACTTCATTTTTCAGAACTTAATTTGTTCTGTCAACATCATAGAAACATAATCAAAAAAAATTGTAGCCAAAAAAAGATATCTGGAGGGATGATTTAAAGCTTGTTCAAACATGGTTATTTTTAAAAAAGGTCTGAAATAAGGAGGAGGAAATGAGTGGTCAAATAGATTAGAAAGGAATTCCACATCACAGACCAAACTCTGTGACCCATTCTGGTCATGACACCATAATAAGAGAGTGTGACTGCACAAAACATGGTGCTGAGGATGTTCACCAAAATATTGCTGGTGCTGGAGTGATTCAGCTATAGAAAGAACTGAAAGTGAAATCTGAGAAGACAGAGACAGTAGATGGATTGACAGATGTCATAGAGTATATGAAACCTGAAGTTGTCAATGTACATGTGGAAGCTGATTCCATGGAATACTGACAGAGGTCAATATGTGCACTAAGAAAGTGAAAGACTCTGAGTATAGATTTTTGAGAAGCTTCAGAGATAATATTATGAAGACTAAAGGTTATAATTAAGTAGATAAGCTTGGAACCAAGTAAGAGCAGTTCCCTCAGACTTGACAACAGAGGAATAGTGATGGTGGAAAGTGACACGCTCATGCTCATCTATCAAAGATTGCAGAGAGGTCAAGGGGGAATAAAGAAGAATACACCATATGCATGGACACAGTTTGGCTTGCTCTTTTATTACAATGAAGCAAATTTCATTGAAAAGATTCGAAATATAATTGTGGTCAGATTATGACAGAGACCTTCAGAGGGCAACAACATGTTCAAGCTGCAGTTAAACTTACAGTTCCAATTTTGATAGCTGGGAGGCTAGTTGCCATGTAACCTTCTATCTTTTTTAAAACTGTATTTTTAATCTTTGGATGACCACTTAATACCATGGCCTTCTCTTTTGTTTAATACTAAATTCCAATAATTCAACATTGCAGGAAACAAGCTTCATAACAAAAACTGTCCTTACATATATAGAAGTGTCAAAGAGATATATGTAGCTGGATAATCAGTACAGCCTTACAGGTTTGAGCTGGCAAATTGACATTAGAGAGGCATACCAGTTTCAACAAAATTTGTAGAAACTATTTTTAAAAATCACAAAATGGAATTCTGACCATAAATCAGATTATTCTGACCAGCATTCTGAACAGTCGTGTTCCTCAGATTAGAACTATAGATTTTTTTTTGATTTATCCATTTTCAGTTTTCTTTCATAAATTTGGTAAATTGTTCTGTAACATTTTAGAGCACAAGAGATAATTCAGCTCAATGTTTTGTTGCCCCTTTGCAACTTACCTAATCAGTCCTAATCCACTGCGCTTTCTGACAGTTCTATAATTTTCTCCACTTCAAAATTATACACTTAATTGCATTTTAAAATAACTGAATGCTTCAATCATCTTTCCAGACACTGAAATCCAGATCATCATAACACGCTAACAAAAATTATCCTTACTTCACCTCAATTGTTTTTATTTTGCCAGTTTTCCTCAGTCTGTGCCCAGCTGCGACTGATCCCTCCTAACAGTGGAAATAGTTAATCCTCAAAACACTTAATTCTGATGTCTATTAAATCTCCCTCAACAATTGAAGTTATCCACACCTGGTATAATTCTAATAAATTTCATCTGCACTCTCTAAGAGGATTTCCTCTGCACCTTCTCCAAGATCTTTACATCTGTAAATATATATAGTCATCAACTTAGCTGCCAATTTCTCAAAAATGTTATATTTGGTACTTTTGGTCTGTGAACTGAAGTAATAACCATTTATCACTAACTATTCATCAGAGGCTACCTAGCTAGGTAAACTGAATTGAGAAGACCAGACAGTCAATGCAGGCAGTCAATCCATGTAATATTTTGTGAATTTCACTTTGGAAATAGAACCAGTCTGCCTCAAGATTGGGATACAGACTGACTCTAACCCCACACCTTGAAGGCATTGTCTGAGCTGAGATGTCATCTTCTGTTAGTGTGACTTAAGAGAAGTTCTGGGATTTACATATTAAAGAAATGAAACCAGCAAGCTCATTTTAAAAGATGAAAGACTAAACAATCTAGGTTTGTTCAATATATCATTTCAGCTGTATGACACTGTAATCTTTTGCTATAAATTCTCGTCTTGTGGTCCTACTTCACAACCATCTGATGAAGAAGCAGTGCTTCGAAAGCTCGTGCTTCCAAATAAAGCTGTTGAACTATAACCTGGTGTTATGTGATTTTTTTTAACTAAGACAAGAGGGCATAGCCTCAAGATGAGAGGGAGCAGATTTAGGACTGAATTGAGAAGGAACTCTTCATCCAGAGGGTTGTAAATCTATGAAATTCCTTGTCCGGTGAAGTAGTTGATGCTGCTTCAGTAAACATTTTAAAAGCCAAGACAGTTTTTTTTAATAATAAAAGAATTAAGGGATACAGTGAGAGCACGTGTAAGTGGATCTAAGTCCACAAGAAGATCAGCCATGATCTTATTAAATGGCGGAGCAGGCTGAAAGGGCCAGCCGGCCTATTCTAGCTCCTAGTTCTTATGTGCACTGTTCTTTTTGGGCAGAAAAAGCATGTCTATCCAATGTATCAAGAAAATGGGTGGTAGTTATTTACTAGATCAATTCACAGGGCAATGCCCTGATCCATCACATTCAATCTGTCTTGTTTAAAATCTGAACAAAACCTGGTAGTTAGCATTAATTCCTGCAATCTCCATGACAATGCTCCTACAAGAAACCACTTGCCAATCAATATGCACTCTTCTCTCATACCTGTAGAAATGTTGGACTTCCCCTTTATTGGTATTCGTGCAAGTTGTTGCAACACTCAAAGCTTTTCAAAAACATGTCTTTTTCAGCAAAATGATCCTATACCATTGTAGCAAATATTTATTTAAGAAAACATGTTTTGCAGGTTTTGGAAAAAAAATACAAAGATTTAGATGCATATTTACCTTTTTATCATTTGCTTCAAACACTGGGAGTGAATCATAATGAGAATACAGCTACGCGCTGTGTTTTCATCCTCAACGTCAACAGCAAAAAGCCAAGAAAGAACAGAAAGATAAAGGATTAATGAAGATTATGCTACAGAAAATAATCCATGAAAGAAGCAAAGGAAGGTTTACAGAAATTATCAGATAGCATACAAAGGAGTAACAGAAATGCAGGCAAAAAGGAAAAAAGTCTTAATCAAGCCTTCTGTAACATTTGGTCTGGAGATATTGACTTTCATCAAGGAAAAGTTGTAAAAGCAGCTGTAGCCTACTAGGACTTCATTCAATTGTAAATTGAAATGTGACTGCTAAGGGTAGATGGGATATCTAAGTGTTGAGCAGGACAGAGCAAGGGAGTGAGGTGGACGCGATATATAGGGACTTTAATAAGGTTCCGCACAGTAGACTGGTTAATGAGATTAGATCACATGAAATACAGGTAAAACTAGCTATTGAATATAGAACTGACTCGAAGATAAGGGACAGAGGGTGATGGTGGAATGTTGCTTTTCAGAATGAAGGCCTATGACCAGCGGCATACCATAAGGATGAGATGATGGACCGAGGAGTAGCAGATGGAGTTTAATGTAGATTAATCTGAGGTGATGCATTTTAGACAGCCAAATCAGGGTAGGACTTATGGTAAGATCCTGGGGAGTGTTGCTGAACAAAGAGAGCTTCAGTGCAAGTTCATAGCGAAGTCCCAGGTTGACAGGATAGTGAAAAAGACATTTAGTAGGCTTGCCTTTATTGGTCAGTGCATTGAGTATATGGTTGGAAAGTAACGTGTGGTTGTATAGGACATTGGTTAGGCCACTTTTGGAATACTGCATTCAATTCTGGTCTCCCTACTACAGGAAGAATATTGTGAAACCTGATAGGATACCAAAATGATTTACAAGAACGTTGCCAGGGCTGGACAATTTGATCTATAAGGTGAGGCTGAATAGGCTGGAGCTATTTGCCCTGCAGCATCAGAGACCAAGGGGTGACTTTATAAAAGTTTATAAAATCATGAGGGGCATGGATAGGGTGAATAGCCAAGATCTTTTCCCAGGATAGGGGAGTCCAAAATTAGAGTGCATTGGTTTAAGGTAAGAGGGGAAGATTTAAAAATGACCTAAGGGGCAACTTTTTCACAGAAGGTGATGCATGTATGGAATAAGCTGCTAGAGGAAGTGGTGGAGGCTGGTACAATTATTACATCTAAAAGACATCTGGATGGGTACATGAATAGGAAGGTTTCAGAGGGATATGAGCAAGCTGCAGGCAAATGCTGCATGGGCGACACAGTAGCTCAGTGGTTAGCACTGCTGCTACACAGCACCAGGAACCCAGGTTCTATTCCAGCCTCGGGCGAATATCTGTGTGGAGTTTGCACATTCTCACCGCATCTGTGTGGGTTTCCTCCGGGTGCTCTGGTTTCCTCCCACAGTCCAAAGATGAGCAGGTTAGGTGAATTGGCTGTGCTAAATTACCCATACCCTAGGTGCATTAATCAAAGGGAAATGGGTCTGGGGGGGTTATTCTTCGGAGGGTTGGTGTGGGCTTGTTGGGTTGAAGGGCCTGTTTCCATGCTGTAGGGAATCTAATGTAAATGGAACTTTATTAAATCTTAATTTAGGATATCTGGTCAGCATGGACAAGTTGGACCAAAAGGTCTACTTCCATTCTGTACAGCTGTATGACCCTGTGACAACAAAAATGCCAGTATACAAGTTACAGATCTGGCTTCAAGCAAAATTCAATCACTAAACATAACAGGAAGAAATGGCATCCTGTGTTCTACTAAAATTCCAACTTGATGCACACCCTCCCTAACACAGATGATGCAAAAGTGAAAGTTTGCCAGGTGAAGTGGAATGCTTCATGGCAAAGAAATGAAATAATTAACCACCTACAACCATGGAAAGACCCACAATGAGAATAAACTAAACGATTTTCATGTCCACAGTCAAAGGCTTCATCAGAAACTGTTACAAAGAACAATATAGAAACTTTAAAGGCTCACAAAACTCACAAAAAGTAATTGCAATCATTAGCCAATTAGGGAATAATCATCCTATATTCAGGAAATAGAAAAGTAATCAAAACATGGTCCATCATTTTATTTCACAAAATATACTTGATCTCAGTATATGAAATCAAGTATGAGAAAACCTACATAATTCAGGCAATCTACAAACTCCGTGTACAAATAAAACATATAATAGAGAAAAGAAAATTACAATTTGAAGTGGGAGCTTTTTAAATGCAAATCTTTCCTTCAACTTTTGGCTAATAAACTGATGTGTCAAATGTCAACAGAGGTGTTTCGAAATGGCCTCGTATTCAACTCAATATCAGTAGAAGGCGCAGAACAAGAAAGTTGCCGTCGTAATATGGCAGATGACCATGAAGTAACGGAGTGGTACCGGTGCCATGACTCGATCTGAGTATTTACCGTCTGGAGGCTTAAGTTCACTCCTTTGCTTTCACCCAGAGATTATGTACATTTAACCAATAGGATTAAAGAATGCGCTCTCCTACTATCTACACACCAACACCCAATTTAAATAGCCCCGATGCTTACCTACTGGTTTTATGTCTCCTGGTACGATCACTGTTATGTCCTAAACAACATTAACTTTTGTTTAAACTACATCAATTTGACGCTATTTCCTGCTTCATTGAAGGACGCCATCTTACCTGCTTGTAGTTGACGTCATCGCGCTGATCATGTGACATATCCACGCGCGATGACGTTAGCGCCGCACCCAAGGCCGCGCAAGGGGCGCAGTGGTGTTTGCGCATGCGTACCGCTTAAAGACGCACTGTAATTCCTTCAGAGAAGGCAAAGGAAACTGAAAGTTATCGCCTTTAAAAATACATGAAGTAGTGGGAATTTTAGATTGTACAGGTCTACTCTATCAAGTACAAGCATACAGAAATTAAATCAAAATATAATGGAAATGCTTAGTAAATCTGGCAGAATATGTCGGTGTTTAGAAGTTCGTAGATCACTTCATCAAAAGTGCAAAAAGTTAAGAAATATAGTATTTAAGTAGTTCAAATGGGAGAAGATAGAAAAGGTGGCAGGCGATGGCCTAGTGGTATTATTGCCGAACTGCTAATTCAGAGATCCAGATAACGTTCTGGAAAACAAAAACAGAAGTTGCTGGAAAAGCTCAGCCGGTCTGGCAGCGTTTGTGCAGAGAAATCAGAATTAACATTTCAGGTCGAGTGACACTTCCTCAGAAATCAAAGACTTAAGTTCTGAGGAAGGGTTACTTGACTTGAAACTCCAATTTGAATTGAATTGCATTGAATTTATTGTCTGATTTCTCTGCACAGATGCTGCCAGTCCTACAGAGATTTCCCAGCAATTTCTTCTTTGGTTTTTGATTTACAGCATCTACACTTCTTTCAGTTTTTATTTAATGTTCTGGGGACTTGGATTTGTACCACATCAGGATAGATGGTGGAATTTGAATTCAATAAAAACCTGGAATTAAGAACGTCAACAATAAACATATTGAATACTGGAGGGAAACCTTTTTTGGGGGGGTTTCCTCTTGCTCCTTAAGGAACAAACCTGCCATCCTTACTGGGTCTGGTTTACATAGGAGTTCAGTCTCTTAACTGTCCTCTGGACAACTAGCGATAAACATCAAGTGCTGGCCTCACCTCTGATGCCCATACCCCGAGAATGAACAATCAAAACTAAATGTCTAAAACAGCAAAAGATAGTGGACATTTAAAAAATGTTGGAGAGGCAGAAAAAAAGAAGTCAGGACAAGTAATTAAAGAGAGTCATATACTTTCATTGGCAGAGAACAAAGAATATGTTGATTTAGAGGAAACCAAAGTCCAAGTTCAGGTGTAAAAGCTCTTTTGAGAAGAAATATCAGCTTACAGAGGTAAATGTGTCCCTTTATTGAAATGACTAAAGTTGGGCAGTGGAGCAGTAGCAACCAAAATTAGATGAAAAAATTCCCTTCTGTGATAAAGGTGTGAGCACTCCAGGAAAGTATAAAGAGACTAGCACCCTGAAGTGACAGCTTCGTATCCACATTCATTAGAGGATGAATAAGACCATGTAATGAACTAGGCCATTTGACCCAACAGTTCTGCTCTGCCACGCAGTGCGACCATGACTAATGGTATAATCCTCAACTCCACTTATTTGCATTATCTCCATAAATTTTGTTTCTCTTACTGATCTGTCTATGTTAGCTTTGAATATACTTAATCACATGACCTTGACAGCTTTCTGTGGAGAATCCCACAGATTGCCTTTGAGAGAAAATGTTCCTCCTCATCTGTCTTATCGTAGAATCCCTACAGTGTGGAAACAGGCCATTCAGCCTAACAAGTCCACACCATTCCTCCAAAGAGCAATCCACCCAGACCCATTCCCCCTATCGTATATTTACCCTTGACTAATGCACCTAACCTAACCCCTTCCAGAAATTATGCCACCTGGTCCTAGACTCTTCCACAAGAGGAAACAACTTTTCACATCTTCCCTATCAAGCATCCCAAGTACTAACATCTCCTCATAACTTAGTGAATCATTTCTAAATTGCCTCTAATGCCAGGATATTACTTCCTTAAATAAGGAGACCAAAACTGTTCTAGCCAAAATAGCTGACTAGTCCCTTGTAGTTCTGAAGAAGGGCTTATGCCCGAAACGCGATTCTTCTGCTCCTTTGATGCTGCCTGACCTGCTGCACTTTTCCAGCAACACATGTTTAAGCTCTGATCTCCAGCATCTGCAGTCCACACTCTCTCCTAGTCCCTTGCAGTGTTTGAAAAGAACCATCCCTTGTAAGAAAGGCCAAATTCCATTTCCTTCCTGGTTACCTGCTGAATTTGGATGCTAGCCTTTAGTGATTCATAGAGTCATAGAGTAATAGAGATGTACAGCACGGAAATAGACCCTGCGATCCAACTTGTCCATGCCGACCAGATATCCCAATACAATCTAGTCCTCCCTGCCAGCACCCGGCCCATATCCCTCCAAACCCTTCCTTTTCATATACCCATCCAGATGTCTTTTAAATGTTGCAGTTGTACTAGCCTTTCATGCGCAAGGACTCCCAAATCCCTCACTGCTTTAGTTTTCACAGTTAAATAATTATTTTTTGTTCACTCATGGGATGGGAGCTTTGCTATCTGGTCCCGTATTTATTATCTAATTGACCTTGAGAAGGTGGTAGTGAGCTGCCTTCTGGACCCATAGGCTGTTCTGGAGGAATTCCAGGATTTTGGCCCAGCAACACTGAGGAAACAGCAATTATATTTCTGAGTCAGGATGGTGAGTGGCTTATAGGAAGGTACAAAGAGTCTGCAAAGTGAGTTGGCAAGAATCTGGCAGATGGAAAATAAGGTGTGAAACTGAAATTAGTTATTTTTATGGGAAAAGTAGAACAGAGTTTTTTAAATGGTGAGATGCTTGGCAAATATTGATTTCTCAACACCTTCAAAGTTACTTTACTGTTTTAACCATGTGCACTCAACACTTTACC
Organism: Hemiscyllium ocellatum; assembly: GCF_020745735.1. Classification (NCBI taxonomy): domain Eukaryota; kingdom Metazoa; phylum Chordata; class Chondrichthyes; order Orectolobiformes; family Hemiscylliidae; genus Hemiscyllium; species Hemiscyllium ocellatum. Next base: position 59,632,512 of record NC_083401.1, on the reverse strand, counting down.
TCCATTTCGTCTCTACCGACTTAACAAGTTGCTTTTGCTTGAAGCATTAATCATTATCAGCATTCTCAGCTCCCTTGGAGAATTATTTTCACTCGCAGGACATGTGTGTTGTTGGCTGGCCAGCTTTAATAACCCTTCCTATTTGCCCTTGAGAGGGTGATGGTGAGTTGCCTTCTTGAACCGCTACATCCATTTGCAGTAGGTAGAGCCACAGCGCGGTTAGGGAGGGAATTCTAGGATTTTGACTCTTTGACAGTGAAGGAACAGTGATATATTTCCAAGTCAGGGTGTTGAGTGGCTTGGAAGGGGAATTTGCAAGTAGTAGTATTCACATTGTATCGTCTTCCCTTGCCTTTCAGGATGGAAGTTGTCATATGTTTGAAAGGTGCTGCCTAAGGATCATTGGCAATATTCTATGGTGCATCATGCAGATAGTACACATATTGAGCACAGGTGTTGAAATGACTGTGAATGTGAGATTAATCAAGTGGGCTGCTTTGTGCTAGATGGTGTCAAGCTTCTTGACTGTTGATGGAGCTGCCTTCATCCAGGCAAGTGGGGAGTATTCCATTGCACTCCTGATTTCTTTCTTGTAGATGGTGGACAGGCTTCAATGAGTTGGAAAGTGAGTTATTTGATGCAGTGTTCCTAGCTTTTGCCTTGCTCTTGTAGCAACTAGCTAGTCCAGTTGAGTTTCTGGTTAATGGTAAGCCCAAGGATGGTGATAGTGGGGGATTCTGTGATCATAATGGCACTGAATGTAAAGGGAAATGATTAGATTGTCTTTCTTGGAGTTGGTCATTGCCTGGCATTTGTGTGATGCCAATCTTACTTGCCACTTTTCAGCCTAAGCCTGGATACTGTCTAGATCTTATTGCATTTAAATATGAACCACTTCAATATCTGAGTTGCAAATGGTGCTGAACATTGCACAATCATCAGCAACCATATCCATTTCTGATCCTTATTATGGAGGGAAGGTCCAATAAAGCTGAAGATGGTTGGGCCAAGGACACTTCCCTGTTGCTTCCTTAAAGAGATGTCCTAGAGCTGGGATGACTAACCTCCAACCATCTTGTTGTGTACCAGGTACGACTGCAAGCAGCGGAGACTTTTATACTGATTACAACTGATTCCAGCTTTTTGAGTGCTCACAATCTGTCCAATGAAGCCTGATGTCAAAGGCCTGATGTCACTCTCACCTCACCTCTGGAATTCAGCTGTTTTGTTCATGTTTGAATTAAGGCTATAAAGAGGTCAGGACAGATTGGCCCTTGTGGAATACAACATTAACCTAGTATAAATACTTCCCTATTTCTCCCTTTTTTTTAGCTTTGACAAAGGGTCAGTTAGACTCGAAACATCAGCTTTTTCTCTCCTTACAGATGCTGCCAGGCCTGCTGAGATTTTCCAGCATTTTCTCTTTTGGTTTCAGATTCCAGCATGAAAAGGTTATTGCTGAGCAAATGTTGCTTGGTAGCACTGTTGCTGACACCTTTCCTCACTTTTTGATGATCGTGAGGAGATTGATAAACTGATAATTGGCCAGATTGGATTTGTTGTGCTTTGGATAGATCTTCAATTCAGCTCTTCAGTTCTTCCTGTCCAAATGCATAACCTCACATTTTCTCACATTATATTCTATTTGCCAAGTTTTTGCCGACTCGCTTAACCAGTCTATAATTCTCTGTAGATTCTTTGAGCCATCCTCACCGCTTGCATTCCCACTTGCAGGTGGTACCCAATTTATAAACATCCCGATTACAATCACTAGTACTTATAAATGGAATCCCAAACAGGGGTTTAATTTTACACTTGTCACATATGGCCATTTCTTGTACCCACTTTAAATTATCGTGAATTGTGTGTCGACTTGCAAATGAACTCAGGAACAAAACCTGTTCACAACCCAGGAACTGCCTGTATTCTTGTGTCAGTTGCAAATTTGACAATATTTTATTCACTTCCATCATCAAAGTCATTAATGCTAATTGTTAATAATTGTGGCTCCAGAATTGATTATTGTGGCACTCCACTAATTGCAGATTGCCACCCTGAAAATGCCCATTTTGTCCCAACCTGACTTCCAAGATGCTGTGTTTCAGGAGGCAGTGACATCCCTCTGACTAACTACCTGGAACTCAGCCAGTAGTCAGAGTAAGAGGGGTGTGACCATGAGCAAGACAAGTAGAGCGATCCAGGCTGAAGGAGCCTCAACCCTTCTGCTTGCCTAACGGGTTGGAGATTTTTGCTCCCTGGGTGTCTGAAAGCAGGGGCTATACAGAGGATAAGCAAACTGACCATAACACCATGGTACAGGGTGCCATTAAGGAGGGGGTAGAAAAGGGAAATGTAGTTGTAATCCCCGGATGGGATATCCGGTGAATAGACACTTTTTCTGTAGCCTGATCAAGAGTCCTAAAGGTTGTGTTACCTGTCTAGTGCCCACGTCAGGATATCTCATTTGGGCCGTAGAGGAACTTGTAAGGGGAAGGGAAAGATCCAATTGTCAAGGTCCATGTATGTACCAATGACATAGGTTTAAAGAGGAGAGAAGTTCTGCTCAGGGATTATGAGCAGCAAGGGACTAAGTTAAAGCAGAATCAAAAAGGTAATAAGCTTTGGATTATTCCCTGAACCATGAGCAAAACATGAAGGGAAGTGATGGACTAGTGGTATTATCACTGGACTTTTAATTCAGAGACCCCAGGTAATGCTCTGGGAACCTGAGTTTGAATTCTGCTACAGCAGATGGTAGAATTTGAATTCAATAAAAATCTGGAATCAAGGATTTAACGATGACCGTGAATCCATTATCAATTGTAGGAAAAATCCATCTGATTCATTAATGTCTTTTAAGGAAGGAAACTGCCTTCCTTACCTGGTCTGACGTACATGTGGTTGACTTTTAACTGCCCTCTGGGCAATTAGGGATGGGCAATAAATACTGGCCTAGCTAGAGATGCTCTCATCCCATGCATGAATTTAAAAAAAAATTGGTGCAAGGTCAACAAAATCAAAGAGGTAAACACATGGCTCAAAGCTTGATGTGGAAGACACAAGTTTGAATTCATGGGAGTCGAAAGTGTGATGCTGAAAAAGCACAGCAGATCAAGTAGCATCCAAGGAGCAGGAGAATCAACGTTTTGGACAAGAGCTCTTCATCAGGAATGAGGCTTGTGCCCAGCACTGGGGAAGGATGGAGCTGTTCGAATGGGACAGGTTCCACTTGATTCATGCTGGAACCAGAGTTCTGGTGAATCACCTAACTAGGACTGTGGATAGGGCTTTAAACAAAATAGGGTGGGGGGATGGAGTTCAGTTGAATGGAAAATTATGGAAAACATTAAAGGTGGGGAGGGTTCAGCAGAGGTTATTAAAGGTTCCAGGACAAGTAATAGAACAGAGAGTATGGAAAGGACCAAGGACCAAGAATCTAACTTCAGGCACAGCAGTTAAGAGGACAACTATGAGAAGGGGGACTGTCAATGGAGGACTGAGGATATTGTACTTAGATAAGTGAAACAGGGTAGCATAGATTGAAATTTTCTAAGCAGGGAAAGACTTAGGAAATCTGAAGCACAAAGGGACTTGGCAGTCCTAGTTCAGGATGCTCTTAAGGTTAACATGCAGGTTCAATTGGCAGTTAAGAAGTCGCAGGTTGGCATTCATTTCAAGAGGGCTAGAATACTAGAGTAAGGGTGTATAAGACACTGGTCAGACTGTATTTGGAATATTGTGAGCTATTTTGGGCCCCATATTCAAGGAAGGATGTCCTGGCATTGAAGGGGGGTCCAGAAGTGGTTTACAAGAATGATACTATAGATGAAGGGCTTGTCAAATGAAGACTGGTTGAGGACTTTGGGTCTTCCTAGATGGCGTTTAGAAGGATGAGGGGAGATCTCATTGCAATTTAAAGAATACTGAGAGGTCTGGATAGAGTGGATGTGAAGAGACTGGGATCCAAGGCCACAGCCTCAGAGTGAAGGAATGACTCTTCAGAACTGAGATGAGGAGAAATGACTTCAACCAGGGAGCGGTGAGTCTGGGAACTCTGGAGGTCAAGTCATTGAGTGCATTTATTGCAGAAACAGATGGGTTTTTGATTAGTAAGGGGATCAAGAGTTATGGGGAGAAGGCAGGAAATGAGGTTGAGAAACATATCAGCCATGGTCAAATGATGAAACAGACTTGATGGCTGAATAGCCTAATTCCACCCTGATATTTTGTGGTCTATGATCTTATAATAAATATTTTCCCAATACCAGATTTTAAGCTAATTGGCATATTGTTGCCTGTTGTTTATCTCCCTCCCTTCATAAATAAATTGGCAGTTTACCAATCCTCTGGGACATTTCCCAACTCTAAGGGGTCACAGATTTCTGCTAGTGCACCCATTATCCCTGTAGCTACTTCTATTAAAATCTTAGGATGCATCCCCTCAGGAGAAGGGAACTTTTTAGCCTTGAGACCATTAGCTTTCCTAGTACTTTTTCCTGTTCGAGAATTATTGTGTTTATTTTCTCCTCATTAGGCCCCTTGATTATTTAGTATTTTTAGATTGATATTAATTCCCTTTACAGTGAACACAGTTGTGAAGTATTTGTTCAATGCCCCTGCTATTTCTTGGTTCCCATTATTATTTCCCTAGCCTTGTTCTCTGTGGGCCTATGTTATTTTGGACTCTCTTTTCATTCTTATATATTTTATGAAGCTCTTACTGTCTGTTTCTATTACTGACATAGCTGACCTCATTGATAATTTCTTCCTTTTCTTTGGATCACTTTTTGTTGACTTTTGAAACTATCCTATGCTCTAATCTTTGCCCTAATGTTTTTTCTTCAAATTCAATACTATCCTTTTATTATTAAACCTGTCTCTTTTCACATTACCAGATAGAAAATAGCCTGATTGGATCCACAATGTATTTTTCCAGCAGACTGTCCCAAATACACTGAATTCTTCCTCTCATTCACCCTGAATGGTTTGATTCTCCCAAATTATATGAAGACTAAAGTCATCCATGATTAGTGTACTATCTTTATTTACATACTCTTTTTATCTCATGATGTATTCTCTGCCCTACAGAATGACAACTTTTTGAGGGTGGGGTTGGTTTGCAAACTACTACCCTCAGTGTCTTCTTTTGCTTGTTATTTATTACCATATGGATTCTACATCATCCAATCCAGGATAATTTCTTTCCATCATATTTATTCTAACTTGTGCTAACAAAGTTAGAAATCACCAATATATCCTGACATAGCTCCCACTCCACCATTACTATCAAACCAAGGGATCAACCCTGGGTTCAGTGAGGAGTGCAAGAGAGCATGCCAGCAGCAGTACAAGGCATACCTGAAAGTGAGGTGTTAACCTGGTGAAGCTACCAATCAGGGCTACTTGCATTCCAAACATCATCCTTACCAACCTTCCCTTCCTTCCTTTCAAAATGCTTAGTTCCCAATGTTGCTTTCCATGCAACCATGCTTTCTCAATACCTATTAGATTGTACCCACACCTATTTGAACCATTCATTCATTTATTTTGTTCTGAATGCGACCTTGGCCGTATCATGAACAGCTGAAAATGTGTTGCTGGTCAAAGCACAGCAGGCCAGGCAGCATCTCAGGAATAGAGAATTCGACGTTTCGAGCATAAGCCCCGATTAAGGGCTTATGCTCGAAACGTCGAATTCTCTATTCCTGAGATGCTGCCTGGCCTGCTGTGCTTTGACCAGCAACACATTTTCAGCTGTGATCTCCAGCATCTGCAGACCTCATTTTTTACTCGTATCATGAACAACCTAACTAAAGATAAAGGACATGATGATATTCTCAGCTAAATGCAATGAACAAGAACTAATAGGACGTTTCAAGCACAAGCACTTCATCAGGGATGAGGGGATGGTCCAAGGGGGTCTGAGAGATAAATGGGAAGCGGGGTGGGGCTGGAGGGAGGGTAGCTGGGAATGTGATAGGCAGATGAAGGTAGGGTAAAGGTGATAGGTCAGGGAGGATGGTGGAGCGGATAGGTGGGAAACAAGATTGACAGGTAGGACAGTTCAAGAGGGTAGTGCCGAGTTGGAAGGTTGGATCTGGGATAAGGTGGTGTGAAGGGAAATGAGGAAACTGGTGAAATCCACCTTAATCCCGTGTGGTTGGACAGTCTCAAGGCGGAAAATGAGGCATTCTTCCTCCAGGCATTGGGTGGCTAGAGTTTGGCGGTGGAGCAGGCCCATGTCCTCCGCAGAGTGGGAGGGGGAGTTGAAAGGTTCGGCCACAGGGCAGTGGGGTTGCTCAGTACATGTCCCAGAGATGTTCTCTGAAACGTTCAGCAAGTTGGCGACCTGTCTCCAACAATGTAGAGGAAACCACATCGAGAGTAACGGACACAATAGATGACATGAGTGGAAGTACAGGTAAATTTCTGTCGGATGTGGAAGGATCCTTTGGGTCGTGGTCGAAGGTGAGGGGGAAGTGTGGGCACAGGTTTTTCACTTGTTGTGGTGGAAAAGGAAGGTGGTGGGGGGCATGGACATAACGAGGGAGTCATGGAGGGAATGGTCTCTCTAGCACGCAGATAGGGGTAGGGAGGGAAATATATTTCTGGTGGTGGGGTCTGTTTGTAGGTGGTGTAAATGGAGGAGGATGATGCGATGTATCGGAGGTTGGTGGGGTAGAAGGTGAGGACCGGAGGGTTCTGTCCTTGTTGCGATTGGAGGGGTGGGATTCAAGGGCGGATGTGCAGAAAGTAGAGGAGATATGCTGGAGGGCATTGTTGACCGTGTGAGAGGGGAAATTGTGGTCTTTGAAGGAGGAGGCCATCTGGGATGTTCAATGGTGGAATTGGTCCTCCTGGGAGCAGATGGGGCAGGGGCAGAGGCAGAGGATTTAGAAATAAAAGATAGCGTTTTTACAGGAGGCAGGATGGGAGGAGATGTCGTCCAGGTAGCTGTGTGAATCGGGTTTATCATAGATAACCGTGTTGAGTCGGTCAATAGAAATCGAGATGGAGAAGTCCAAAAAGGGGAGGGAGGTGTCCAGGATTGTCCAGGTGAACTTGAGGTAGAGATAGAAGATGCTCGTGAAGTTGATGAACTACTCAACCTACTTGTGGGAGCACAAGGTGGCACCGATACAGTCATCGATGCAGCAGAGTAAAAGGTGGGGAACGGTGCCGGTGTAGCTGCGGAAGATGGACTGTTCCATGTATGCAGGTAAAAAATGAGGTCTGCAGATGCTGGAGATCACAGCTGAAATTTTCAGCTGTTCCATGTATGCAATAAAGAAGCAGACATAGCTAGGGCCCATGCAGATGCCTGTGGCTACTCCTGGAGGAGGTGGGAGGATTCAAAGGAAAAATTGATGGAGGATGGTAAAAATTCCTGGCTGGAACAGCTGCTTCTTTTTTGAGGTATTTTAGGTACTGGAGGTGATTTCCTCAAATTCCAGGAGCAGCAATTACTGTTTTATATGCTGTTGCATTGTTTTGGAACTTTGGAAAATAAAAAGGTCAAAACAACAGCACTTTTAAAAGGGAGAGGAACAGATAAAGGAAGCACATCGTGAGGTCAGTGCAGGAGAGAGAAAGAGAGAGAGAGAGAGAGAGAGGAAGAAACCCACATTGCTAACTAACACAGCAGTGAATCTGCACAGTTACTGCCTTTGCTGTTTGAATTCATGTACCGCTGGACATCGGAGTGCATCTGGGAAAATTAACAAACGGTGAAATTCACAACTAATCTTGGAGGAACCTGTTTGGGAGAAGTCATAGCACAGAAACAGTTAAGTAAATAAGTGAATATTGAAGTGTAGCCTTACAGTAAGTCTGTATTAGTGAGTAGGGTGGGTTCTTTCTTGATTATATGTTTTATTCAGCTATGTCTCTTGATTAAACAAAGTATAAACCATTAGTATTAATTTTAACCTGGAGCAATGTTTTGTAGAGGAATAACACAGCGCTATTTTCTGGGTTTGTAAATTGAAAGAAGCAAAATGGCCTTCAGTAGAGTGATATACTCCTCTTGAGGATGTGGGAGTTTAGGGAGAGTTTGCAGGTTACTGAGGATTATATCTGCAATAAATGCCATTGGTTGTGAATCCTATCAGATCAAATGGATCAGTTGGAGAGACAGTGAGAGGCAATGAGGGATTTACAAGACCAAGTGGATGTGATGGATGGTAGCTATAGGAAGGGGGAAAAGTCACAGATACAGACACATAGATGGGTTAACTCCAGGAAAGGTAAGAGAGGTAGGCATTTTGAGCAGGAGTCTTCTGTGGCTATCCCCATTTCAAACAGGTATGCTGTTTTGGAAAATGGAGCAGATGATGGATTCTCAGGGGAACGTAGCATGAACAGCCAAGTTTCTGGTATTGAGACTGGCTCTAATGCAATGAGAGGTACATTGGGTTCCAAGAGATTGATTGTGTTCGGGGACTATGTAGTTCAAGGTACAGATGGACGTTTCTGTGGCCAGCAACAAAAAAATCAGAATGGTGTGTTGCTCCCCTGGTGCCAGGATGAAGGATGTCTCAGAGAGGGTGCAGAATGTTCTCAAGGGGGAGAGGGGCCAGCAGGAAGTCATTGTACAAATTGGAACCAATGACATAGGAAGGGGAAAGGCTAAGGTTCTGAAGGGAGATTACAGAGAGTTAGGCAGGAATTTAAAAAGGAGGTCCTCGAGAAGTAATATCTGGAGTATTCCCGGTGCTGCGAGCTCGTGAGGACAGGAATAGGAGGATACAGAAGATGAATGCATGGCTGGGGAGCTGATGTATGGGAAAAGGATTCACATATTTGCACCATTGGAATCTCTTTTGAGTGACCTGTACAAGAAGGATGGATTACACCTGAATTGGAAGGGGATTAATATACTGGCAGAGAGATTTGCTAGAACTGCTTGGGAGGATTTAAACTAGTAAAATGGGGAGGGTTAGGAACCAGGGAGATAATGAAGAAAGAAATCAATCTGAGACTGGTACAATTGAGAACAGGAGCAAATCAAACAGTCAAGGCAGGCAGGGATAAAGCAGAGAACAAGGTAGGACAGATAAATTAAACTGAATTTATTTCAATGCAAGGGGCTGAACAGGGAAGACAAATGAATTCAGGGCATGGTTAGGAACATGGCACTGGGATATCATAGCCATTACAGAAATGCGGCTCAGGGATGGACAGGACTGTCAGCTTAATGTTCCAGGATACAAATGCTACAAGAATGAGAGAAAGGGAGGCCAGAGAGGAAGGGGAGTGGCTTTTGATAAGGGATAGCATTATAGCTGTACTGAGGGAGAATATTCCCGGAAATACATCCAGGAAGTTATTTGGGTGGAACTGAGAAATAAGAAAGGGATGATCACATTCTTGGGATTGTATTATAGACCAACTAATAGTCAGAGGGTAATTGAGAAACAAATTTGTCAGGAGATCTCAGTTATTTGTAAGAATAATAGGGTGGTTATGGTAGGGGATTTTAACCTTCCAAACATAGACTACACTACCACAGCATAAGGGTTTAGCTGGAGAGGAATTTGTTAAGTATGTACAAGAGGAGTATTCAAGATAGCAAAGACCCAGTAGGTCTGAGTCTGCTGAGCTCTGCCCAGGACCCAGGCAAAGTGGGGTACCTTCCTCCCCTCACTTCCAAGTGCAACTCCAGCACTACAGGGAAAAACAAATGTTGCTGGAGGCTCCAGAGTTTTGGGGAAGGATCCCCAAGCCATGGTATAAAAGGGATCCAATATAATGCTGTTCCAGGACTTTCCTATGGTTGTGGTATGCAAGAAGAAGGAATTTGATAAGGTAAAGAAGTGTCTGAGGGATTTAAATACATAGTATTCCATGAGGTACTCGGCAACACTGCACTTCAGTCATGGAGAGTATGTGGATAACTTCAGATCGCCGGAAAAAATAAAATAATTTTTGGATGCTCTCAAATAGACTGATGGACTTGAACTATATGGACAATGACTTTATTTTACCCCCTTTTTTTTCTCCTCCTCCCCCCTTCCTCTTTTCCATCCTTCCTTGGGCGGGGAGTTTGTTCTTTCTTTTAACTCTTAATTCGCTTGGTTTTTCTGGTTGTTGGGGGATGTTTCTGACTTTTTTTTCCTTAATATTTTCTAGGATTGTGATTTTATGTATTTCATTTTATGTTGCTGTCTTGTTAAGAGTGCCGAGGCAATAAAATGGAGGGGTTGGGTTGGTTGCTCACTTCTAACTCTTGTTCTATAAGACAATGGCATTTGGTTATCTTACTTTGTAATATCTGGCCGAGGGCATGGCTCTAGCTGGGAGGTGTTATGGTGGAATTACTGGAAGGTTGGAGTGCTCCCTATGGACAAGGGGGAAAGTCTCCTTTGAATTATGTCTTTATTTTTAAGAATTAGTTCTTAGTTGTTTTGATTTAGTTGTTTAAAGGTTGTATTTTTAAATTTATGTGAATTGTTTATGGTCTCTACTAAATGTTTTTTGAGTGGGGTTCTTTCTCCTGGGGGGGTCTCGGACTTTCTTGAATGATCATGGCTAGTCATTCACTTAAATGGTGCACCTGGAATGTCAAGGGGAGCCACTTGCCAGTTAAAAGGAAAAAGATATTATCAAGTCTTTAAAAAGAGATGGTTGATATAGCCCTTTTACAGGAGATACATGTAATTGATAAGGAGCATTCGATGCTGCAGCAGGAAGGATTTGGTCAGGTGTTCTTTTCATGTTTCAATTTGAAAAGTAGGGGAATGGCCATTCTTACCCAGAAGAATTTTCCCTTCCAAATGTTAAGCCAGATAAAAGATGAGTCCGGAAGGTTTATAATACTTAAAGCCCAAATATATGGAGAGGAGTACGGGATTTAGAATGTATATTTCCCCCCAGAACATCCTTTTAAATTTGTAACAGACACATTCTCCAAGGTGACGGCTCTTGGGGTGCATCACATAATTATAGGGGGAGATTTTTATTGTGTTATCGATCCCGAGGTGGACAGGATACCTAGGAGCTCTGCAGGTATATCTCTGAGATCTGTGCAGTTGGCTCATCTGAATAAGGAGTTGGGACTGGTAGATGTGTGGAGGTGTCTTCACCCTGAGGGTAGGGATTTTACTTTTTATTCTAACCCACACAAGTGTCATACCAGAATCGATATGTTTTTTGTCCCCTCGACCCTTTTGAATTTGATACTGTCTTGTAAAATTGGGAACATAATTATTTCCGACCACGCAGCAGTGTATATGGAGATCAAGACTAGTGATGACAAGATAGGTTCCTGACATTGGCGTATGGACCCTTTCCTATTGAAGGATAGTAAGTTCATACAATGTTTCTCGCAGGAATTTAACATTCTCTGGGGTATGAATTCAGGTATGGCCAGCAACCCATCGGTGATGTGGGAGACTGCTAAGGCATATGCACGTGGCTTGATTATCTCATATTCTGCGACCTGAAAAAGAGAAGAGGGAGAACAACAACATCTGCTTGAGGCTCGCCTGAAGGCAGCTGAGACAGCGTATGTTGATAGGCCGTCCATTACTAAATTATAGTGGATTACAGCCCTCAGGGCTACTATGAATACCACACTTACTCAAACAGCAAAGAGGGAGATACTGTTTGTGAAGCAGAGATTATTTGAGCCGGCGATAAGCCAGGCAGGTATGTAGCATACCTTGCCAGAAAGAAAAAGGCTCTCCAATCCATTACATCTATTAGAGAAGGTGCTGGTACCTTGACTTGTGATCCTAAAAAGATCAATGCAGCCTTTAGAAAGTTCTACTTCGAGTTGTATAAGTCGGAGGGCTGTGAGGATAGAACAAGAAGATGGAGTCATTTTTTAAAAAATCTGGCCCTCTCGGGCTTAATCTCAGAGCAGGTGTTGCTTTTGAATGCCATCCTGACAACCCAGGAAGTCCAGGAGGCAGTGAGGCAGCTCCAGAGCAGTAAAGCGCCCGGGTCAGACAAAATTCAGGCTGAGTTCTATAAAGAATGTATAGACAAATTGGCCAGACCACTTATTCATATGTATGGCTATTCATATAGTCAGGGTAGCCTCCTGCCCTCTATGAGAGAAGCAAATATCTCTCTCATTCTTAAGAATGGAAAAGCCCCAGATGACTGTACTTTGTACAAACCTATATCCTTATTCAATGTGGACTTTAAAATTCTCTCAAAAATGTTGGCATTAAAACTGGAGTGGATTTTACCATTTATTATAAAAGAGGATCAGATGGAGCTTATTGAGGATTGCAGATCTACTAATAATATCAGAAGAGTGTTAAACATGGTACAAGTCTGCCAGCAAGGAGCATTACTGGGATTAGTCGTCTCCCTATGTGCAGAAAAGGCATTCAATGGGGTAGAATGGCCTTATCTTTTTTATTCTATGGAACGATTTGGCTTTGGAGAGGTCTTTACCAAGTGGGTCGCAGCAATTCACTAATGACTGGAAAGCAGCAGTGATTAACAACGGCATAAGATCAGATAGCTTTAATGTTGGCAGAGGTTGTCGACAAGGATGCCCTCTCTCACCACTACTATTTGCACGAGTGATTGAACCTTTGGTGGAAGCTATCCGAAATGACCCTCATATAATGGCCACGGGGGTAGGTAAGGGTAAGCATAAAATCACTCTTTATGCGGATGACGTCTGTGCCTTGCATAATTCAAGTGGTTAACTCATTTGATATGTTCTCAGGTTACAAAATTAACTTCATGAAATCAGAGCCCATGCCGCTAGGAGGTCTTAATAGCAGATCCAATTTTCCGGATGGACCCCGTTTCCCCTTTCAGTGGTCATTGGGAGGTTTTCTCTATTTAGGTATTTTTATTACCCCGGTATTTGGTCAGCTATACAACGTTAATTATACGCATTTATTAGAGAAAAATAAGGCAGGACCTCCAACACTGGGAAGATCTCCTGATATCTTGGCTAGGAAGAATAGCTTTGGTCAAGGTGATTATTCTACCTCACCTATTATACCCCACGAGAATGCTTCCTTTGATGTTGCTGAGACAGGCACTGCGTAAGCTTTATGGTTGGCTTGGCTCCTTTATTTAGAATCATAGACAGCCCCTTATTAAATTCAATAAGTTGTAGCTCCCACAAATAGGGGGAGGTCTAGATTTTCTAGATTTCAGGAAACACCAGCTGAGTTCTCTGTTATTATATGTGGCTGATTGGGTTTCTTGTGACCCACAATCAATTTGGTTAGATATTGAGGCTTCTCAAGCAAAATGTCCCCTCATCAATCTATTATTTATGGATAAGACGAGAGTTATTACAGATCATTGTAAAAACCCAATTGTATTAAATACAATCAAAGCTTGGAGGATGATGCAACAGGATGAGGGTAATTCACAAAAAAACCTCCCCTTGTACTCCTATAGTGGGATCGTTGGGATTTCAGCCAGGCTTGACTGACGTTGGATTTAGAATTTGGGAGTCCAAAGACATCTCCAGTTTGGGAGATCTGTTCGATGGGGAGGTCATGATGTCCTTCGAACAGTTGTGTCAGAAGTGCGGGTTGCCTAACAAGGACCTTATTCAATATTTTCAAGTACGAGCTTTCATACAAAAAAAGACCACATTGATGACTAATCCATACAAATCAAGTACGTCTTTAAAGGAGAGTGCTTTGGCCGAGGGGTAACCCCTCGGTCAGTATTCTCTACCACTCAATAGGTAATAAGATATCGAAGGATATGGAATGGTTATATAAAACCTGGAATCAAGAATTAGGGATGGAAATCTCCTTAGAGATGTGGGGGGATATCTGGGAAAATGCTTGGAAGATCTCTATCTGTAATAGAACTCAGGCTATTCAATTGAAGATACCTCATTGGGCCCATATGGCACCTGAACGATTTGCTAAGTTCAAGGCAGGAACATCCCCAATGTGCCCTAAGTGCAAAATAGAAATTGGTCTCATTGTCTGTGGACATGCCATAAGATTCATAGATGTATGCCCCCTGGGACGGTGTAGCAAATGCCTTGGCAAAGATTTTGGGAACAGAGATTGGGTTGGACGCAGTGTCTCTCCTTTTGGGCATTTCCGAATTTTCCCTCTCTAGATGTATACGGGAGGAAACTATTTACTATCCTTTCCTTTTGTGCGAGGAAAAATATTTTAGTAAGTTGGGTATCAGAAAGTCTTGCGGGGCTTTCGAATCAGCTTATAGCCATAGAGATGTAAAGCACAGAAACAGATCCTTCGGTCCAACCCGTCCATGCTGACCAGCTATCCCAACCCAATCTAGTCCCACCTGCCAGCACCTGGTCCATGTCTTCCAGCAATTGTACTAGCCTCCATCACTTCCTACGGCAGCTCATTACTTACAGGTACCACCCTCTGAGTAAAAGGTTTCCTCTTAGGTCTCTTTTATATCTTTCCCCCTCACCCTAAACCTATGCCCTCTAGTTCTGGACTCCCTGACCCCAGGGAAAAACTTGGTTAACTTATCCTAACCATGCCGCTTATGATTTTATAAACCTCTCTAAGGTCACCCTTCAGCCTCCAACACTCTAGGGAAAACAGCTTTAGCCTATTCAAACTCTTTCTATAGCTCAAATCCTCCAACCTTGGCAACATCCTTGTAAGTTTTTTTCTGAATCCTTTCACAACATCTCTGATAGGAGGGAGACCAGAATTGCATGCAATAGTCCAACAGCGGCCTAACCAATGTCATGTACACACGCAACATGACCACCCAACTACTGTACTCAATACAGGTTCAGTTCCCGTCTCGGGTGACTGTCTGTGTGGAGTTTGCACATTCTCCTGTGTCTGCGTGGGTTTCCTTCCGGTGTTCCGGTTTCCTCCCACTGGGTGGGTCAGTGTGGACTTAGGCCGAAGGGCCTGTTTCCATACTGTAGGAAATCTAATCTAATAAAGTTATGGAATATATTCCCCGGACTTGCTTATGAATATGGTGCACCAAAAAACCCAATTATTTTACAGAACATTGTGAGAAACAAAGCTCACTCACTGCATTAATTTCAGTCCGAGACAAGATCTGAATCAGTAGTGTCATTTATTTCACACTTTCAAGTGGGTGTGATGTCTACAGGGCAGGGACAAAACACACTGAATTCAACAAATACTCGATATTTATATAATTTGGTTCCTACATTTTTTTTCTTATTTCATTGTTTCCCCCCCATTTACATCCTCCACTTCCCTAAGATCGGTACCCATTACTCCTGTTTATCTCTTGTCTTATCCGGCCTTGTCTGTGACAAAAATGCTTATTCCTGTTCTCACAAGGCCATTTGACCTCATCCTGCTGTGGGCACATCCTTGCCTTACCATTACTAACTCCCTCCATCTGTGCTGCCCTTCACAGCACCTTATCACTAAGCCCTTTTAATTGGGGTTTGTTCCTGTGTTTCTGTAAAAGTGGGAGACAGATGTTTATACCTATTGTTTATACAGGCATATTTAGTTTAACTGCCTGTCTTCACAGCATCTTATCTAGTGCCTGTATCTTTTACCATTGTTTGGCAGTCCCGTTTCTTTCTTGCATACATTTTTAGCTAATACAAAAAGAATTATGCATTTCCTCCACATAGTTCCCATTCTCGTTGACTCAGCTCCTGGCTGAAACAATTGCACACTGATGTGAGTTCATTAATTTTTTTTATAATCAATTATAATTGCAGAATTGCAGAAGTAACATTAATTTACCAATATCCCACAACATGGCAGCCCTTTTTGAACTACACCGATGCAGATCTATCGGCCATTCTGCTTAGCCGTGAGGATGATGTTTCTTGGTTCGGGGGCCCCTGGGAGGAAGAATCCCTTTGTTGTGACTTGATATAATTTTATTTTGAATGTGTATTTATTTATTTACCGTGTTTTTCTTTTTTTTTGTTGTCAGTAATGTCCGACTCTATAGTTTTCTTTCTTATATCTTATCTTGTGTTTCTGTAGTTTGTCGAGTAGATTAGTAGTTAGTTTTCTTAACTTTATATTGCTGCTGTTATTATATTGTAAAGTGGATACAATATTTTGTATTAATTTTGTAATTTTGTAAAATAATCTCAAAAATCTTTTTCTTTTCAATAGAAACATTGAGAAAAAAAAGTGTGTTCAAGAAAACTTTCTGATTCAGTATGTGGATGTACCTACGAGAGAAGGTGCAAAACTTGAAACCAAAAGAGAAAATGCTGGAAAATCTCAGCAGGTCTGGCAGCATCTCTAAGGAGAGAAAAGAGCTGACGTTTCGAGTCTAACTGACCTTTTGTCAAAGCTAAAAAAGGGAGAAATAGGGAAATAAATACTAGGCTGAGAGAAGGTGAGTCATGGCTCCAGAAGGAAAGGTAGCAATAAAGAGGTGATAATGACAGTGCATAGAGAGATTATAGGGAGATTAGGAGTTGTGAATGACCAAGGCTGAAGCCAATGCTGTGAGACAAAATATGTGGGGGATGGGTGAAGCAGACGCAAAATGGAAAACAGGGGATAAGGATAGCAAAGGCGGAAAAGGAGAGGAAAAAGGTGATGAGAGAGTGGGGAGCGAGGGAAAGAGAGACAATCAAGAAATGAGAGGTACAGAACAGTGAAAAAAAATTTAAAAATAAATAAAATAAATGAAATAAAATTAAGGAGCAGAATGAAAACAGAGGGGTTGAGATGGGATAATCATCGAAGTTGTTGAATTCAATGTTGAGACTAACAGGCTGTAACGTGCCTAGTCGGAAGATGAGATGCTGTTCCTCCATTTTGCGTTGAACTTCATTGGAACATTGCAACAGGCCAAGGACAGACATGTGGGCATGGGAGCAGGATTGTGTGTTGAAGTGGCAAGCCACGGGAAGGTCCGGGATCTGATTTCATACAGACCAAAGGTGTTTAGCAAAATGATCACCCAGTTGGCGTTTTGTCTCTCCGATATAGAGGAGACCATATTGGGAGCAATGAATGCAATAGACCAAATTGAAAGAGGTACAAGTGAAACACTGCTTAATCTGAAATGAGTGTCTGGGGCCTTGGAAGGTGAGCATGGAAGAGGTAAAGGGGCAGGTGTTGCACCTTCTGCGATTGCATGGGAAGGTGCCGTGTGTGATGGGAGAGGTGTTAGGGGTGATGGAGGAGTGGACTAGGTTGTCCCGGAGGAAATGATCTCTGCGGAATGCAGACGGGGAAGGGAAGGGAATATGTGTTTAGTGCTGGCGTCGTGTTGGAGTTGGCGAAAATGGCGGAGGATTATTCTTTGCATGTGAAGGCTGCTGGGGTGAAAGGTTAGAACAAGAGGGACCCTATCCTTGTTCTGGGAGGGGAGGGAGGGGGTGAGGGTCGTGCTGCAGGAGATGGACCGTACGCTGTCTAGAGCCCTGTCAACAACTGTAGGTGGGAAGCCATGGTTGGAGAAGAAGGAGCACATATTAAGAGGATCACTTTGGAAAGTGGCCTTATCAGAACAAAACAGCAGGTGCAAAACTTGACCTACTCTTGAAAAATAAGGCAGGGCAGGTGACTAAGGTGTCAGCTGGGGAGCACTTTGGGGCCAGTGAGCACAATTCTATTAGTTTTAAAATAGTGATGGAAAAGGATAGACAAGATCTAAAAGTTGAAGTTCTAAATTCAAGAAAGGCCAATTTTGATGGTGTTAGGCAAGATTGTGGGCATATGTTCACAGGTAAAGGGGCGGCTGGAAAATAGGAAGCCTTCAGAAATGGGATAATGAGAGTTCAGAGAACTATATTCCTGTTAGGGTGAAAGGAAAGGCTGGTAGGTATATGGAATGCTGGATGATGAAAGAAATTGAGGGATTGGTTAAGAAAAAGAAGGAAGCATATGTACGGTATAGACAGGATAGATTGAGTGAATCTTTAGAAGAGTATAAAGGAAGTAGGAGTATATTTAAGAGGGAAATCAGGAGGGCAAAAAGGGGACAATGAGATAGTTTTGGCAAATAGAGTTAAGGGGAATCCAAAGGGTTTTTACAAATACATTAAGGACAAAAGGGTGACGAGGGAGAGAATAGGGCCCCTCAAAGATCAGCAAGGCGGCCTTTGTGTGGAACCACAGGAGATGGGAGAAACACTAGTGCATCAGTGTTTACTGTGGAAAAGGACATGGAAGATATAGAATGTAGGGAAATAGATGGTGACATCTTGAAAAATGTCCATATTACAGAGGAGGAAGTGCTGGATGTTTTGAAACGCATAAAAGTCAATAAATCCCCATGACCTGATCAGATGTACCCTAGAACTCTGTGGGAAGCTAGGGAAGTGATTGCTGCGCCTCTTACTGAGACATTTATATCATCGATAGTCACAGGTGAGGTGTCGGAAGACTGGAGGTTGGCTAATGTGGTGCCATTGTTTAAGAAAGGTGGTAAGGACAAGCCAGGGAATGATAGACCGGTGAGTCTGACATCGGCGGTGGGCAAGTTGTTGGAGGAAGTCCTGAGGGACAGGATGTACATGTATTTGGAAAGGCAAGGACTGATTAGGGATAGTCAACATGGCTTTGTGCTTGGGAAATCATGTCATGTCTCACAAACTTGATTGAGATTTTTGAAGAAGTAACAAAGAGGATTGATGAGGGTAGAGTGGTACGTGATGTATATATAGACTTCAGTAAGGGATTAACAAGGTTCCCAGTGGAAGACTGGTTAGCAAGGTTAGATCTCATGGAATACAGGAAGAACGAGCCATTTAGATACAGAACTGGCTCAAAGGTAAAAGACAGAGGGTGGTGGTGGAGGGTTGTTTTTCAGACTGGAAGCCTGTGACCAATGGAATGCCACAAGGATCAGTGCTGGGTCCTCCACTTTATGTCATTTATATAAATGATTCGGATGTGAGCATAAGAGGTATAGTTACTAATTTGCAGATGACACAAAAATTGGAGGTGCAGTAGACAGCAAAGAAGGTTACTTCAGATTACAACGGAATCTTGATCAGATGGGCCAATGGCTGTGAAATGGCAGATGGAGTTTAATTTATATAAATGCGAGGTGCTGCATTTTGGGAAAGCAAATCATAGCAGGACTGATACGCTTAATGGTAAGGTCCTAGGGAGTGTTGCTGAACAAAGAGACCTTGGAGTGCAGGTTCATAGCTCCTTGAAAGTGGAGTCACAGGTAGATAGGATATTGCAGAGGGCGTTTGGTATGCTTTCCTTTATTGGCCACAGTATTGAGTACAGGAGTTGGGTGGTCATGTTGCAGCTGTACAGGACATTGGTTAGGCCACTGTCAGAATGTTGGTGCAATTCTGTTTTCCTTCCTATCAGAAGGATGTTGTGAAACTTGAAAGAGTTCAGAAAAGTTTTACAAGGATGTTGCCAGGGTTGGAGGATTTGAGCTATGGGGAGAGGTTGAATAGGCTAGGGCTGTTTTCCCTGGAGACCGGAGGCTGAGGGGTGATCTGAGAAAGTTTTATAAAATCATGAGGGGCAAGAATAGGATAAGTAAAGTCTTTTCTCTGGGGTGGGGGAGTGCAAAATTACAGGTTTGGTGTGAGAGGGGAAAGATAGAAACATTAATCAAAGGCATGTTTCCAACACTGATTGCGTCTTCGTTTACAGTGATTAAACAGGCACCGTCTCCAAACGACTGACCTCCCGCCCTATCTCCCCACACTTTCCCTGGACTTCTACACAGGCATGTACCCTAAACTCCCCCCTCCCCAGATCATCTCTCCAACATTGCCCTGTACAGGCAAAGGTGGAACCTGTCATAAAGTTGCAGATAAACAACGTGTGTGTTTTGTGTCTGTGTGTGCATGCTGTTTGGAGACTCACCTTCCAAAAGGCAGCAGCACAAGCAGTCTTGTTGTTGGTGTCCAGCCCGGCTGCCCAGAGAGGGAGTGGGGGGTGGGGGGAGTGGGAAGTGGGGGAAACGCATGGGATTTGGGGGCAGTGATGGATGAGGGTGGGGCATGGGTGGAGGGCAGTGTTGGGTGGGGGGCAGGCGGAGCCGCGGTGTTTGACGGGGCGGGAGGTGTTGGGCGGGTGGGAGCGGTGTTGGACGGCGTTGGGTGGTGTTGGACAGAGATGGGGGCAGGGGAGTCGGGGGGCAGGATGTGTTTGATGGGGATGGGGCGGGAGGGCAGTATCAGGAGGTGTTGGATAGGGATAGGGGTGGAGCTGCGGGAAGTGTTGGATGGGGATGGGGGGCAGGCTGGGAGGCAGTATTGGACGGGGATGTGGCGGCGGAGTGCGGGGGTTCACTCGTGGTGTGCTGCTGCCTCATCTCCTGAACGGGGAGCGCTCTTAAATAACTTCGATCTCCAGAGGAAAGGCATTTAATCGATTAACCGAATAATCGATTATCTGAACGAAATAGTGCCCACCCATCTTGTTTGGATAATCAAGGTTCCTCTGTAAAAGAGACCTAAGGGGGAATTAGGGATAAGCGATAAATGCAGACCTATCCAGTGAAACTCACATGCCATGAATGAATTTTAAAAAAAGCCTAGCTTTGGGAAATGAAATAGGATCCTGGCATCATGAGAAGAATTTCAGAGTCTGACAACATATATGTGGTATCTTTTAATATTTTAAGGCTGAGGCAGATACGTTCTTGTTAAGCAAGTTTGGTTTGCTGTCGTCTTACTCAAAGGCAGAGCGAGTTTTAATTGGCTGAGTGGCCTACTCCTGCTCCTAGTTCAGAGGCTGAGTGGCCTACTCCTGCTCCTAGTTCAGATTTTTATATGCTTGTATATGACAGCATATGAAATTGACAAGATGGAAAATTGCGAAGATCTGTTCTCCTCAGAAAAATATGGGCAATTCCAGTCTGCCTAATTACTATCTCATTAATCTACTCTTAATTATCAGTCAAATTATGTAAGGAGTTTTAAACAATGGATGTAGGTTTGCTCGCTGAGCTTAAAGGTACTTTTCTAGACGTTTCATCACCCTACTAGGTAACATCGTTAGTGGGACTCGGGCAAAGCACTGCTGAAACTTCCTGCTTTCTATTTATATGTTCGGGTTTCTTTGGGTTGGTGATGTCATTTCCTGTGGTGAATTCACTTTCCTGTTCCTTTTCTCAGGGGGTGGTAGATGGGGTCTAACTCGACGTGTTTGTTGATAAGAGTTCCAGTTGGAATGCCATCCTTCTGAGAATTCTTGTGCGTCTTTGTTTGGCTTGTCATAGAGTCAGAGATATGCAGCACAGAAACAGACCCTTCGGTCCAATCTGTCCATGCCAACCAGATATCCGACCCAATCTAGTCCCATCTGCCAGCACCCGGCCCATATCCCTCCAAACCCTTCCTCTTCGTATACACATCCAAATGCCTCTTAAATGCTGCAAATGTACCAGCCTCCACCACCTCCTCTGGCAGCTCATTCCATACACGTACCACCCTCTGTGTGAAGGGTTGCCCCATAGGTCTCTTTTATATCTTTCCCCTCTCACCTTAAACTTATGCCCTCTAGTTCTGGACTCCGCGACCCCAGGGAAAAGATTTTACCCTATCCATGCCCATCATAATTTTGTAAACCTCTATAAGGTCACCCCTCAGCCTCCGACGCTCCAGGGAAAACAGCCCCAGCCTATTCAGCCTCTCCCTGTAGCTCAAATTCTCCAACCCTGGCAACATCCTTGTAAATCTTTTCTGAAACCTTTCAACTTTCCGATAGGAAGGAAACCAGAATTGCAACAATATTGCAACCAACATTCCAACAGTGGCCTAACCAATGTCGTGATCAGCTGCAACATGACCTCCCAACTCCTGTACTCAATATTCTGACCAATAAAGGAAAGCATACCAAACACCTTCTTCACTATCCTATCTACCTGCGACTCCACTTTCAAGGAGATATGAACCTGCACTCCAAGATCTCTTTTTTCCAGCAACACTCCCTACAACCTTACCATTGTGAGAAACAAAGCTCACTCACTTCAATAATTTCAGTCCGAAACAAGATCTGAAGCAATCAGTATGTTTATTATACGCTTGCAAGCGTGGTGCCTGAAGTAAGACACACAGAGTTTTGCACGTACATATCTTATGTAGGATTCACTACTCCCAACCTGGTGCCCATTACTATTGTTTATCTCTTGCCTTATCCGGGCTTGTGCATAACAAAGTACAAGTTTTACTCGGCCATTTCACCACATCCTGCTGTGACCCATTGTTAGGCATATCCTTCTTCACTATTATCTACTTCCCCCACCTGTGACATTTCCTCCCTTTCCCCAACTATTTTATTCTTATGACCTTTTAATTGGGGTTTCTTTTCGTGTTTTTGCAAAAGTGGGAAACAGATGCTTATAAGTACGGCTTGTACAAGCATATCTGGTTTAACCTACATCCTCACAGCACCTTATCTATTTGTCTGTAACATCTACCATTGTTTGCAGGCATGTTTCATTTTTGCATGCACATTTTAGCTAATACAAAAACAATTATATATTTCCTCCACATAGTTTTCATTCTTGTTGACTCAGCTCTTGGTTGAAACAATTATACACTGGTGTGAGTGCATTTACCTTGCATTAGTAATTATGATTGCAGAAGTAATACTACTTTACCTATATCCCACACCATTAAGTGTAAAGGTCCTGCTAAGAATACCAATGTTATATTCCTCTTGTCTGAAATTTAGAGCTTTTATTTTTCACAATAACCTATGATATGGCACTTTATCAAATGTCTTCTGAAAATTTAAGTACATCTCTTTTATCCACAGCTCGTTAGAACCACAAAGAATTCCAATAGCTTGGTTAAACATGAACCCTTTCACAAAACCATGTTTACTCTGGCTGATTAGCTTGAACTTACCTCACTGCAATTTCTTTAATAAAATAAATTGAATATTTTCCCTGCTGATTTTAAAATAAATGGTCTGTTTTTTTTTGTCTAGAATATCAGAGCAGTCTTGAATAGCCCATTCCTGCTCCTCAGTCCTATGCTTTGATGTGAATGTTCCCGTACTGTTATCAATACGGTACACAACTTCTCGTGCCTTGCTGTGCGTGCGCCGTAACCAATCAGGTGACACCGTTGTCCCTGCAGCCGGGGAGCAACCAGGATGTGACTAACTTCATTGATAATGGATTAATTAATAAAAGTCCGCTCTAATGAACCCAACTGCCTTCTTCTGCAGACATGATTCTGCCCTGCCAACAAGATACCTCTGCAGCATAGTCTAATGGGCAGTGATAATAACATTCTAGTTGAGAAGGGCAACTTCCGTTTGGTGTTAGATATACTCAGCAGACAGGCATGTGATGGGGAGACGTTAACGTTTTCAGATCCTTCATCAGATCTGAGAAAAGATAGCAAGTGGGTGGGCCTAGCAAGAGAAATAAACTATCATTTTTGTTGGTCGATCAAACTTGTGGAGAAAGTTACGGAAAGAAACAAAGTCTGTTGGAAAGCCATTTCCGGATTGGAACGGAACTATGTCCGTTAGGCACTGGTGGAACAGACCGGAAGTGTATCGGGCGAGCTCTGTAAGAACGGAACGGAAGTCATCGGACGACGATTCCGAAGCGGAACCGAATTGAACTGTGCCATCGGGCATTACTGGAACGGAAGTAGATTGGGCGGGCGTTGCTGGGGCGGGACGGAAGTGTGTCAATAACGTTCGCTCGCTCGCTCTGAGTGCGCGCGAGCGCAGCGTTGGCAGGAATTTGTTTTATAACATAACGCCGACGTGCAAACGGCTTTCGGTAATCATAAATTCCAAATAACCACGATACCAAATACCAAAGAGGTACCTTTAAAAAAAAGTTAAATAATCCTTTATCTTCATTGCCCACTCTCCGGGACCTGTCCATTAAATCTCTGATTAGTATTAACTCTATGTCCATGTGGATTCAAAGACTTTCCCTCCCACATCATGGCCAGAAAAATAGTTAGCAGAAAGAGAAAGGCTGCGGAACTAGAACCGGAGCAGGTAGGCCGCTTTTTTAAAAAAAACTTTATTGCAAACGAGCTGTAGGTCTGGTCCAGGCTGGACACTTGTGATTTGCTGCAACGCCCCTCAATTCAGTCCCGCCAACCTTTACTGCTCTGTATTTGTTTGTACTTCCCGCGTTGGTGATTGCAATCGGAATGGATTACTTAACACCTTTTCTTCTCTGGAGGATCTTTAGTGTGTGGGTTTCTCGTCCCCGGAAACACTCCAGGCTGGAATTTATAAAATATAATTTACATTAAAATTCAATAATGATTTGGAGATGCCGATGTTGGACCGGGGTGTACAAAGTTAAAAATCTCACACCACCAGGTTATAGTCCAACAGGTTGTAATTGAAATTGCACAAGCTATATTTTTGTTTAATAAACTTGTCCACGCTATGGTGGATAGCCCAGGAAGTAGAATTGGGAGGGCAGTCAGCTCTGATCTTAGAATATTGCAGCTGGCTCAAAGGGCTGAATAGTCTTACTGCAGCTCCTAAATCCTTTAACTATATTGCTTTGTATTTTAGAAAGGATTGAACTTAATTTCTCACTTTAGTTTGTAATCTGCTTGAAGATATCTGGACTGTGGGTTTTATTTTAAATTAATTGTGTATTTATTATCTAATTGGAATATGAATCTTCAAATTTTAATATTGAGCTTCTCTCAATTAAGTTTGGCAGTTTCACTTGCATCCATGTGAACAGGTTTCAGGTAATGATGTGATTAATTTGTAAGAGACTAAGTTATGTAAACTATTAACTATGCATTTAAAATGAAAAATTTGTTACCATGCAATATTTCCAAAACTGTAACTAAACTGGTGAGTTTCAAAGTGTTGTAATGTCCTCTCTTTGTCCATTTGGTATCAAATTGTTTTTGTATATTGATGGAATATTCTTGTTTCTAATAGTGTAGCTGGAGGTACACTTTCATGTAACCTTGGTCTTGGTTTTGGAAAAGACTGAGTAGTATGCAGTCTGTCAACTTACTGGTTCAAATGTACATGATCTGAAATATTTTTCTTGGCTTTGAACAAAATGTTATGCATTTTTATAGTTCAAAAGTCAGTTGAGATTGCTTAGTGAAGTCATTTTGCCATTATGATGTCATAGTCCTGAGAATGTGACATATATTTCCATTATGTACTAACTGTATTAGATTTAAAATTAGTTTAATGTATATTTAGAGTCATAGTATCCTACAGCACAGCAAAAGTCCCTTTGACCCAAACTAGTCCATGCTGACCAAAGTGTCCATACACGCTAACCCCATTTCCCTGCACTTGGCCCATATCCCTCTAGTCCTTTCCTCTCCATGTATTTGTTCAAATGCCTTTTAAATGTTATTAACGTACCTGCCCCAAACCACTTCCGCTGGCAGCTCATTCCGTACCCATGCTGCCCTCCATGTAATAACCCCTCAGGTTTTCCCTTTTATTTTTTCCTCTTCTAACTTTAAACTGATGCTCACTAGTCCTCAATTCCACAACCCTGGAAAAAGACAATGCAAAGTCCCTCCCCACCCTTAACAGCTTTCTGCAAAGTCCTTTCCTATCCCTATCTGCTTTCTGCAAAGACCATTCCCTCCGCGACTACCTGGTCAGGTACACGCCCCCTAACAAGCCACCCTCCTCTCCTGGTACTTTCCCCTGCCACCACAGAAATTGCAAAACCTGCACTCTCACCTCCCCCCTCCCTTTACGTCCATCTAAGACCCCAAAGGAGCCTTCCACATGCATCAAAGTTTCACCTGCATTTCCACACATCATTTATTGTATCCATTGCTCCCGATGCAGTCACCTCTACATTGGGGAGACTGGACGCTGCCTTGCAGAACGTTTTAGAGAACATCTCTGGGCCAACAGCACCAATCAACCCCAGCAGCCCGTAGCCAAACATTTCAACTCCCCTTCCCACTGCCGCGGACTTGCAGGTCCTGGCGCTTGTCCGTCGCCACTCTCCGCGCCCCCCGCCGCCGCCGCCGCCGCCACCTTACCCCAATTCCAACCTGGTAAAAACAAGGACGACAGATGCTGGAAACCAGATTCTAGATTAGAGTGATGCTGGAAAAGCACAGCAGTTCAGGCAGCATCCGAGGAGCAGGCAAATCGACGTTTTGGACAAAAGCCCTTCATCAGGAATAGAGGCAGAGTGCCTGCAGGGTGATGAGAGAAATGAGAGGAGGGTGGGGGTGAAGAGAAAGTAACAGAGTACAGTGGGTGAATGGGGGTGGGATGAAGGTGATAGGTCAGAGAGGAGGATGGAATGGATAGGTGGAAAGGAAGGTAGGTAGGTAGGACACGTCATGGGGACAATGCTGAGCTGGAAGTTTGGAACTACGGTGAGGTGAGGGAAGGGGAAATGAGGAAACTGTTGAAGTCCACATTGATGCCCTGGGGTTGAAGTGTTCCGAGGCGGAAGATGAGGCGTTCTTCCTCCAGGTGTCGGGTGGTGAGGGGGCGGTGGGGAAGGAGGCCCAGGACCTTCATGTCCTCGGCTGAGTGGGAGGGGTAATTGAAATGTTCGGCCATAGGGTGGTGTGGTTGATTTGTGCGGATATCCCAGAGATGTTCTCTAAAGCGCTCTGCGAGGAGGTGTCCAATCTCCCCAATGTAGAGGAGACCACATCGGGAGCAACGGATACAATAACTGATGTTGGTGGATGTGCAGGTGCAAAACTTTGGATGTGGAAGGCTCCTTTGGATGGAGATGAGGGAGGAGGTATGGGCGCAGGTTTTGCAATTCCTGTGGTGGCAGGGGAAGGTGCCAGGATGGGAGGGTGGGTTGTTTGGGGGGGGCGTTGACCTGACCAGGTAGTCACGGAGGGAATAGTCTTTGCGGAAGGTGGAAAGGGGTGGGGAGGGAAATATATCCCTGGTGGTGGGGTCCATTTGGAGGTGGTGGAAATGTCTTAGGATGATGTGGTTTATGCAAAGGTTGGTAGGGTGGAAGGTGAACACCAGGGGGGGCTACCTTCCAGCTTCTCACTGCCCTCATGACCTGTCGCACCCATCCGCTCCACCCTCCTCTCCGGCCTATCACCTTTACCTCCACTCATCTATTGCACTCTCAGCTACCTTCTCCCCACCCCCAAGGCCTCCAGCCTGATTCCTGATGAAGGGCTCCAGCCCGAAATGTCGATTTTCCTGCTCTTCCGATGCTGCCTGACCTGCAGAACAGAAATGTGGAGGCTGTTTAAGGAGCACTTGTTGCGAGTGTTGGAGACAGGCAAAGAATGGTAAGGTGAAGGAGTGTTGGATGACAAAAACAGAGGAACTTCTTGTCAGAAGGAAGAAGAAAAAACTTCAGGTCGAGGAAGCAAAGATCTGGCACAGCTTTAGAGGATTACAGGATAGCTCGGAAAGAACTCAAAAGTGGAGTGAGGAGAACTAGGAGGGGACATGGAAAAGCCTTGGTGGGAAGTAATAGGGGAAACCCAAAGGCGTTCCACACATACGTGAGGAAAAAGAGAATGATCAGAGGAAGGTAGGGCCAATCGGGGATAGTGGAGGGAGCTTCTGCCTGGAGTTTGAGGAGGAACGGGAGGCCTAAAACACCATGAACCAGGTTAATAGGCTTGAACAGATTGATATTAAGGAAATGGATGTGCTGGAAATTCTGGGAAACATCAGGATAGTTAAGACCCTGCGCTGGACCAGATATATCCAAGGTTACTATGGGAAGTGAAGATTAAGATTGCTGCACCTTTGTATCCTCGCTGTCCATGGGAGGAGTACTGGCTGATTGGAGGGAAGTGAATGTCCTTTCTCTGCTCAAGAAAGGGAATAGGGAAATCCCTCGGAATTACAAATCAGTCAGTCTTGCGTCTGTGGTAAGATTGTGAGAGACAGGATTTATGACTATTTGGAAAAACATAGTTTGATTAACAATAGTTAGCATTCCTTGTGAGGGGCAGGTCATGCCTCGCAAGCCTTTATTGAGTTCTTTAAGGATGTGACAAGACACGAGGGTTTAGCAGTGGATGTGGTGTAGGTTCTGCACGATAGGTCAGGCAGCATCCAAAGAGCAGGACAATCGATGTTTCGGGCATGAGCCATTCCTGAAGAAGGGCTCATGCCCGAAACATCGATTCTCCTGCTCTTTGGATGCTGCCTGACCTGCTGTGCTTTTCCAGAACACATTTTCAGCTCTGATCTCCAGCATCGGCAGTCCTCACTTTTTCCTCTGCACGATAGGCTCATTCAGAAAGTTAGGAGGTATGGGATACAGGGAATTTTGGCCATCTGGATACAGAATTAGCTGGCTGAAAGAAGACTGCAAGTGGTAGTGGATTGAAAGTATTCCACCTGGAGGTCAGTGACCAGTGGTGTCCCATGGGGATCTATTCTTGGGCCTCTGCTCTTTATAGTTTTTATAAATGACTTGGATGAAGAAGTGGGGGGTTAGTGAGTTTGCCGATGACACACAGGTTGGCGGTGTTGTAGATATTGTTCACTGCTATTGCAGGCTAAAACAAGGCATTGGCAGGATGCAGAGCTGGACTGAGTAGTGGCAGTTGGAGTTCAACCTGGATAAATGAGAAGTGGTTCATATTGGAAGGTTGAACTTTAATGCTGAATACTAGGTTAAAGACAATTCTTGGCAGTGCGGAGGAGCAGCAGGATATTGGGGTCCACATACGTAGATCCTGCAAAGTTGCTACCCAAGTTGATATCGTCATTAAGGTGTATGATGTTTTGGCTTTCATTAAACAGGAGGATTGAGTTTTAAGTGCTGTGATGTTTTGCTGCAGCTCGAGGTAAGCCCTGGTTAGACCACACTTGGAATATTGTGTGCAGTTCTGGTCGCCTCATTATAGGAGAGATATAGATGTTTTAGAGAGCGTGCAGAGGAGATTTACCAGAATGCTGCCTGGATTCGATGGCTTGTCTTATGAAGAAAGGTTAAGTGAGTTCGGAACTTTCACACTAGACAGATGACTTTATAGAGTTGTAAAAGGTAATAAGAGGCATAGATAGAGTAGATAGCCAGAGACTTTTCCCCAGGGCAGGAATGGCTCTCATAAGGGGTCATCATTTTAAGGTGATTGGGGGAAGGTTTAGAGGTAGGTTCTTTATGCAGGGAGTGGTGGTTGTGTGGGACGCTCTGTCAGCAGTGGTAGAGTCGGAGACATTAGGGACATTTAAGCGACTGCTGGACAAGCACATGGACTGCAGTAAATTGAGGGATGTGTAAGTTTGGTTGATCTTGGATTAAAATAAATGCTTGGCGTGACATTCAGGGCTGAAGGGCCTGTATTATGCTGTACTGTTCTATGTTCTGTGTAACATCCTTGTAAATTTCTTCTGTGCTCTCTACAGTTTAATAATATCCTTCCTATAACAAGGTAACCAAAACTGAAATTAAAAATCGCACAACATCAGGTTATAGTTCAACAGGTTTATTTGGAAGCACTAGCTTTCGAAGTGCTGCTGCTTCACCAGTGGTTGTGAAGCAGGACCATAAGACACAATTTATAGCAAAAGCTTACACTGATACAATGATATATTGAACAAACCTAGATTGTTAACTATTTCATCTTGTCGAATGGATTTGCTGGTTTCCATTCTTTAATATATAAATCCAAGAACATCTTTTAAATTATATTCTCAAGATAATTTTTAAGTTTTCATAACAGAAGTTGACATCTCAGCTCAGACTGCTTTAAAGGTAGCAAAAGGGATGGGCACTTAAGGCAGAAATTCAGGGAGCTAGGGTGGAAATTGAGATAGTTTGTTATCTCTGGTTTCTTCCCTGTGCCATGTACTAGTGAGGTGAGGAGTAGGGAGAGAGAGACAAGTTGAACACTTGGCTGCATGGATGGTGTAGGAGGGTGGGATTCGGATACCTGGATAATTGGTGTTCATTCTTGGGGTAGGTGGGACCGCTACAAACTGGATGGTCTACACCTGAACCAGAGGGGTACCATTATCCTGGGGTGGGGGGATTTGCTTTCGCTCTTCAGGAGGGTTTAAACTAATTCAGCATGGGAATGGGAACCTAAATTGTAGCTTCACTGTCCAGGAGATTGAGAGTAGTGAGGTCAGAAATAAGGTTTCAAGATTGCGAGAGTGCACCAGCAAGCACAAAGTTGGTCTGAAGCGTGTCTACTTCAACGCCAGGCACATCTGGAATAAATTGGGTGAGCTTGCCTATGATTTGGTACCTGGGACTTCGATAGAGAAGGGACAGGAATGGTTGTTGCAGCTTCTGGGGTGTGGATGTTTGAGGAAGAACAGGGAAGGTGGTTAAAGAGTGGGGGTGGGGATGGCATTGTCAGTCAAGGACGGTATTACGGTGGCAAGGACGTATGAGGACTTGTCTATTGATGCACTATGGGCTGAAGTTAGAAACTGTAAAGGAGAAGTCACCCTCTTAGGAGTTTTCTTTAGGCCTCTGCATAGTTCCAGAGATTGACACCACATCCACAAGCAATCAAGTGGGCTGCTTCATTCTGGATGATGATTTCTTGTGTTGTTGGAGTTGCACATGTCCAGTCTGGTAGGGAGTATTTCACACCCCAGACTTGTAGATAATAGACAGGTTTTGGAGAGTCAGGGTGTGAGTTACTTGTTGTGGTATTCCTAGCCTCTGACCAACTATTCTAGCTGCTGTATTTATATGGTGGTCAAGTTGAGTTTCTGGTCAATGGTCTCTAAGACCCGGTCAGGTCTATTAGTAGCTGCTGAGTAACTCTTCAAGGTGGATGTTGAAATCCCTCACCCAGGGTGCTTCCTCCAATTGTTCTGTATGGAGAAGCACTGATTCATCAGCTGATGGGGGATGGTACCTGGTAATCAGGAGGTTTTCTTGCCCATGTTTAGCTTAAAGCTATGAGACCTCATGGGGTCTGGAGTCAATGCTGAGGACTCCTTGGGCAACTCCTTCCTGACTGTATACCACTGCTGCTACCTCTGCTGGGAGAAGACTTATCCGGAGATGATGGTAATGGTGCCTGGGATGTTTTCTATAAGATGTAATTCCATGAGTAGGACTATATCAAGTTGCTTGACTAGTCTGAGAGACAGCTCTCCCAATTTTGGCACTAGCCCCCAGATGTTAGTAAGGAGAACTTTACAGGGTTGTTTTTGCTGTTGTCGTTTCTGGAGCCAAGGCTGATGCCAGGCAGTCCACCAGGTTTCATTTTTTGTCGAAATATGGCAGTGATTGATACAACTGGATGGCTTGCTAGGTATTTCAGAGGGCATGTGAGGATCAACTGGATTGCTGTGGCTCTGTTGTCACATGTAGGTCAGACCAGGTGAGGGTGACAGATTTCCTTCTCTGAAAGACATTAGTGTATTTAAGGAATAAGCAATGATGCAGCCAGGAGAGAAAGGCTGAACACTGTCTCTTGGACACTGATGTTGCCATTGTAGAATTTACCCACCATCAAAATTTTGGAGCAATTGATGAGAACTTTAATAGACCAGTCCCACCAATACAGTGGCTGTACAAATAGATCAAAGCTTAGGTATCCTATACCAAATAACTACCTTTTTTGATTTCTGAAGTCTATCCACATCTATAAGGTACACATCCAGAATGTATTGGCATTTTCTCAATTTCTCTGACTTGAGAAACTTGAACCTATTTGGGCCAATGCAGCACCCTATTTCCACCTTAAATATTCCCTCCCTTTTCAAAGTCGGTCAGTGCACATCATCTACAAGATGCATAGCAACAAATTGGCCAACCTCCTTTGGCAGCATCTTTCAAACCTGTGACTTCTGCCATCTAAAAAAGGATGAATCTCACCAAATCTCTGGTAATAACACTCCCAAGTCTTATCACATCCTGCCTTGGAACTGAATCACCATTTCCTCATTGATAAGTCAAAGCCCAGAACTTCCTTTCTAACAGTTGTAGCTAATCTACATAGACTACAGTGATACACAAAGATAGCTCACTGTTACTACATTGAGAGCAATTAGGAATGATTTAATTTGTTTATTATTGTCACATGTACCAACACAGGGGAAAATATTGTTTTGCGTGCTAACCAGACATATCACATCTTATTTAAATATATCAGGATAATAGAATGTGGAATATAGTGTTACGGCTACAGAAAAGGTGCTCTGAAAGATTAACTTTAATGTGAGAAGTCCACTCATAAGCCTGATAACAGTGGGGAAGAATGCATGTGGATGTTGGATATGTTAGTGATGCCATATCCTAGAACTGATTTTTTTTTTAAATAAAAAGTACAAATCTCAATTGACCAGTTTCACTAGTGTGAAAAGCGTAAGGTGGTACAAGATGTACCCCAGCCTGTCTTCGATAAATAATAAATATCTTGTGGTAATATTCTGAGACAATAGGGAAGTTGTTCCCTGTATCCTTAAATTTATCTTGCATCATGAATGTAGATTTATCTTCCATCCCCCACTTGGTTCATGATGACCTGCAAGCTGTTTTCCACATTCAGTCTGGGATCAAGAAAAGCTGTGCCATTGCACCCATTGCTCTTCCCATTCTTTGTTGCGATAATGCTCTTTCTAGCCCTCAAAAGAAGTGGAGCTGATCTGTGGAACAAATGGGAATCTGTTGATGACCTCCACCTACAGGGCAAATCCCAACATCCACTGTTATTGAAATACTGTTCATAAAAACAGGGCTTTCACTTACGTACTGTCTGAGGTTGAACTTGAAGCCATTGTCAATAGCTGATGCTTCCATGCTGTACACCTCTATGACTTTAATATGGCTCCGAGTCGTCAACTATGTTGAGAGTAGGCACTCAATCATGGCATGTTACCACCAGTGCTATATCAACAAGATCCTTTAAAGGTGCGTCAAAAGTCAGTGTTCTTATTCAGGTCATTATTACAAGATTCAGAACATTAACCATGCTTGATCAGCTCTGCTAAATCAGTCACATAGGCTGCATGCCTGAACCAAGACTTCTGGAACAAATGCTGTGCTTGGAGCTTTGACATGACATGTGAGCCCTAGGAAGGCAGAAGATACCCGTAAACCTTGCTTGGAAGTGTGTAATATCCCCATCAGCATCATGGCCCAAGACTGCTCGAGTTCAAGGGAAAGCTTAGATTCTCATTGCCATCGGCAAGCTAAAGTCAAGCATTGACAGAAAGGAGTGCGTAGCAATCATGGCATACCATCCTCTCTATCTCCAAACTATTGTCTGCCCTACCCGTGGCAAAGACTGTAGGTTGTGCATTGGGATTCTGGCATTATACAATGGATGTTTCTCACCTTGTCAACTGGCATTCCATGATGGATGCTTTTCACTTTGCTGACCCACTACCCTTGACTCCAGGATCTCATTGTTTACTGCAAGTTCTTATCTGGTCAAAATTATGCCTTTGCTACACAACCCAAAATTTAACTCTTTCCCTACCTGCTCATATCTTATACACATTCCTTCCTTTTATCATTTCAAGATAACCATCTAGATGGCACTACCACCTTTTATAAGTCTCTGACAGCCAGTATTTAAGCAAGTTATTGACACACAGCATATAATCATTATAACAAAAAAGATTACTAGTCCGTTACAGTAAATATTTCTAGGATCCTCCCACATGGGAAGAAGTTCACCAGTAAAGTTCTTAAATCCACAGTCCTTGGTCATTACTCTATTTCTTCCAAGTTGAGCGGAAAGGAGGCAGTTCTCCAAAATCTCCTTTAGTAAGTTCACGGTTGTTAGCTGCTTCACTTTTCATGCTCATGACAGGGGAGCTGATTGAATCTGTTGGATGAGGTTATGGAGGGGTGGGCATTGGCCTGAAGGCATGCTTCTCCTTTGAATGGAGAAACTCTAGACAATGTTAGCTGCTGAAAGTACTTTTGTAGTTCCCCTCTCATTCCTTCCTTGCCAAGGTGATTCAGTATGAAGACAGTCACACGTTTAACTACACTGAATTGTGTCTGCCTATTTCACCTCTCTTTGAATTCTTGAAGTCAGTTACTCTGTTCACTATGACATTATCTAGTTTTATACAATCCATAAACTTTTCTAAATTGTACTGTCTAAACAATTCACTCAATTGTGAGCAACAATCATGGTCCTAAAATCAAACCCTCAGGGGACCCCATTCAGGTTATTCAAAAGTTATTTTCCTTTAACAAATTAATACTTGGCTAATGTAAAAGCTGTCAGGAAAAGTATTTCAAAAATCTAAAACAGCAAGAAAGCAACAAAATGTTTCCTGTGCTTTAGCAATTGAAGAGCAGTTTCAGTTCAGATATAAATTGTGAATATTCGTGGAAAACATGTAGAATATATTAAAATATGTTCTCCAAATGAAACTTCCTAAATAAAACAGTCAGAATTACAGTGGCAACTTTGATAGAAATCAACATTCTTTGAATTTGCAATTTGAATGGGGCCAGTGAAGTCTCAATATTTAACAGAACTGAAACAACTCAGCCTCAAGTTCTAATAGTCTCTAAAATCTTAACAAAACATCAAACTTAAAATGCACTCTTGTTTTTGTGAACACGCTGCATTTAAAACACAGCAGCAGCAAAGATATTATAATACAATGCTCTCATCTGGCTAAAGCGTGACCACTGACCCAATTGTTTTTTCAAACGGGTATTGTTGAATTTGAAACAAATCGGGGACTTGGCACACAATCAATTTGTTTTAAGGTTACAGGTTTCCTAATTTTAAAAAGGACATAATGTACAATTTCAATGGAAAAAACAAAGTCTACCCTATTACATAGCCCACAAAACACTTGTCTGAATTAGGATCTCAATTCAAGGTAAAACAATCACTGAAACATCCTCACCTCTGTGGAAACCAGACGATGGAATGCCACCCAACTACTGGACGAGGTCGCGAAGGAAACAAAGACCAGCCGTACTCTGATAAAATCACACGCACAAAAATAACCTCGCAGTGGAGTACACGGTATTGTAGTCCAAGCCTCTGTCTTCCCCCTGAACAAAGACTCTGAGCCTCAAATTTCACCACAAGGGGACTTTAACCCCTTTCTCGCTTTACTACTCGAGGGGACTCTAACCTCTTTTCTTATTCTATATGTTCGGGCACTCTAGCACCAATTAAACCCAAGGGACTCCACCCCAATCAAACACCGTATTGTCATTCTGTTTTCCCCTCCGTTGAAGCTAAATGTTCAGAGAGACAAGGTAGTTTTACCACCTTCATCTTTATTCCGGGCCCTGGATGGAGAGAGAATGATCAGCCGTGTGCACAGAGACAGGAGTTCTCGGTCTTCTCTCTCGAGCAGCAGTTTCTTAATGAGTTATATAGTCATTTTACAGGGAGGAGCATCCAGATAAGACAACCTACACATTGTAACAGTCACCCAATCAATCAGTGAGTGTCAGTAATAGAGATTAAGTCATCTGCTGTTACACAATAAATGTTCTTAACTGGCTTCACGTAATTAATATTTTTCACCTTGTTAAACTGACCTTGCATACTGAATGCTTCCAATATAGTTAAATGGCTCTACATAATGAATG
This sequence comes from Hemiscyllium ocellatum, assembly GCF_020745735.1. Taxonomy (NCBI): domain Eukaryota; kingdom Metazoa; phylum Chordata; class Chondrichthyes; order Orectolobiformes; family Hemiscylliidae; genus Hemiscyllium; species Hemiscyllium ocellatum. The sequence continues at coordinate 59,597,181 of NC_083401.1, read as the reverse complement.
CTTTTCCACCTTGTTAACCCATAACCTTTGCTTCCAACACCCCATTGTTAACTGCAAGTTCTTACCTGATCTGTTATGTTCAGCTGAGCCTCATTTCACAAAACCCAAAGCATAACTCTTTTCCCAACCTCCTCATACCCGATACACGTTCTCAATTTGGGACTCGAACCCCAATTAAAACCCAGAGGACTCGAACTCCTGTTTGTATGCGCATTTTCAAAACTGTGTCTCTCAACTGAACCAATTACCATTTGAGGTGTCTGTAGAATAGAAGGCAATTGAATGAGGGGACCATTTCTGACACAGGAATATCAAGGGGGGCCAAGGTTTAAAATTTTACCTTATGGGCCCATCTATCTCGAGACATTGGTGTTCCAGGCGATTGCTGACACCAGTCAATCATAACTATTCGTTTGGACTCCTGCCCGACTTGCCATATTGTCATCGCCCTTCCCTATCCCCGTATCAGTTGGAGCAAATACTCAGAGACACCGTATGGCTTTATGTCCTTCATCTTTATTCTGAGCCTGGAGGGAGAGAGAACGGTCGCCCATCTACACACAGACATGAGTTCTTGGTCTTCTCTCGCACAGCAGATTCTTAAGGAATTATATAGTCACTTACAGGGAGCAGCATCCAGATAAGACAACATCTGCATTGATTGGGTGACTGTTACAATTAGCGAGCATTAACAGTAAAGATTAAGCCATCTGGCATTATACAATGGATGTTGACAGTAAAGTATTTTGGGATGTCATTTGACCTTGAAAAATGCAGTCTAAACATGTTTTTTAATATTCAGAAATTGAATAAAAACCTTTGTGCAAACAAGTGCTTATAAAAGAAAATCATACACTAAATGCACATTTGTGTAGTAATATAAAACACACAATATTGTAAATGTAGAAAATTGGTATACAGGGGAACCTTGATTATCCGAATGTGATGGGCAGGCACTAAATTGTTTGAATAATCAATTATTTGGTTAATCAGTTAAATGCCTTTCTTCTGGGGCTCAAGAGTTTTTAAAGTCTGCTCCCAGTTCAGGAGGTAAGGCAGCATCGCAGCGCATGAGAACCCGCCCCCAACCACGTGCAATGCCATCCCGCCCTCAACACCGCCACCCCTAACACCGTGCGACACTGCTCCCCTGCCCCTAACCCTGTCCAATACCACCCCCTCCGGACAAAAAGACTGATGCAGTTGGCTTTGTGGGGTGAGTCTCCAAATAGCGCGCGCACACAACTTTTTACTGCTACTTTTTGACAGGTTCCACCTTTTGCCCTGTACAGGGCAATGTTGGAGAGATTATCTGGGGAAGTGGGGAGGGGGGTTAGGGTACACACCCTGTGTAGAACCCTAGGGAAAGTGTGGGGAGAGGGGGCCGGCAGGCGTTTGGAGACAGTGCCTGTTTAATCATTGTAAACAAAAGATGTGATCGCTGTTGGATACACATCTTTGATGTAATGTTTCCATCGGGACCTCGATTCCTTTCGATAGTCCGATTTTCGGATAACTGGTATTCGGATATTCGAGACCCCTCTGTATTGACTGTTGTAACTCAAAACAATTTTGTGCGGAGTGGGCTCGCTTCAGGTTTTAACTATTATTGAGCTGTTCGTAAAGTTTTCTTGCACTGTGGGCACCACTTCTCTATTGATCATTTTGAGTGAGTATCTAAATTAACGACTGGTAAAGTCTAATAGCTGAAGAAACTTATTGGAGAAAGCTAAGTTTTAATCACCATTTGATTAGCCTTTAAAGTGGAACTCCACTCCTGTTATGATCAAAATGATAATTGGGATTATTTTCTTAGGCTTTATTATTTGTCAAGTAGTCTCTCAATGTTCATGTTGATGAAAAATTATACTAATGCAATCAATAATTTTGTTACTTAAATTAATGCTCTTATTTTAACACAAACATCATAATTGAATATTTATACGTAACATTGACTCACAGATTGAACTGGCACTGCTCATTTTGTGTAAGCACATAAGGAACACATATTTATATATAGGAATATTCCAATAACTTGAACTCTTTGTGGCGAAGAATTGCAAAATTGTCAGCATTGGAATGTTTCTAGAATTGTTTACTGTGATAGAAAGCAGCACAGTTTTGCAGCTGTGTTTGTCTTGCAGCTTTTATTAAGAAATGTAAATGTGGAGCAGAGGTATAAGATTGCTGCGACAAAGACTTAAAACTGAAGGATCATGTGTCAAAAAATGCACAGTGGAAGTGAGTGATATTCACTTGTAGTAGCCTAGTTCCTAGTTATAGGGTCAGGTAGCATAAAATAGCTTGTTGGGAAAAGTGGTACAGCATTGCCCTCAAAGAGCAACGTTGTCAAGTTTGGTTTTGATTTGTAGTTGGAATGAATGAGTGAATGCAAGTATTAAGTAGCAATGATCAGAAAGTGACTTTTTTTTGGGAAGAAGGAAAAGGGAAGTCTAATAGAAATTGTAATGGTAGTGAGAGATCGAAGTGATTCAGCGAGAAATAATGTAGTCTATGCCCAATGTGATTCAATATTTTTGATTTTTTTCCGCAGCTGACCAATGATTTAAAAATGCTATTTTTCTACAATAATGTTGAATCTGCCAACAGCTAGTCTAGCATCGAGTTTACACAGTAGGTTGTTAACCATGTCTCTAACCATTTTAACCCTGGTACTTGCATAGAAATGGGTCGAGTAATTTTAAAACCAGAGTTAGTCTTGGTCACCTTTTGTGATGTCATTCATCCTTGTGATGTGATGAGACAAGTCCACCTCCATTTCTCACGTAATAGTTTACTTCCCACAACTGTCACCTTCTTAAATCTCCCTTTTCTCCTCCCCACCCCATCTGTTTCTCTCTCTGTGTCTGTATAAAGTGGTAGTTTATTCATATTTCATACAACACATCAGGGAGACAACAATAGTAAACCAGCAGGTATCCATGGGATACCTTTACTTTGGCAGGTGTGCAATTCACAGTACAGAAGGATGCTAGTAGGCAGATATGTTTGATAAGAACTGTGGTTTTTAGAGTAACTCATGGGTTTATTTTAAATCCTAAATGGCTCTGGATTAGGAGGAATGGGACTATGCTGGTCTCGGCTGCTTGCAAAATTGAGCTGCTTATTACAGTATGCCAGCAGCAGACAAAATGCCAGTTTTGGGTTGAGACCAGGACCATGGCAGATTGCAGAAGTTTCTGGGCAAGTGGAAAAGAATAATGTGGAAGAATTACTGATAAGAGTAAGCTGTTTTGAATAGCTTCTAAACTGCCTTGTACTTGGCTATTTTCAGTAAAATCTAGTAAAGTTATTTGATTTAATTTCCTTATGCATTTGAAATCTAGGTTTGCTTTCTGAAATATTGAAAATAATCTCTCAATTTGTCATCCTACAAGTGCAGTCACATATAATTTATTCTGACAAGGAATGCAAATTTATTTGACCTTTTGAAACCCTTATTTGAATAAGGGATTAAAATGATCTGCAAATGTCCTGCAATAGGTTGATTTTTATAACAAATTGAGTTGGCTACACTTGCTAATTACTTGAGCATTAATAGTTTTGGAATGTTGTTTTGAGTTGTCTATTGATTAATTTGAGGGGTGCATTTGGCTTTAGATCTGTGTTGATTGTTATATCTCCAAAATAATCTGTGCATATATTCTGAGATAAACTCATGAAGTAAGCCTGCTCCAATTTATTAATCTCACTTCCCATTGTTTACTTTATAAATGTGTTGGTTTTTATTTGAATATATCTCATTGAGTTTACATCTGTTGGTGACTGAACCACAGTGCTGGATTTAATGGAGGTAGTGCTGGCTAGAAAGCTGTGGGCCTTACTGCTTCCAGTGGAAAGCCTGCTGAATTTATGGAGTAAAATGCAGAAAACAACTCGAGCATTTAACTGTACAGCAATAGACTTTACCTGGAACCAAAAACTCTGCAAGGGGAAATTCCTGCTTACTGAAAGCTTTTGGAAAGTCAGCTGAGTGACTACTGCCAGTTATATTCACATCAAAGGCCATGGACTGTCACTGGATCCCAGGCCATAACCCCTGAGTTGAGGGGTTGGGGGCCACAAGCGAGGGCGATTGTCAGCAACAGCAGAAGTTAATCCTCAGCAGCTAACCCCCTCAACATATGTTTGGTCTCAAATCAGGCAATATGCCTGTGCACTTGCCCCTGTCTCACATGAGTCTCCTTGTGCTCCCCGCATGGCTTGCTTTTAGAAGGATGAATTCTGAAGGCTTGTTTGAGGGAATTGGCAGTTGGTGGGAATGCCATCTAATGGCTTTTCACTCTTGCCAACTCTTCACTAATTGAGAATTGAACTTAATATCATCAATGTGAGTAGGCCATTTAAGACAAAGATGAGGAGGAATTGCTTTACCCAGGGGTGGTAAATCCTTGGGATTCTGCTATCCAGAAGACTGATGATGTTCAAGATTGAGCATATTCAGTATAGAAATTGATAGATTTCTGGATGCGAATGACATCAAGGAATATAGTGATAATATGGGAAAGTGGCATTGAGATAGATGGTAAGATATGATCAAATTATATTGTGGAGCTGGCTTGATAGGCCAGATGACTTTACTCTTGTTCTTGTGTTGCTGTCTCTGTGAATGGTATACATTGAATAAAAAAGGGCTCTTTTGCAGTGTTTGATCAGGGCATCTAATTTTGTAGCCAGTGGAGTTGCAAGGAGACTGAATTTAATTTCAAATTAGTGAGGTGTGTACCACGACTTACTGATTGAAAAGACCAGAAATCCAACCGGAATAATACTACAAAAAGACACTCTACAGTCTTTGTTAAAAGGAGATGCACTTTTCATTGGTTTGTCAAAAGTCAATTTCTGGAGGAGCATTCAGTGTTGTGATTTTGTGGATGATCTTTCCATTCTTTTCAGTCACACTGAGCAACAAAAAAAGGAATGACTTCTCTCCTGTGTCCAGTAATTGATTCAACAAGCAGTGGAGTGGTCGTAAGCTGACTCGCTGCCACCAATCTTGCTGGAAGTGCTGAAAGAAATTTGATGACACAGGGCTGTCCAGTAAGACCCTTTCACACCTCTTGAAGTACAGCCTTGCAACCTTTTTATTTTAATACTAATACCATGAAACCTTTCATTTACTAGTTCCTGTGTCGCTTTTCTAACTGCATCAGAATACTTCATTGCAACTCTTTCCTAAAATCTCAAACTCTAGATATACATCTGCCCTTACAGTTGCATTGCATCTTGATCATTCTTCCTTGTCAAATGCTCAGCTGTCTCACACCTTTTAAACTTGTGGCAGGACAGGTTTTAATTCACTGGCAATATTGCATTTGTGGCTGGATAAATAAATGGCGACAATATACAAGGACATGGGGAAATATCAAATTATGTAAATCATGGCACCAATAGAGAAAGCGGTGACAGAGAGAAAGGTTGTACTGCATTGAATCTTGCATTATTTAAGCTCTTTGTTCCCTGATGGGAGGTAGAGGTAGACTGAACAGTGGAATTTGTCTACTTCATATCCACCAGGACTCAAAGAGCTCATGAGTTCTGAAGAAGGGTCACTGAACCTGAAATGTTAACATTGTTTTCTCTCCACAGATACTGCTAGACCTGCTGAGCTTTTCCAGTAATTTCTAATTTTGTTTCTGGTTTCTAGCATCCACGGTTCTTAGGTGTTTTTTGTTTTTGTGTCTATCTTTGGTGTGGATGGAGGCTGAAAACAAATGGGTTTCAAGCAAAGATAATCAGATTACACTGTTTCATTTTCTCTCTGCTAAAATTGAGAAATAATTAATTCTTTTGTTTAAGATACAAAATTGTTGTCTATAATTATTTGCAAAGTCTCAGATTGGTTATTGAAAAATCTGGTTAAGAACCATTGGAGTAATTATTGGGATTAGAAAAGCAGAAGTTGCTGGGAAAGTTCAGTCGGTCTGGCAGCATCTGTGAGGAGAGATCAGTTACGTTTTGGGTCTGGTGACCCAATTATTGGGGTTCTTTGGTTTAATTTTACTTTGCAAGTACAGAGATGGGAAAGCTGATTTGGCTGTCTGTCTCCTGTTATAACAATTGCTTCAACCAACCTGAGGGTCTCCTGCTCTGTTAAGACCCATTTTACTCCTCCTTTTGAGGATGATCACCCACTTCTTTTTCTGCATTGTTGTTGTGCCCAGACCATCTCCCAACACTAAGCTTCTACTTTTTTAGGCAGCCCCTCTAGGTTGAGAATTATTTACTTCATCTCTTTCTTTTTTGTTTGTTTCTGTGATGGCTGAAAAGCTTAACGAGCAGTCTGAAGACTCTGCTACCTATGAAGCAGGTGATGGTTGAAGGGTTGTGTGTACAAGTACTTACGACATTTGTGTGCTTGTTCCTAATAATACTGTGAAGCGTGATCAACAGCTATTCAAGGATTGTGAATTTTTTAATGATTAACGATAGATGGGCTGCACCTGGAAACAGGATCTAATACATCATGGTTTCTTATTCTACTATTTCTTCTGCCTACTTCAATATAGGGCGGCACGGTGGCACAGTGGTTAGCACAGATGCCTCACAGCTCCAGGGACCTGGGTTCAATTCCCGCCTCAGGTGACTGACTGTGTGGAGTTTGCACGTTCTCCCCGTGTCTGCGTGAGTTTCCTCCGGGTGCTCCGGTTTCCTCCCACAGTCCAAAGATGTGTGGGTCAGGTGAATTGGCCATGCTAAATTGCCCCTAGTGTTAGGTAAGGGATATATGTAGGGGCATGGGTGGGTTGCGCTTCGGCGGGTCGGTGTGGACTTGTTGGGCTGAAGGGCCTGTTTCCACATTGTAAGTAATCTAATCATATATAGTGCTAATTTGTAAATGCTTTCCCAATAATTATGTCCAGTTTGCTTAATGCGAGTATTAATTTGTAGAAAAGATCTCTGTAAAACCTCAAGTTTAAGATTATTCATCTAGCCACTCAGTTTCTGAGGGTCTCTTGCATTTGTTCAATTTGATTCCAAACTGAAATGAATTGCTTTAAATCAAGTGTCATTACCCACACTTACTTTGACTGCTTGTAATTTTAAAGATCTTACACTGAAAATGACACACGACCCTGTCGCCTCAAAATTTCCTCTCAAATGTGTCTCTATTCTGCCTTGGGCATCTGTTGCTTTTCCTTTTTCATTACTTGATCACTTAGCAGTACTGTAAAAATCCCATCATTGTTTGGACGATAGTGGTTGAAGAAGGTGACTCATCACCGCCTTCCCAGGATTATTTGGGTAGGGATTAATAAATGTTGGCCTTTCTATTTTATGTGAATGATTGATTAAAAATTCTGCTTTGATATAAATGCCAAAATTTATCAAACCAAATGTTGCAGTAGCTATGATGATGGTGGAACTGAATATTTTCTACTCTGAATCTGACAGCAACATCTGGAGGTCACATGCAGAAAAACAAAAGTTGCTGTTAACAATTCTATACTTAACCAGAGGAAATGCTGGTGTGGTCCCTCCAGAATGTAATGAAATACAAATCATTGAATTGATATCAGACTCTCACATCACACTGAAACAGTTGTTAATGTTATGCCCTGTTGAATGGCATAGGAAGGTTGTGAATGTTGGTATAACCAATGAGAGCCACATCCTAGGAATATTTTTTGAAATGTGGTTTTCATGGTGGACTAAGTTAATAATTAGTAATGAACATCGCTACTGTTCCTGAAAGTATACTTTTATGTTTGGTAAACGCCAAAATTTTCCACTATGACAATTTCTCCATTTTTTGAAAGTTATTTTAAGTTCTGTTTTAATTTGATGTTTTAGTTGAATCACTTGAATTAACTGTCGAAATGAAAACAAAAGATAAATTCAGTGGCTTTTACTTTCCGGTTTTGTGTCGATAAGAATACCTCAATATGATGGATTACTTGATGACATCACTCAACATAACTGGTTGCCTTGAATTTCATCCTGAAGTCAAATGAATGTCAAGAAATGGAAGTGAAAAGTTGGTAGAAATCTATATCATCAACCCCACCTAGATCACCTATGAAATCCACCCTATAATCGTGCAGTTCAAACAAACTGAAACTTTCATCTCAAGATGACAAGACACCCATATAAAAGTGCCAGCTTTCAAGCAAAATAAATCTCAACCATGCAGTAGTTTTAAATGTTTATGCTGCTATGTTTATTTATTCCCTTTTATGAAACAGAATGAATGTTTGACTATTGAGAGAATATTTATTGACATAGTGGTCCAGAGAGAACATAATCTGTGTCTAATCCTTCAAATGATTGAGCTGCACTATGTTGTTTAATATGTATACATATTGTTGGATCAATATCCTGGACTATTAATCTTTGGGAGGGAGAGATTTTTGGAAATCTCATTTCTTTTGGCAGATGCATTAAGATAGTCTGTAACTGTAAATTTTGTACTGCTTTTTCCAAGGATAGTTGGCTGTCCATTACTTATTTTTCTTTGTGAACTTGGTTAGGAAGAATAGAAAGGGGAGAAAGTGAGTTTAAAACGTCAGAATATTGCACTCTTTGTTGAAACTCAATGATTTGTTTGTGACCTTGCAGACCTCTGATATTGACTAATAATATTGCCATGGAAAAGAATAGCTGTAGCAAACTAATTGTAATTTTAAAACTTAAGTCAGATAGTCACAATCTTTAATTTTTTTGGTTTGAGTACTTTAAGCAATTGGCTATCTGAGCAAAGGTTACTCTTAAGACTAATTATTTGTTTCTGAAAAATCATTGATCAATTAAATGAAATTTCTAATTTATTCACATTTACCTTCAACAGTGCAGCCAGGATCTCTCACTACGCAAAAAGAAAAAGCTACCACTTGTGAAGAAGTCCTTTGTCTGTTACCTTGCGGGTCAACAGATTAAGCTTCGGAATGAGAAGAGCTACCAACAAGCACTACGTGGTTATGCGGCTCACAGACTACCTGCCCTTTTGAAGGAGGAAGAGTTCCATTTGGGAACCCTGAACAAAGTGTTTGCATCCCAGTGGCTAAATCATCGGCAAGTGGTATGTGGGACAAAATGCAACACGGTAGGTTTTTTCAAAGCTTTATTTTCATGTCTGTAAACTTTAGAAATATCACTCAATTTTGTTGATTCTTAGAGTGACGGGTAAAAGGTGGTATTTAAGAATCGCTATTAATTTTTTCATCCTCAGTGCCCAATACTTAAGAAAGCTTTTCGAAATAGAAATAGTTGGGTTCAACCAGGTTATGTGATCTGTGGTTTCACTTGAAAAATTTTTTCTTTAAACTTATTTCCAAGTCATCAACAGCTTCTGTCACTAATCCAGAGTGCTTTCATTTAAATGGAACACCAGGTAAATTTAGAGCATTTCCGAGAAACTCAACACTCTGTTTGAGTGTATTGAATCCATTGCATGTTCTCATGGTCATCTTGATCAATCAATATACTTAATTCTAGTATAAGCATAATTTTGTTTCTCTGTTTACTAAACAGTATATGATTAAGTGAAAAATGGAGCATGTGGAGATTCAGCAATTATTAATTGTAAATATCCCAATTGAGAAATGGAGTATGATTTACATTATACCACAGTTATAATGGCTGTTCAAAAACTGAACATTCTCCTCTTGAGGAAAATCATTCCTGGAACAGTGATGCAAATGTTTATTTCAACTGTCCATCCCAACACACTGCATGCATGCATCCATTCATGCATTCTTGTTCAAAATGTGTTAGTTTCAATAAACTCCTGTGGCTATTATAAACTCCTTCAGAATGTTGTGTGTTTTAATATTATCAACCCTCATTCTTATAAACTCAAATGAACAAATGACTAACCCATTCAGCCATTCTTGATATTGCAAACCCTTCATCCTAGTAATCAGTCGCTAATGCTGATATATCATTTCCTAAATACAAAGATCAAAACTGTACATAATACTTCACCACCATCCTATATGGTTGCTTCAAGACTTCCCTATTTTTAAACTTGGACCCCATAACAATAAGGCCAAAATTCTATTTGGCTTAACTACTTGCTGCACCTGCCTATTAACTTTTGTGTTTTATACAAAAGAACACCCTCTGCACTGCAATATTTTTGGAGTCTCTCACCTTATTAATAATATTTTATCTTTTGGGTCTGCCTATCAAAGTACACAATCTCGCATTTTCTGATGTTAAACTGTTTGTTAAGTTTTTGCCTACTCAATCAACCTGTCTATATTCCCTCAGATTCTTCATGCTTTCATCACAACACACCCTCATACTTTTTTTTATATCATCAGCTAATTTAGATACATTACACGCTACCCTCTCCTTGTGATATAGATAGTAAATAATTAAGGCTCTATAACTGATCCTTGTGGCACTTCATGAGTTAAATCCAATCTGAAACAGACCTATTAATCTCAACTCTCCACCTCCTATACGTTAGCTAATCTTCAGTCCATGCTAATATGTTGCCCCCAATACTGTGAGCTCCTGTATTGGGAAATAGGCTTTTGAGTGGCACTTTACCAAATGCCTTCTAGAACATTGAATATTTAATGATATTACAATCAGCAAATCCCCCACTCTGCAAGTTATTATTATTGATCTTAAACTAAACTGGATTAACAGTGTGCAAATTCTGTGACTCCAATAAGTAACTTAGCACCTGAATTCCCAAAGACAGCGCACCATTTGCAACTTAGGAGTCAGGACTGTGAAAAAAAATGCTCCTAACATGCCTGGATGAGTGCTATTCTAACAAGACTTCAGAAACCTGACACCATCCAGGAAAGAGAAGCCTGCTTTATTGGCCCCACATCCATAAACATTCATTTCCTGCAATACACAGTAGGAACACTTTGTGTTATTTATAAGATACACTGCGGAAATTGATCAAGACTCCTTGGATAGCGTCTTGCAAACCCACAACCACTGGCATCAGGAAAGACCAGGGCAGCGGATGTATTTGCAAGAATTCCTCTAACTATTTGCCATCCAGATTTGGCTCAGGGACAATGAAGGAACAGCGATACATTTCTAAGTCAGGAAGATGAGTTGTTTGGAGGGGAACTGAAGGTGGTCGTCTTCCCATGTATCTGCTGCCCTTATCCTTCTAGAAAGAAGTGGTCATGGGTTTGGAAGGTGCTGTCTGAGGATCTTGGGTGAATTTCTGCCTTTTGGAATTCAATGTATGCCACTTCAACTCTCTGTTCCATTTTCAAAAAAAAAACCCAGGTTAGTTAGTTACAATTTTCTCTTAACAAATCCATGCAGGCTTTTCCTAATTAACCATATTCTTTTCTGTTGCTATTATTCCTATTCCAATTAATTCTTTCCAGAAATTATTTCATAAAAAACATCATGCAGACAGCCAATTTCTGTGACATTTCCATTCCAATACCCTGGCCAATGATGGCCCAAACAATTAGTAAAGCTGAATAAAGCAGTGTTCTCTTTTTCAGAGCTATTTTTTGCATCCTACTTCTGATAAGTGCAAGGTGTAAAGCTTCAACTTCTTATCTCCTTTTAGCAATAATTATATTTCTAGAAATTTCCCAATTGCCAAGGTTAAGCTGACTGATCTATAATTTTTGGGCTTAATTTTACAATCTTTTCTGATAGTTGAAATTCTCTAGTCTTCTGGTGCCACCCCTGGGTCTAAGAAAGATGAAAGATTGCTGTCAGTTTCTCTGCAGTTTCAATTTTCACTTCCATTTATATTGTTGGATGAATCTCATTAGTCCTGGTACCTTGTCAACTTTAGGCATAGACAGCTTAATTGAATAAAATTGCTATCAATTTTACTTCCTCCTAACGGCGTGTTTTTTTCATTGTCACCATGACATGGGCAACATTTGTCTCATAGGCAGACATAGACAATAGGAACAGAATTAGGCTATTAGGCCCTTGGAACTAGCTCCGCCATTCAATATGATCAAGACTGATCATCCTAATCCTGATCACTGTGAGCGGCACGGAGGTTCAGTGGTTAGCACTACTGCCTCACAGCACCAGGGTCCCAGGTTCTATTCCAGCCTCGGGCAATTGTCTGTGTGGAGTTGGCACATTCTCCCCATGTCATTGTGGGTTTCCTTCGGGTGCTCCAGTTTCCTCCCACAGTTCAAAACATGTGCGGGTCAGGTAGGTGGGCCATGCTAAATTGCCCATGATGTTAAGTGCATTAGTCAGAGGAAAATGGGTCTGGGTTGGTTACCCTTCGGAGGGTCGTTGTGGACTTATTGGGCCGAAGGGCCTGTTTCCTCACTGTAAGTTAATCTAATCTAATCTAATCAGTGCCCTGTTCCAACTTATGCCTCATACCTTTGGTCTCTTTAGCCCTAAGAATTATATCAATTTCCTTCCTGAAAAGTGTCAGTATTTTGGCCTCGCAGAGGGTGGTGCATGTATGGAATGAGCTACCAGAGAAAGTTGTGGATCTGATACAATTGCAAGATTTAAAAGGCATCTGGATAGGATCTGAATAGGAAAGGTTTTGAGGGATATGGGCCAAATGCAGGCAAATGGGACTAGATTAGGTTGGGATATCTGGTCGTCATGGATGAATTGGACCAAAGGATCTGTTTCCGTGCTGTACATCTCTATAATTCTAACTGCTTTCTGTGGCAGAGAATTCCCCAGGCTTACTCTGGGTGAAGTCCTTTCTCCTCATCCCAGTTCTGAATGTTTTGCTGAATGTTCCTACTGTGACCCTTGGTTCTGGACTCTGCAGCTAATGGGAGCATCCTTCCTGCATTTACTGTATCTAAGTGTGTTTAGATTTCATAGGCTTCTATGAGATCAACCCCCTCACTTGAAAAAAACATTCTTCTAAGTCCCAATGAAAACAGCTTTAACCCATCTAATCTCTCTTTGTTTCAGACCTGTCATACCAGTAATCCGTCTGATAAACTTTTGTAGCATTTCTTTCATAGCCAGAACATCCATTGTCAGAAAAGGCGACCAAAACCATACAAAATGCTGTAGGTGTGCTCTCATCAATACACTGCATAGTTGAAGCAAGACATCCTTGCTTTTGTACAAATTCTGTTGATATTAAGGCCAAATATCATTTGCCTTCTTTATCTGCTGCACCTGCATGCTTACTTTGTGACATAAGGACAGATGTGAAATATTTATTTAACATCTCTGCCGTACCTTATATGTAAATCCCCAGTTAGCATTTCTTTGGAAACTGCTCATAATATTGTAAATGCAGTCTAACCAGACTGTTTGTTTGTATTCTCGACCCTTCGAAATGCATACTAGCATTGTGTTTACCTTCCTAACTGCGAACTTGCTTGTTAAGTTCATGAGAATGCTGAACTAAGGCTCCTAAATCCCTTTGTACTTCCAGATTTCTGAAGCTGTTCCCCATTTAGAAAATAATCTCTGCCTCTATTTTCCAAATTCCATGACCTCATATTTTTCCATGTTGTATTCCATTTGCAAGTTCTTGGGTCTACATTCCTAGCATGTTCAAGTCCTTCTTTAGCCTCCCCAACTCTTCAATATTCCTGTCCCTCCACCTGTCTTTGTATCATAAGCAAACATAGCAGTTTCTTTGTCCAAACTGTTAATGAATAACATGAGTAGTTGTGAATGATCCCAACCACTGACCCCTGCGGCAGTCCAGTAGTCACCAGCTACCATCCTGAAAAATACTCCTTTATTTACCCACTCTGACTTCTGCCAGTTAGTCAATCCTCCATCCGTGCCAGTACCTTGCTCCTAATGCAATGGGCTGTTATTTACTTTGTGTGCCACCTTGTCAAACCCCTTCTGGAATTCCAAATCATTCATGCCCACTGGCTCTCCTTTGTCTAATTTGCTTATCACCACCTCAAATGTTTTAAACAGAGTTGTCAAGTATGATTTCCCTTTCATGCAGCCGTACCGAGATAACCATGTTTTACCATGCACCTGCAAGTATTCTTTAATCTTAAGTCTGAAGTCCTACCAACGACTGAGTTCTAGCTAACTGAGCTATAATTTCTCATTTTCTGCCTTGTCCCCTTGTTTAACAGGGGTGGTACGTTAACTATTTACTAGTCCTGTGGGATCCATCCTGACTCCAATGATTTATGTCAGATCATCACCAATGCCTGCACAATCACCTCCGCCATCTCCTATAGAAACTTAGTCTTCTCCATCTAGTCCAGGTGACTTATCCAGCTTACGACCCTTCAGCTACCCCAACATCTCTTTAAAGATGGTCACTACACTCACCTCTGACCCTGATTGTTCAAGTTCTGGTATGCTGCTGATGCCTTCGATCGTGAAGACTGCTGCAAACTATCTATTCAGTTCTACCACCATTTTTTTTGTTCCCTATTACTACTACTCCAGGCTCACTTTCCAACAGTACAATGTGCATGCTTGACAATCTTACCTTTTGTATATCTAAAAAAGCTCTTGCACTCATCTGTTATGTTACTAGTTAACTTACTGTTGTATTTCAATTACCTCTCCCATTTTTGTAAGTTATCCTCAGTTGGTTTTTAAAGGCTTCCCAACCATCTGACTTCCCACTAATCTGCACCACTTTCTATGCTTTTGCTTTTAATCTGTCCTTGATGTCCCTTGTCAGCCATGGTTGCCTCATCCACCCTTTTAGTATGTTTCTTCCTTGTGTCTCCCAAATTTCCCCCAGAAACTCCTGACATTGCTGCTGCACCATCTTCCTTGATAGGCTCCCCTTCTGTTCCCTGTTGAAGACGTTTGGGATTTTTCTTTTGTATGTTCAGCTTGTTCCTTAATTGTAATTTTTTTCTTACCTATCGAGCACAATTTTACTTCATTGTTCATCTTAATTTATTTTACATGTCATCCAGGGAGCTCTGGAATGGGTCTACCTTTTGATTTTGAGGTAATATACCTTGACTCTGCCTGATCAATCTCTGGTCTATCCAGCCCAGCTGTACATTTTTTTTAATCCCCCAAAAGGTTGACTGTCTGCCAGTGGACTATTGTTCTAGATTATTCATCATTTTACAAAATCATACTAAAGTTTATGATACAATGATCACTATCCCTAAAATGTTTCAGTAACACTTACTCAACATCAGTCAACGAGTCTAGCAGTAGGACCTTTCTTGTTTATTGTAGATACATTTCATTCTAAAAAAATTGTCTTGAATGCAAGACTGTTGTACTCTCAATTCCACCTTTCTGACCACCAGCCCACCATTCTATAACCCTTGACTCCCTTATAAATCAAAACCCTGTCTAACCCAACTTTGAATATTACTTTCCATTAACCAACCTCCACCACTCTATCGGGAAGGAAAATTCAAAATTCTGACCACCTGAAAAAGCCTCAGGACACTGTGTTGCTAATGTTTTCATATGCACAATAATTAATTTGACCTATTCTTTGAGTACTTAGGGAGTTCCATTTAAAGACAAAACTTGTGCCACACTCAATACCTGTCTTTGCTGTTTTTCCAAAAGGTTAAATTTTTGTATGAATGACATCGGTTACATGTACATTTTTAGCAAACTTGTGTTATAGCATGACTATTGAAAATCTCCTTATTTCAAATCATTCATCTAGTCTTTTATTAATTCTTCAATCACTTCCAGCTGCTTGTCTGTTTTGAGATGTCAATGTTGTAAACAAGGCCAACATTTATTGTCCATCCTTAATTGTTGTCTTGAACTGTTGGTGTCCAGGTCATATAGTCAGAGTCAGACAGCATGGATAGGTGTATCCATAGTACTTTCTTTAAATCTAAGAGTTTTGATAGAATTGAGTTCTTTGCTTGGTCGTTTGAGACCTGTTAAGAGTCAACTATATTGCTGTGGATCTTGAGTCACCTGTAGGCCAGACCGAGCAAGTCGTCAAGAACGTTTGTAAACCAAGTGTGTTTTTACACTAACCTGGTGGTTTTGTTATAATTATGAATGCGACCAGTAATTATAATACTGAATTTCGATACCTGTTAGTACTATGGTAAAATTTGAATTCGTGCCTCTGGAGCTGGGGCTCTGGATTACAAGTCGAGCAATATCACCATTCTGTACATCCTGGTCATTTCCTCTCTGCACCTTCTGTCAAAATTCAATACTCTTCATTGCATGCATAGATCAAAAACCCAAATATAGTATTTTGTTTTATATTTGATGATTTGAGCAATGTAATCTAAAGCCGGGATTTTCACCCATTTCCACATACTTTAAGACCCCTCTCTCCCTTTGCACACAACACACACACACACACACTCTTAAACAAACTTGCACAATCCTCCAAATCACATTTGGAGCAGAGCACCATTTTTCTCCCTACATAAAAGTTCTCTGGTTGTTGCTTCCATTTCCTCTTGCACATCAGCCACTCCAAGTTGTAACTCAATTTTTACCTCATGTACCAGTATTTTAAAGCTAAAAGCAAAAATGTACAATGAAAATTAAAGAACAGAATTGATTTAATCTCCTCTGCTCAACCCAAAATATGTGTCCAATTAAGTGATTTTTTTTTTTAATAATGCAAGTATAGAATTGAAAATCTGAAGCACCATTGACATATATTTACGGATGATGTTGCCACTACATAATTTTCATAGTGGTGGGTTGTAGTTACTACTGATGGCTGATCATGGTATGAGGATTTAGAAGTATGGGAGGCGAACAGAAGAGCATCAAGTTCAATTAACCATGCAGCAAATGCATCAAGACAAAATAAGCTGTGGGATACACTTGACAGCAGTTTTTGCCAAGACCAGGCACACTAATTGAGCTGGGAGAGAAGTGGAGATTACTGCTTAATAAGCTTTCTGATCAGCGATCTTCACTTCTACCATCTCATTCACTGGGCCTAGTCTTGGCAGAAGCTGCTGTTGTTATTGCACAGGAGTGGCAAGCAGACATTGAGTCAGAGTTGAAATTACAAATAGATTAGCACAATTCTCACCTTCGCGCAATGGTATTTTTCTAATTTTTAGATTTATTTTTAAATCTAAGGGGTTAATTATGGTCGATCTCCTCGACCCTTGGTGGAATTGTTCTTCTCTCAAAGAGAAATGACTGAAGAGTGACCTGATGAAGATCTTTAAAGAAGGGGTTTTCATCAATGTTTGTATTTGAGAGTTTTGTTTATTTTTGTAAATTTGCAAAAATGTTAAATTTCAATAAAAATATCTACCAAAAAAAAAGGGGTTTGACAGTGTTGAGGTACAGAAGATGTTGCCACTTGTGATCAGAATCGATGCCATAAATATCATAGTTGTTAATAAATCCAATAAAAAATTCAAAAGAACCCTCTTTGTCTCACGAGTAGTTAAAATGCAGAGCTCACTGTTTGAAGTGATTAAGTGCATTTAAGGGGCATTAGGATGAAAGGAATGGAAGAATTTTGTAATAGCATTTGACAAAGAGAGGTGGGAGGAGGCTGTGTAGAACTTGCATCATGAGGCTACAGGGCCAAATTCATACTTTTGTGCCTTATTACATGTAATAATGGCATTTTGCCAAATTAACATTAAGCAATTTGTCGCATTTGCAGCATCAAAACTGAGATCATCTACTGCAGTGCTTAGACACAAGTACCCTTTCTATGTCACCTGTCTCTGTTCATCCTTGGTTTTCTGAGGTTGGTAGCCATGCCACCACACAAATGTCTATCTCAAGTTGTCTCTCAATGATGTTATGAGATTACATTGAAATAATTAGAAAAGGCAGGCCCCAAGATGAAAGTAGTGCCACAGCCAGCACAGAGACTACATATATTGTTGGCATCGTGCTCTTAACCATCTTGTCAACAGGTCAGGTAGCTATTGAACTGATTTTTTTTTTTGTCTAATTTTTTTTTAGATTATTTCATTCAGCACAGTATATCTCATACTGTCAATGTAAGTTTTTCAACATTTGCCTGTGCATTAAAAGTTGTCAGCTTAAATTTGCTGTTCCATCCATTTTTATTCAACTTTTCTAATTAATGTGAATTGAGGAGCAATTCATACGAATTGAGGGATTAGATGATCAGCTCATTTTGCATACAACTGTTTCAGAAACTTTTTAAAAAAAACTTATTCGAGTTAAAATGTAGGGTGACATTGTAATTTCTGCTGTTGTTTTTGTAGCTCTTGGTGATGGATATTATGACTGGTCAGATAACAAAAATTCCCATGTTGAAGGATCGGGAACAGCCCAGTGTCGTCATGGATCAGCAAGGTTGTGGTATCCATGCCATTGAACTGAACCCTTCTCGTACCTTGTTAGCTACTGGAGGAGACAACCCAAACAGCATTGCCATTTATCGACTGCCAACTCTGGATCCTGTTTGTGTGGGAGATGTAAGTTTAACATCTAAACTGTAGGGGTTCGTTTATTAAAGTTATTAGTTGAGAATTAAGTTTAAAGGCCTAGATTATAAGCTTCTCACCTCAAATTTAAGCGAACAATGGATCTGTTTAAAACATTTGGATTTGATTTTCTTGTAGTTTGATTTTTTTTGCTGTCTAACACCTTGAAGTAGTTTTGTTTTCTTTACTGGAACTAATTTGCAAATACTCTTTTCTAGGATGGGCACAAAGACTGGATTTTTTCAATTGCTTGGGTTAGTGATACAATGGCTGTTTCTGGTGAGTTTCGAACACGTTTGCTGCACTGCTAATTAGATTAATTTCATTAAAATGATTATTTGGAATGAATTAAAAAAATACTGCTGATCCTGCAAATCTGAAATGAACACACAAAGCTGAGAAACTCAGCAGGGCTGGCAGCATCAGTGGAGAGAGAGAGTTATCATTTTAAATCCTGTATGATTTCTTCAGAGCAACTGAAACTGACATTCTTAAGAGTCAGATCAAGCTTGAAGGTTAACTCTGTTTCTCTCTCCACAAATGTTATCAAGCCTGCTGAGTTGCTAGGGCATTTTCTTTAATTTTCAGATTGCAGATTTGCATTATCTTGCTTTTATTTGAGGATCTTGTGCTGTTAGGCCAAACTTTACAAAATTAAAATTAACCCAGTACACTTAACGTTCATCAAGCATGCTGATGCAATGTTTTACTCTTGCCTTTATTTTGCATCTTTTGGGGAAAAGGCAGAAAAGTGGAGTTGAGGATGATCAGATCAGACTGATCTGGTGACAGATGGCAGAGCATACTTGATTGGCTGAATAGTCTACTTTTGCTCAGTCTTATAGTGATTTGGGCAAATTGAGTGAATAGGCAAGTACATGACAGATGAAGCATAATGTGGATAAATGTGAGGTTATCCACTTGGTAGCTAAAACAGGAAAGTTATTATCTGAATGGCAATAGAATGGAAAAGGGAGAACTGCAGTGAGGCCTGAGTAACCTTGGTTGCTGAAAGTAAGTATGCATATACAGCACGTGGTGAAACACGTGATATTCAGAATATGGCCTTCAAAACTTTAATAACTGTTCATGGATTGAAAGAATCACCAAACTATAAACTTGCATGCAGAAAGAAGCAACATTAACTGCCTGGAATAAATTCTTCAGGACAAACTTTTTGGGGATTTGAAAGCAATTAATCATGTTACACAAGGAGGAGTGGAGATATGAAAAAAAACTGCTTTGACACCTGCAGATAAACTGTATGCTGTATTGCCACAAAGGACAACCGATTCTCCAGAAGAAGAATTTAAGAAGTTAATCAAACAGTTGAACAAACAGTTAAGGCCAAATGTAATAAGGAACAAAAAAGCTACTTCTGATAAGGCGGCAAGCTGCAGACTTGCAGTAATTTTGATTAAATAACTTAAAGAATCATCATTAATAACTTGAATAACAGAAGAATCGAACACCAGAACTCCATTTTTAGCAGAACTCTGGAGAACAACTGTGATTAAGGATTGAATCCTGGATACTTTCAGAGACAGGCCTCACTTGGTAGGATTGTGGCCAAGTTTCACCATTAATCTAGTAATAGCCAAGTTGGGTTATGAGGCTTAGCTTGCTTCCTTGACATGTCTTGTTTTGGTTGCTTTTAGAATTCCTACAGTATAGAAATAGGCCATTTGGCCCAACGAGACTCTCCGAAGAGTATCTCACCCAGGCCCATTCCCACACCCTTTTATTTTACATTTCCTCTAACTAATGCACTTAACCTATGCGTCCCTGAACACTATGGGCAATTTAGCATGGCCACCTCACCTAAACTGCACTTGTTTGAATTGTGGGAGAAAACTGGAGCACCTGGAGGAAACCCACGCAGACACGGAGAATGTGCAAACTCCACGCACGCAGACAGTCGCCCAAGGTTGGCATCGATCCCTGGTCCCTGGCACTGCGAGGCAGCAGTGCTAACCACTGAGCCACCGTGCCAACGCTTCATGCAATAAAAGTTTTTAAATCAGTGTTTCAGTATTTGATTGTCTGAGATTTCTTAAGTTACCTTTAAGTTGGTTATTTTATTATGTTGATTTAGTTGATACAGTGTAGGCCATTTCGGACAGAGATGAGAATAAAATTCGTCACCCAGAGAATGGTGAGCCTGAGGATCCTCTCTCACAGAAAAGGTTGAAGCCAAAACATTGAATGCTTTCAAGAAGGAGTTAGATATAATTCTTAAGGCTAAAAGATGAAAGGGTATGGAGATAAAGCGGGAACCAAGAACAGAGATGAATGATCGGCCATGCTCATATTGAATGGTGGGGTGCGAGCTCAGTGGCCTATTCCTATTTTCTGTGTTTGTCAGTCAGTGGTTCTCAAACTGCTCCTTGGTTAAAGACTCTGGTCTCAATGGCTTAGTAATCATAGCACTTCTCATTTAAATTATGATATACCATATCTCTAATGTGGAAGTGTGCATGTAAGGAATATTTAAACAATGCTTTAAAAGGGCATTTTCCAAATTTTAGTGACCTTAATGTATCTGCTTTTCATTGCAGTATCTGCCAACGTTCGGTGCAGACCAGAGCAAGCGGGGAAGGACGGGGGGGACAAGGCTGAAGCAGGGGTGATGCAGAAGCACTCCATGTTAATGTTGGCAACAAAAATAGGCAGATAGCAAGAGCCAGGGAAACAGGATAAAGGGAACTGGGAAAGTTTATGGGGCTGGGGGAAGAGATCAAGAAAGTTGAGAAGGGGAACCAGTGAAAGGCGGCTAACGTGAGATAAGATGAGGAGTGATGTATGAGGTCACAGGGCGAAGTACACATGATGCTTCTTACCCATTTATTCTACTCAATGATGCTATGGCAAGCCTGTGATTTCACACTTAACTGCTGAATTTGTCTTAGAGGAGATACTTTAACTGTTTTGATATTGACCACTTTTGAATCGTGTATTCTGCTGGAGTTTAGAACTCCCTTACATATTTTCAGCATTGTGTTATACTAAAATCAAAGGAATCTGACTTGAAATATTGGAAGTTTTGCTGATATTTAAAGCTATTTATAAAATGTTGAAATCAAGACTCCTTATATTGGTGCCCCTCATGGACCTGTATCTCAATTCCTACACAGTTGCTCGGTGAAAATCCTGAACTCCCTCCCCGACAGTTCTGTGACTATACCTAACTTGCACGGTTTTTTTTGCATTCGTTCATGGGACGTGATGGCTGGCCAGCAGTTCCCTTAAGGTGTTGGTGGTGAGCTGTCTTCTTGAAAACACATGTTGTAGTTTGACCCACAATGTCATTATGGAGGGAATTCTGGGATTTTGACCCAGTGACATTGAAGGAATGATATCTTTTCCATGCCAGAATGGTAAGTGACTTGGAGGGGGTCTTGCAGCTGATGGTATTCCCTTGTACCTACTGCCCTTGTTCTTCTAGATGGAAGTGGTTGGGGGTTTGGAAGTTGCTGTCTAAGAATCTTTGGAGAACTTCTGTTCGTCTTGTAGATAGTTCACACTGATGTTACTGAGCATTGCTAGTGGATTGAATTGATGCTTATGGATGTGGTACAGGATGCTTTTTCTTGGATGGTGTCAAGCTTCTTGAGTGTTGTAACTGCATCCAGCTAGACAGGTGGGGAGTATTCCATCACATCCTGACTTCCACCTTGTTAGAATGGTGGACATGCTTTGAGGAGTCAATACTTGCCACAGTGTTCCTAGCTTCCAACCTGCTCTTGTACCCACTGTATGTGACAGATTCAGTTGAGTTTCTGGTTAATGACAATTCCTAGAATGTTGAAACTGGGGGAATTGAGTGATGGTAGCACCATTGAATATCATGATTGTCTTTTATTGGAGATGGTCATTTCCTGGCATTTGAGTGGTGTGAACACTAGTTCCCACTTGCCAGTCAAAGTCTGGATCTTGTCCAGATCTTGTTGTATTTGAACATGGACTGCTTTAGTATCTGAACAGTTGCAAATGGTGCTAAATATAGTGCAATCATTGGTGAGCATCCCCCTTACAGTCTTTTTTTAACTTTTTGTGGTGCTTATTTTTCTTCCATGTTGCATATTTAAGTTAATTGCCTTACTGTGAAGCCTCCTAGAGGAGGTGTTGAAACAATTGCAGTCAATTTAAAAATTTCATATGCTTCTCAATGACGTCAAAAGTGATCAAACTATTCATAAATTCTTATACTCCACACCTTCTCTCTCTCTCTCTCTCTCTCTCTCTCTCTCTCTCTCTCTCTCTCTCTCTCTCTCTCCCCCCCCCCCCCCCCCCCCCCCCCCCCCCCCCCCACCTCAGGCACTACCATACCACCCTTCTGCTCTTTTGCCTGAGAAAACTTGTATAAACATCTATCTTAACTATTCTCTTTCATTATCACGAGCCTAAACAAAATTTCTTTTTAAAAGAAACTGATTTCCTGTTCCATTTCCCTGTCTACATTTTTATTTCTTTTTTTAGCAGATCCCATATTGCTCAGGACCCATCCTTTCCATATCCAGCACTGTGCTGGATATCCAGGTGGTTGCCTGCAGATGCTTCCTCCTGCTCTGGCCTCTCCATTAAGACTCACAACATTTGCTTCAAAATCCTGATGCCTCATCTCCCTCCATATCCCATCCACTCAGCTGGTCCTGGACTCTGGAATTTAAATGGAGCATTAAATGTCTGTAGGGCTGTATAATAACTCTAAAGATTCCAAAGACTCCTGCTCTGTTCTTTTAAATTTGCATGAAAAGTTTTTGATTTCAAGCATGCAATATAATTTGTTTACCAGACGCTGTGTGGAAAAATGGCCAACAGTTTCTAAATGTAAAAATCACGTGTCTGTATTTTTAATCCGGCAGGTTCAAGAGATGGTTCAATGGGATTATGGGAAGTGACAGAAGAAGTGCTAAACCAGACTGATATAAGTTTGGATCCCACCCAAGTCCCCAGTTACACCCACATAACGCACAAGGCATTGAAGGATATTCCCAAGGAATATACAAGTCCATACAATTGCAAAGTGAGAGCTTTGGCTTTTAACAACAGTAGCAAAGTAAGTTTCAAGATGTCAATTTATATCCACAAGAATGTGTTTTGGGAAACTTGGCAAATTTGTTTTTCTCTGGTATGTTTTGTGCAATTTAATCTATCCAAGAATATGTTCTTGACACAAAAAAGCAAATGCTGTTAAGACTTGTGTTTTCACCTTTCTGTAATTTCCTTGCAGATTATTTCCTAAATCCTTTTTACCAGTTTAGTCACCATGCAATTTGTTTCTTAGCTCTAGTGAAATTGATTCAGTCCTTCAATCCTTCAGGACATTCTCTTTTCTACAATGTACTGCTTAACCAATATTGCTACCGTCCTCCGTTACTCCCTTATTATCCTCCCATAGCATCCCATATCAAGGAATATTTAACATCTACCCTATCACAGCCCCACACAAATTGCTTATGGCTGAGGTGACTTCACTGTATTTCCCTATTCTACCTGTCCAGTACTTTGAAATGATTTGTCCAATAAGCATCAAGTGGCAAAGTTTCGTCTGGATAGGAAGGTATATTTCAGTATGCATACAGCCACTCTTAGGTTTTTTGTGAGGAAAATGATTATCTTAAAATTCTCAACCTCGCACCATCATGTTCCTCCAGCTTTTTTGTGGGTTGAGAATATCTACAGTGTAAAATTCACACCTGATCCTGATGAGGTCAGAATCCCCATATAAATTGGGGAGGCAAAACTTGAGTTTCTTCCTGCACACTGCTTTTGTCTGGTGTGGTTTTGAGAAAACCTATCATCTTCAATTGATTGAAAGGCCCTCTGCTTTGAAATTGAAATGAGCACCTTCAACATCTTCCCTTCCAGAGACCTATCTACTGTTTGAACAGCTGTGACCATTATCATTGTTTGGCTTGGAATTGATTTTATTCCTATGCATGTTCCATTCATCTGAGAGTAGTTCACATTCCAAAGGATGTCCCTTTGCGGTCATTTCTGTTTTGTAGAATTAGAATTAGCTTTATTGCCACATGCACTCAAATGAATACAGTGAAATGTTTATAAGTTGCAGTTTACAGCACCATCTTAAGTACAAAGTACCCAGGCACAGCTTTTTCAATTACAAAATCTTAGAAAATGGAGAAATAAAAGTCCAGCATTGTAGAAGTGCAAGTTCAAAACAACAGTCTTTCAACCCAGATTACACCAAGGCCATACCAGGCTGAGAGTCTACCACGTGCTGCTGGAAGACTGCCATGCCAGACTGAGAGGAAGCCAAACCATGCCGTGCCAGGGAGCTACTATGCCAGGCTGGGAGGATCCCTCGTCATGTCTACGCTGAGGCCGGGATTTACCATACTCCTCAACACAATCCTGCTGAATTTCAGAACATCAGTTCATGAAAGCATCTCAGCACAGTGCAGAAAGCATATAAATATGATCAGATGTCCAAAATGGCACAAAAACTGCCGAATCTAGTCAGTATCGGAAATCTTCCCAATGAGGGTTCCACCTAGAGACAGAAGACCTTCAAGTCAGCTGTTGCCCTCACTGGTGACTTGCTGGTGCAACTCAGCCAATTACATACGTGGAAATAGCTCAAGCTCAGACTTGTTGTAGTTAAAGCATGGAAACAGACCTTCGGTTCAACTCGTCTAGGCTGACCAGGTTTACTAAATTAATCCAGCTCCAGCATTTGGCCCATATCCCTCTAACCCTTATTCGTATACCCATTCAGATACCTTTTAAATGTTGTAATTGGACCAGCCTCCAATACTTCTTCTCGGAGAAAGTGAGGACTGCAGTTGCTGGAGATCAGAGTCAAAAAGCGTGTTGGAAAAGCACAACAGATCAGGCAGCATCTGAGGAGCAGGAAAGTCAATGTTTCGACCATAAGCTCTTCATCAGGAATGTTGGGGTGGGGGGGAAAGAGGTGTCATGACAGCCACCATCACCATGACAAACGATGACATTGCTTGCGCCTCTGCCGCCCCAGAGCCACCGCCAACTATACTGTTTCTGTGATCGCTCCCACGATCACAGCCGCTATTATTGCCACCAAGACAACTGCCTCTGTAATCACTGTCAGAACCACCGCCACCGAAACCACTGCGAAAGCTATCTGTCACATCACTTCCGCACCTGTGGTTGCCACTGCCTCAGCCACTTCAGCCCCCACTGATGTCCTGCACTGGGACACCATCAACAAAAACGCAGCCACTGCCAAAGACATTGCAAATGTCACACGGAACATCACTTCACCCTCACCACCATCCTTGCCACTGAATGCGCTGCTTCTACCCCCCCCCCCGAGCTCTGCTGTGTTTGTCACTTCCTTTGCTGATGTGACCATGACACCATGACCACACCCACTGTAGAGATAGTGTCTGCCCCCACTCCTAACTCCAACCCCACACCAGGACCAGGTCCTAGCACGCAGCCCTGCTGTGTTTTTTTGTAAACCACCACCCCCCCACCCCCAAAATCCCCACAACCTTCAACCTCCCCTCACTGAGGATGAATGATCAGTCATCAGTGTAGGCCTCATTACTACTCCCACTACTCTCCCAGACCAATGAATTCAACATGCGGCGAGACATCGAATTTTTCTTCTGCCATGTCTGTATCTGTGCTTATTTTTCCATAGGGACTCCCAATCACCCTCCAAGCATCCCCTTCTCACTCCTCCAACATACTCCATCCACTTGGACACCCCATGCTGGTCTGTTACCCGCCCTTGATCTCTTCATCTCCAACTGTTAACGTGACATTGACTGCCTTAACCTATCCATCCCTCTCACCCATTATAGCCTCTCACCCTCGTAATGAGCAGCCCTACACTCCTTCTGCTTCAACCCCAACCTCACCATCAAACCAGTGGGCAAGAGAGTTTGCTGCACCGACCTGTACACCACTGAAGCTAAGCGACACCTCACAGACACCACCTCCTACTGCCCCCTTGATCACGATCTCACCTCCCATCACCAAACTTGTCTTCTCTCAGACCATCCACAACCTCATCACCTCAGGGGATTTCCCATCAATAGCCTCCAATCTGAGTTGGAACAGTCCATCTTCTGCAGTTACACCAGCACCATTTCCCACATTTTCCTCCACTACATTGATGACTGTATTGGCGTCATTGAACAGTTCAACAACTTCACGAGCATCTTCCACCTGTTCACTTCGACCATCTTCGACACCTCCCTCCCTCGACCCCTCCGTCTCCCATTTCCGGCAACTGACTCAACACAGACGTCATCATCAAACTCACCAACCCCCACAGCTACCTGGAGTACATGTCCCCCCTCTACCACCACTACCCATCCCCAGTCCCCATAAAAATGCTATCTCTTACTCCCAATTCCTCCACCTCCACCGCATCTGTTCCCAGAAGGACCAATTCCACTCCAGAACATCCCAGATGGTCTCCTACTTCAAGAACGCCAATTTCCCCTCCCACATGGTCAACAATGCCTTCCAGTGCATTGCCTTCACTTCCCACACCTCTGCCCTTGAATGCTATCCCTCCAACCATAACAAAGACAGAACCCTCCCATCCCCTTCCATTCCACCCCACCAAAGTTGGATACAACACATCATCCTCCAGCATTTCTGCCACCTACAGTCAGACCCCACCACCAGAGAGATATTTCCCTCTTCCCCCCTTTCAGCATTCCGCTGACCATTCCCTCCACGACTCCTTCGTTAGGTCCACTCCCCTCACCAACCCACCCTCAACTCCTGACACTTGCAAGTGTTGTAAAACCTGCACCCACACCACTCCCCCTCCTCTATCCAAGGCCTCAAAGGATTCTTCCATATTCAGCAAAGATTTTCCTGTATGTCCAAGCACCTCATCTAGTGCATCCATTGCTCTTAATGAGGTCACCACTACATTGGGGAGACAGGACGCCACATCGTGGAACATTTCAGAGGACATCTCTGGGACATGCACTAAATGGGGCCGCATGGCGGCTCAGTAGTTAGCACTGCTCCTTCACAGTGCCAGGGATCCGGGTTTGATTCTGGCCTCGTGCAACTGTCTGTGTGGAGTTTGCACGTTCTCCATGTCTGCGTGGGTTTCCTTCAGGTGCTCTGGTTTCTTCCCACAGTCCAAAGCTGTGCAGGTTAGGTGAATTGGCCAAGCTAAATTGCCCATAGTGTTCAGGGATGCGTAGCTTAGGTGCATTAGTCAGGAAAAATGTCTTTTGGAAGAATGTTACAGGTTGGAGGGGGACTTGGATAAACTGCAGAATTGGGCTGAGAGGTGGCAAATGGGGTTCAATGCAGCTAAAATGGGTGGTGATGCATTTTGGAAAGGATATCAGGAAGGCAGAGTACTGCCTCAATGGAAGGATTCTTGGCAATGTGGATGTGCAGAGGGATTTTGGAGTCCATGTACATAGATCCCTGAAAGTTGCCACCCAGGTGGCTAGTGCTGTTAAGAAGGCATGCAATATGTTAGATTTCATTCGTAGAGGGATTGAGTTCCGGAGCCGCAATATCATGCTGCAACTATACAAAACGCTGGTGCGGCCACACTTGGAATATTGTGTGCAGTTCTGGCCCCCATATTTCTGGAAGGATGTGGAAGCATTGCTAAAAGTGCAGAGGAGATTTACCAGGATGTTGCCTTGTCTGTGTCTGAAGGGAAGGTCTCATGAGGAAAGGCTGAGAGACTTGGGTCTGTTCTCATTGGAAAGGAGGAGGCTAAAAGGGGATTTGATAGACACTACAAGATGATCAGAGGATTAGGTAGGGTAGACAGTGAAAGTCGTTTGCCTAGGATGATGATGATGTCAGCTTGTACAAGGGGGCATAACTATAAAGTGAGAGGTGATACATTTAAGACAGATGTCAGAGGCAGGTTCTTCATGCAGAGTGTGGTAAGGACGTGGAATGCCCTACCTGCTAATGTAGTCAACTCAGCCACCTTAGGGAGATTTAAATAATCCTTAGATAAGCACATGGATGATTTTGGGATAGCGTAAGGGACGAGCTGAGAATAGTTCACGGGTCGGCGCAACATCAAGGGCTGAAGAGCCTGTTCTGCGCTGTATTGTTCTATGTAAGGTAGGGTAAGGGTCTGGGTGGGATACTCTTTGGTGTGTTGGTGTGCACTTGTTGGACCGAAGGGCCTGTTTCCATACTGTAGGAATTGTAATTGTAATTCTAATTCTATACATCCCCAATGTCCTGTGGCCAATCACTTCAACTCTCCGTTCCACTCCGCCAAGGACATGTAAGTCCTGGGCCTCCTGCACCATCAAATCCTAGCCACCTGACGACTGAAGGAAGAATACCTCATCTTCCGCCTTGGGACCCTCCAACCGCGTGGAATCAATGTCAATTTTATCAGTTTCTTCATCATCTCCTCACCCCCCTGCCCCGGACCTTATCTCCGATCCAATCTTCCAACTCAGCATTGCCCTCTTGAACTATCCTACCTGTCCATTTTCCTTCTCACCTATCTGCTCCACCCTGTACTCTGACCAGTCGTCATCACCCCTCCCAACCCAGCCTCCAGTTCTAATATTCTTTAAAAATCTTAACAAAACATCCAAATTAAAATGTACTCTTTGAGAACACTGCGTTAAAAACACAGCAGCAGCAAAGATATTATAATACAATACTCTCATCATGGCCACTGATCCAATTGTTTTATTAAAATAGGCGTTGTAGAAATTCACAAAGTAAGGCGTTCAAGGCACTCAATCAACTAGTTTTGAGGTTACAAGTTTGATAATTTTAGAAAGTTGTATAATTTCAATGTAAAAACAAAATCTGCCCTATTACATAGCCCACAAAACACATTGAATTGAGATCCTGTTTCAAATAAGGCCAAACAGTGACCTAAAAGGATTTTCTGAGCCAGTATTTTAGCAAACCAAAATATTTAAATATCAAACACTCTCAGCATGGCACAATTTACATTGAAACATCCCCCCTCGACCCAAGTATTAGTACAACCTTAATTTCAGTGTTTCTTGTGTTTTTTTGAAGAGCCTCTGGTCAGAATTCTTCTCATTTTAATCACAAGGTAGAAGCACACATATTTGAGCCCCCCTTCAGTTCACCCAGTGATGATTCATGAAATGAAAAACAATGAGTGAAAAAGGTGGAGGAGGTGGCCCCAAGAGATCCACACCAGAGTCGGACAAGACTAAATCACATCCGCAGACTCCCAAATAACCACCACAGCACAGAAAAATAAAACACAAGCATTGGTCCAAAATTCCCAAAGCTCTACAAACCCCACACAACCTGATGTGCGTACACAAAAAGATCATTAAAACGTCCTCTCCTTGGTGGAAACTGGACAGAGGAATGCCACCCAACCACCGGACGAGGCTGTGAAGGAAAGAAAGACCAGCCATACCCTCTGAGAAGATGATTCAAGCCAATTCTGGATATATACAAATTAGTGTTGACACTTCTTAATCAGAAATAGTTTGCATTGTCTTTCTAAGGCAATTTGAGATAATGTGTTGAAGTTGCAAATATCACATGGCCCTTTGGAAACTAAAAAACTTGAGAGTTCCATGTGAGTGTCCCTTTGAAACAAAATATGGGCTCCAGAGAGTTCTACAAGAGCTTAGTTCAGGTTTGATGTTCCGAATACAATATGAGCTTTAAAACCCTTTCATTGAAAGAAAATGTTTTTACCAATTGCAAATTAAATCTTACATTTTTGTAAAGACTAAATGTACTTTATCAATACAGGGGAACCTCAATTATCCAAGTGAGATGGGCAGGTACTATTTCGTTCGGATAATTGATTATTTGGTTAATTGATTCAATGCCTTTCCTCTGACACTCGGTGTTTTCTGTAAAGTCTGCTCCCTATTCAGGAGATAAGGTAGCATCACAGAGCACACGCGAGCCCCCTTCCAACGTTGCCCCCCACCAGCACATCCAACCCTGCCCTCAATCCCGTCCAACACCACCTGCCCCCCCCCAACCCCGTCCAACACTGCCTGCTTGCCCCCCAACCCCGTCTAACACTGCCCGCCTGCCCCCCCAACCCCATCCAACACCATTCCCTGCCACCCCCCCACCCAACCCTATCCAGCACTGCCTCCTGTCCATCCGCCTGCAAATCCTGTCTCTCTCTTCCCCCCCCCCCACCCCCATCCCCCCCCCCCCCCCCCCGCGCGCGTCCACCCGCTGGCCCAGACAGCCGGACTGGACACCAACAATAATACTATTGCCTTTTGGGTGATGAGACTCCAAATAGCACACGCACACAATCTTTTCCTGCAACTTTTTGGCAGGTTCCACCTTTGCCCTGTACAGGTCAATGTTGGAGAGATTATCTGGGGAAGGGGGTTTAGGGTGCATGCCTGTGTAGAACTCCAGGGAAAGTGGGAAGCAAGAGAGAGGGTGGGAAGTCAGTTATTTAGAGAGAGTGCCTGCATGGTTCTCGGCAGCACTTGTAATCACTGTAAACAAAAAATGCGATCAGTGTTGGCACACGTCTTCGATGTGATGTTTCTATTGGGACCTCGAGATTTTCTTTGGATAATTGGTATTTGGATAATCAAGGTTTCTCTGTAATGTTTTGACCGAAGCTTGGTTAAACTGCAAAGAATTTCAACAACTCATACAATACAAAGAAATTGGGATTATTGTGATTGATATGAACTCTGATTTGCACACCTGACATTAAATAATTAAACATGAACTTTGATTTGTACTCAACATTTCTGTTAACTGTTTAACAGGAACTTGGAGCAGTATCTCTCGATGGTTACTTTCATTTATGGAAAGCGGAAGGCAATTTAACAAAGGTATGTTTCCTTTGTTTATTAAATTTGCTGTAAAATAACATACAAAATTATATTTTCTAAGAGGTAACTTACCAGTCACAAGTTAATTTGTTTGACTAATCTTGAAACAATTATTTTGTATTATATGTTGCTAGATAATAAATTGAATAAATGACATCCATTTCCTTCGTAAGAATGAAAAGGATTCTTTTTGTCCACATGTTGGTAAAAATTTTACTGGTTGCTTTTAAGAAGTTTCCCATTTATTATGGGTGTTACATCACAGATTTACTCCATTGCCTTGAAAAGTTTTGGGGAAGGAAATCACCCTACGTAACCAAGATCATTTTCTCATCAAGGGCTGGCTGCTTCGTACTTTGGGCTAAATGGCCACTATCTGCACTATAAGGTTCCTATGACTCCATGAAGTTTCTGTCCAAACAAATATTTTCAGAGTAGTTAAACCACAAAATTAAATTCATTCATTGCACTATATTTTGCTTTGTGATTTTGAATACCTTGTTAAATATTTGCTGCTTGCGTTCAGCCTCTGTAGATGTTTGTAGTTTTGTTTGCTGAAGACTGATTCTATAGTCTGAATATATGTGCAGTTCAAAAACTTTATCTTTGACGTTTAGCCAAATGACAATCATTCTCAGCCTGACAAAATCTGTTCAGTTGCTTTTCAAATTATTTTGAATAAAGCCTTGGGCTAATTTCAAAAATTGTGTTCAGGTGAAATGTATGTATGTTGAAAAATGTATTTAATTTTGCACAGTTACATTTCTATGAGAGGAGGAAGGGCACACTGCACATCTGTTGGCTTTGTTGATTTTGAAATATAAATAATTCACAAATATTAAAGTTTTAAGATTGCCTACAGGATTATAGTTATCTTAGCTTGATCCTTTCTTGCTGCATATCATGCAAGTTCATCAAAGACACTAAAGCATTGACTCTTGGACATGTAAAATGCCAATCTGCCTCATTACCCTGGAAGGCTACGTTATCTCAGAAGATCATGCTGCTAGGCAGCAACAACACGCATTTTGTTTGCCACAAACAGAATGATGCTGTTGAGCCAAAAAGAGGTTCTGCCTAAAACACAAATGAATAATTATAGTGCCAGTGCTGATGTAGGTCGCACATCCCTAAGACTGACTGATCATATCAAGCAGCCTGTGTTAGCTGTTCACAATAAGCAAGATAGTTACCCAGCAAGAACCTTTTGGGACTCTATCTTTGCTGCAGAGAACAGTACCTAATCCCTAACTCTCTCCTATTTCTCCTTCATTTCTCTCCTGAACCCTTTCTTGCATGGCATTCTAGACCACATTCGCTCCTCCTTCCTACAGTCTGTGCCCTTGTCCACAAGGGGAGCTAAAAACTTGTAGCTATTGAACACAGGCACTTGCTGAGACTACTCCGAAGCTAAATTTTGTGTTCCAGTAACTATCTTGTGCAAGAGTCACAGCTCTTGCTGCTCACCACAGACCAAATTGTGTGTCCTGGTAACTGTCTGCCACCTGACCTTTTCAGATTCATGGGCATTGCTTTTTTTAGGCCAACATTTATGGTCCATCCTTTTTACACTTGAGAAAAATGAGCTGTCTCCTTCTACCGCTATAGTCCACTTGCTATAAATAGATTCACTTGCTATAGATAGATCCACAGTGCCATTAGGGAGGAATTAGTAGGATTTTGAGCAAGCAACACTGAAAGAATGGCAATAAATTTGCAAGTCGGCTTGGAGGGAAATTTGCAGGTAGTGTTGATCCCATGTGCCTGTTGCCCTTGCCCTCCTAGATGGTTGTGATTATGAATTGGACGTTGCTGAGGAGCTTTGGGGATCCTCTGCAGTGCATCTGAAAGATGGTACACATTGCTGCTGCTACTAAACATCAGTAATAGAGGAACTTTATGGATGTATGGCCAATCAAGTGGACTGATTTGTCCAGTTCAGTGTCATGTTTCTTGAGTATTGTTGAACTACGCAGTCTAAGCATTTGAGGGAG
Source organism: Hemiscyllium ocellatum (assembly GCF_020745735.1). NCBI lineage: Eukaryota > Metazoa > Chordata > Chondrichthyes > Orectolobiformes > Hemiscylliidae > Hemiscyllium > Hemiscyllium ocellatum. The sequence continues at coordinate 59,564,100 of NC_083401.1, read as the reverse complement.
GTTTTCATCACCATTGCTGATTTGTGCCTTGTGGATGCTGAACAGGCTTTGGGGAGTCAGATTTACACACTGCAGTATTCCTTACATCTGACCTGTTCCTACAGTTGCAGTCTTTATATGGTTTTTCAAGTTCAGTTTCTGGTTGATGGCCACTTAAGGATTTTGACAGTAAGGGATTCAGTGATGGTAATGCCATTGAATATCAAGGGATGATGGTTAGATTCTTTCCTGTTGGAGATGGTCATTGTCTGACACTTATGTAGTGCAAATGTTACTTGGCACATGGCAGTTCAAACCTCGATATCATCAGGTCTTGCTGCATTTGAATGTGGGTTACGTCAGTGTCTGAGGAGCTGTGAATGGTGCTGAACATTATTTGCCATCATAGAACCTCCCTACTTTTGAACTTACAATGACAGTAAGGTATGGATGAAACAGCTGAAAAAGAGGTTTGTTACTCTTGCCTTTATTGGTCAGTGTATTAGGTATAGCAACAGGAATGCCATGTCACAGCTAAGCAGGGCACTGGTTAGACCACTTTCGGAATAATACATTCAGTTCTGGTCTCTTCGCTATAGCAAAGATGTTGTGAAATTTGAAAGAGTGCAGAAAATATTTACAAAGATGTTACCAAGGTTGGAGGGTTTGAACTATAGAGAGAAACTGAATAGGCTGGATCTATTTTCCCTGGAGTGTCAGAAGTTAAGGGGTGACGTTTTAGAGGTATATAAAATTTTGAGGATCACCGATAGGGTGAATAGCGAAGGTCTTTTTCCCAGGGTAGAGGAGTCCAAAATTAGAGTGTATAGGTTTAGGGTGAGGGGGGAAAAATTCAAAAGGGACTTGAGGCAATGTTTTCATACAGAGGGTGGTGCTTGTATGGAATGAACTGCCAGAGGAAGTAGTGGAAGCTGATACAACTACAACATTTAAAAGGCATCTGGATGGCTTCATGAATAGGAAAGGTTTAGAGGTATTTGGGCCAAATGTTGGCAAATGGAGCCAGCATAATTGAGGATAAACAAGTTGGACCCAAGAGTCTTTTTCCATGTTGTACGATTCTGTGCCTATATGGTTAGGCTGAGAACACTGCACTGAGGACCTGCTGCAGAGTAACAGTATCCAAGAGCTGAAGTAACTGACTTGCAACATCGTTCTTTGTGCTAGATATGATTCCAACCAGCAGAGAATTTTCCCCCAATTCACAATGGCTCTAGTTTTCCGAGGGTTCCTTAATTTCACACACTGACAACTGCAACCTTGATATTGAGGACAGTCATTCTCACCTCACCTCTGGAATTCAATTATTTGTCCATGTTTGAACCCAGACTTTGATGAGGCGAGTGGCTGAGGGGCCGTGACGGAACCTAACTGAGAGTCAGTGAGCAAGTTCTAATGAAACAAGGTAGCACCATCACTGACACCTTCTATCACTTTACTGATGATCAAAAGCAGCCTGTTGGGATGGTAATTGTTTGAGGTTGGTTTTGTCTTGTTTTTTAGGTAGTAGCCTTACCTGAGCAATTTTCCACATTGTTATGTAGATATCAGTGTTTTAGCTGTACTGGGTCAGCTTGGCTAGGGACATGGCACCTTCTGAAGCAAAAGAGTTCAATGCTATTGCTGAATTATGTTCAGGGCCCATATCTTCTGCAGTGCCTATGCCTTCAACCATTTCTTGATATTATTTAGAATTAAATCGGTCAAAGACTGGCATCTGTGATGCTCGGGACCTTTGGATGGACCATCCACTTGGTACTTCTGACTGAAGATTGTTGCAACTTCTTTTGCCTGATCTTTTGCATTGAGGTGCCGGAAACCCTTGTTGTGGAGTGTGTAGATGTTTGTGCAGCTGCTCCTCCTGCAAGTTGTTCAGTTATCCTTCACCATTCATGACTAGATGTGGCATCATTGCAGAGCTTAGATCTGATCTGTTGGTTGTGGAATGGCTTAGCTCTGTCTATCACTTGTTTCTGCTAGTTGGTATGCAATTAGCACTGTAATGTACCTTCACTAGGTTGATTCCTCATTTTTAGGTGTGGCTAGTGCTGCTCCTGGCTTGCCCTCTTAGACTCTTCGTTGAACCAGTTAATCCCTCTGGCTTGATGATAACAGTACAGTGAGGGATATGCTGGGCCATCAGGTGCAGATTGTATTGGAGTACAATTCAAGTGCTGCTGATGACCACAATGCCTCAGATGCACAATCTTGAGATGCTAGATCTACTTGAAGTTTATCCTGTTTAATCCAGTAATAGTGCTACAAACCATAATGGAAATTATTCTAAATGTGAAGGTGGGACTTCATCTCTACAAGCATCATCCATTGGTCACATTTACCAGGACTGTCAGGGACAGATGCATTTGTGGCAGGCAAATTGGTGAGGAGGAAAGAATGTTTTTCCTTTTGGTGGTTCCCTCATCACCTACTGCAGACCCAATATAGTAACTATCTCCTTTCGGTCTTGACCTGCTCAATCAATCAGTCATGGTGCTGGTGGGCCACACTTGATATTTAACATTGAAGTCCTCACCCAGAGTACATTCTGCACTCCTGCCACTCTTAGTGAACAGCACTTGAAGGAAGTACTGTGGAGGAAGAATTATTCATCAGCTAAGGGTCAACGGTCTGTGGAAATCAGCATGAGGTTTTCTTACCCTTTCTTTGACCTGATGTCATGAAACTTCATAGGGTCCCAGGTCAATATTGAGGACTTCCATGACCGCTCCCTTGTGACTGCAAATCACTGTGTCACCATTTATTCTTAGTCTCTCCTGCCAATGGGGCATTGTGTCTAAGTAATGATTCCATGAGTATGACTGTCCGGCTGAGAGACAATTCTCCCAATTTTAGTATGAGTCCCCAGCTGTTACTAAGGAGGACTTGGCAGGGTCAGCAAGGCTCTGTTTGCCATTGTCATTTTTGGCATCTTAGTCAATGTCAGGTGGTCCATCCACTTCCGATTCTTTTCTTTCCTTTCTAACGGTTGGTGAAACTGAATGCTTTGCAAGGCCATGACAGAGAACAGTTAAGAGTCCGCTCCATTGCTGTGGATCTGGAGTCACGTATACCAGATCGGGTAAGGATGACAGTTTACTTGCCTCAAGGACATGTGTAAACCAGATGGATTCTTATAAAAATTGACATTTGTTTACATGGACATCATTAGTCTTTTAATTTTAGATGTTTATTATATTCAATCTAGTATATTCATGTTGGGATTTCAATCTGGATCATCAGGACATTACCTGGGTCTCTGATGTAGTCCAGCTACAATGCTACTCAGTCATTGCTGATTGTTACAGTCTTCCAAACTTGGTCTCCAGCATATCAACTCCAAGATGAGCAACCAACGCTTGCTGCTAATGTATTCACCATGGATTGTACCAGAGTCCACCACTTCCCTGTAACATATAGCCTGCACAGCCATATCTAATCCAATTAATTCAGTAACTATGATAACTTTTTAGAGGTGAATTTTCTAGCTGTAATTTTCAGCTGTAATATATTTCTTCATTTAAAACATTTGGCCAATCAAAAGAGGCAAGAAACAAATGCTCACCAATAACCTACCCAGTTTTCCATCCTGTCACAGCCAAGTGCAACAGCTCGAAATAGGTTGTTGGGGCTATCTCCCACTATTGCTGTCCTTGCATGTAGGTCTACTCTGCTATTATGCTGACTTGCTGCATACTTCCAATCTCTTTCTCAGGATAATCAGTGTCAACCTGCTTTGTTTAAAGTTTAAACAAAGGTTGACAGTCAACTGTCTTTCACCTTTAACAAATATGTTCTCCAAGGCACTGTCTCCAACAATCCATTCACTTGCTAACCAATCAGGACTCTCCTCATGTAATATCAATGATGGTTTTTCACTTGAATTTGTACTCTTATGAATTCTCCTGATCTTTATTTTTGACAGTACTCAAGCTCTATTCTCCCAAATGACTATTAAAACCTTTGCTTGGGTAAACAGCCTTTCCTCAGGAAAGGACTGAAGTGTATTTGAGAGAGAAACTTAATGAAAAAGTTGCAAATAAATAGACACAGAAATGGTACAAGTAAATAAATGAATTTCAGACAAGGAAAGGGCAGATGGGTGGATGGAGATTGAAGAGTGATATTGGAGAGGGCAAGTGATGAGACCATTTCTTTTTCCCCTTGACCTCTAATATAGCAGGGAAACAGACCGTTTGGTCCAACTCATTCGTGCCAACCAAATTTTCCAAACTAAATTAGTCCTACTTGCCTGAATTTGGCTCATATCCCTCTAAACCTTTACTATTCGTGTACCTGTTGAAATCTCTTTAAAATGTTGCAACTGGACCTGTATTTGCCACTTCCTCTGGCAGTTTATTCACCCCTAGTAACAAACAAGTAAAAGCAATCTACTTCAGGGACATATCCTCATTTAGCCCTTGTAAACACGGATGGATACAGCGTAAAAGAAAATGTAGCAATCTGTAAAATTCAACTTTAAATAAAATTAAATGTGTTTTCTATTCAAGTTGCTGTCTACCAAGTTGCCACATTGTCGAGAAAATGTTTGCTTGGCATATGGACAAGAATGGTCTGTATATGCTGTGGGATCGCAAGCACATGTTTCTTTCCTTGATCCAAGGCAACCGCAAAGCTACATAAAATCAGTCAGTTCCAGGGAGCGGGGCAGTGGTAAGTTGGAAGAAACTGAAAGTCTGTTGTCTCCTTGTGACTTACTTGGCTAAATACTTTGTTTGTTTTCTGGATCCACTGGCATTTATTTATTTTTCTGTCATGCAATTTATTTCAGGAAACAATATATATTTAAACAGGTAAGATGTTCAAACCAGAATATTGGCATTTAGCAATTCATTGTCTCAATGAGAATGAAGTTTTTATCATTAAATGTTTTAAATCTTTTGTATTTTGTTGGAGATGTGCTGTACTGTTTTATACACTGACCAGAGTACTACTGTACTTTATATTCTTAAGGTATTTGCAAGGCATATACCCAACTTGATTATTTATGTTTGTACAATAATTTAACATACTTCTCTGGAAAAAAAAGTTAAAGAAAACAGCCAGATAGGTACTATTGTAGCTGCTAGACAGCTTTTTTTTGTGGGTGTCACTGTCAAGGCTGGAATTTGTCCATCTCTAGTTGTCCTTGACCTGAATAGGTTGTTAGACCATTTCAGATGACACTTAAGGGTCAACCATATTTCTGTATAGGCCAGATCAGGTAAGAATGATATATTTTCCTCTTTAAAGGACATTCGTGACCCAGAGAGGTCTTTATAGAGAATCAGCAGTAGTTACATGGTTGTCATTAGGGAGCACCTTTTAAGTCCCACAGTCGCATTGAATTCACAATTCGCCATCTGCCATTGTGAGATTTGAACTGTACCATGAAGGTACTAATTTTTCTGTACATCCAATGTAGGTGAATGCTTTTGTTACCATTAATCTACAATTGTATCTACCTCATCAGCTGAGAGGGTCCCTTTTACATCGATGAATGTGAGACTAAATTTTTTTTTCCCATTCCAACTAGGGTAGGGCATATTGCTTTCTGTATGAGCGCTTATTGCCCATCCCTAGTTGCCCTTGAGAAAGTAGTGGTCAACTGCCTTTTTGAACTGAGTAATTCACAAGCTGTAGGTAGACCCATAATGCCATTAGGGAGGGTATTCCAGAATGTTTACCCAGTGACACGAGGAATGGTGATATAACTCCAAATCAGGAAATGAATGGCTTAAAGACGGGATTACAGGTGGTGGTGGTGTTACCATGTATCGGTTGCTTTTGTCCTTCTAGATGGGAGAGGTCATGGGTTTGAAAGGTGTTCTCTGAAGATCTTGGTGAGTTCCTGCAGTGTATCTTGTAGATGATGCACACTGCCGTTACTGCACATCAATGGTGGAGAGAATGAACATGTACCAAGCAAGGACACTGCTTTGTTCAAGAACATTGATCGTTCAATGTTCTTGGAACTGCACTCGTACATGCAAGTAGAGAGTATTCTATCATGCTTCTGACTTATGCCTTGTTGATGTTGGACATGCTTTGGGGAGTCAGGAGGTAAGTTATGTGCTGCAGGATTCCTAACCTCTGACCTGCTCTTGTAGCCATTGTATTTATATGGCAAGTTCAGTTCTGTTTTGGACAGTGGTATTCTCTGATGTTATCTGAGAGTTTCATTGAATGTCAAGGGAGTCAATAAAAAGTGGAGCTGGAAAGGCATTGCACGTCAGGCAGCATCAGAGAAGCAGGGGAGTTGAGGTTTTGGATCAGGACCCTCTTCAGAGATTAAAAATAAGTAGTGCAGGGTTGGAGAACTGAGGTTAGGAGATCTCCTGAGGGGATGAGATTGTTGATGGTCCGGGAGATGATGTTTTAGTGATGAGAGGTAGAATCGTGATCGAGGGAATGATAGGTGGTGTCAGAGAAGGACAATGGTTAGGTTTTCTTGTTGGCAATGTTCATTGCATATCATTTGTGAAAGTTACTTGCCATTTGTCAGCCAAGCCTGCATATTATCCAAGTCTGGTTGCATTTGGACATGGACATTGAAGAGTTGCAAATACTGCTGAGCATTATACAATCATCAGCTAGCATCCTACTTCTGACCTTATGATGGAAGGGGAATCATTGATGAAGCAGCTGAAGATGTTTGGGCTTATAGCACTACTCTGAGGAATTTCTGCGGAGATGTCATGGATCTGAAATCACTGGCCACCAACAATCTCAACCATCTTCCTTTGTGCCATGTGTGACTTTCAATAAATGGAGCATTTTCTCCTAGTTCCTTTTGATTCAATTTTGCGAGGGCTCCTTGATGCTACATTTGGTCAAATGCAGTATTGAAGACCTAAGAACTAGGAATCAGACTAAGCAATTCAGCCCCTCGAACTTGCTCCACCATTCAATGAGATCGTTGCTGATCTCATTTCAGACTCAAATCCACTTTCCTGCTTGCTCCCTACAATCTTTTAAACCAATTAATAATTAAAAAGCTACCTGCGTAAATTTGTTCATACCCCAGAGTCCACCATACTCTGGGATAGTAAATTTAGCAAATTTGTGGCCCCTTGAGCAAAGCAATTTTTCCTAGACTCCATCTTAAATCTGCCACCCCTTAGCCCAAAACAATAATGTCATGTTTAAGATTGCCCCACAAAAGGAAACTCCCACTCTGCGTCTATTTCGTCAATCCCTTTCAAAGTCTTTTTACCTTCATTTTATGTCCTCTCATTCTTCCAAACCGTACCAAGTATCAGCCTCCACCTCTCAATGTCTCCCCATTAGCCATGCCTTTGGAAGTACTGCAGTGAACCTTCTCTGAACTACTTCCCATATATGATTAATCAAGGGAACCAAAATACCCAGCGCCAAAGCTTTGGAACTTTCTTTCCATTTAGCTCATTTGCCTTTTGCTCTGCCAAACAAATTGGATAGCCTCACACTTAGCTATGTTACACTCTATCTGCCAAATTTTGGCCCGAACAATCCATATCCATTTATAAATTTCTTATTTTTTCATTGCATGGACTTTGTTTCAGGCATTCACTTTTACCTTGCCTCTAGAATTTTTGTCTAGTTGCTACCTGGTGTTTTTATTGTATTGCATTTTCTTGAGCATGGACCCTAAAGTTTAAATCCATCAATTTTATCACTCTAAATGAGCACAATGGCCAAATGACTGTGTCCTGTAATGTAAACATTTGACTCTATTACCTGCACTAAATATCTGCACATAACCAAGATTTTTAGCACTGTTACGTTCTTTATTTCTTGAGATCCTCACACAGTTGATGCAACTAAGAAATGCCAACTTCTGTGAACAACAACCAAATTTTATTAAGTACAGTACAAACTTTCTGGAGGAACTTTTAAAATGTACCTTGGAGGGCTAACAGGGTCGTGGCAAAAGTTCTCCCCGAACAAAGGAAACAGACCTTCCTTTATTCAAAATCTTTACATCACAGTTAGTAATGCTCACAAGACAACCCCCAGCCACTCCCTCACAGTCATATGCCACTCAAGACACATTGCAGTGACCACTTCACATCTAGTAACAAAATAATGCAAATCATCTTTAATGGCCAGATCTGGTGTGAATTGTATTTTTTTTGTAACTAGAGGGTACAGTCAGAATTTCAATTGCAACTGACTTCTGAATGGGTGATGATGCTGCAAATGACTCTGAATGGCAAGGAATGACCATGTGAATTCACTTACATTCTCTGTAGAACAGAGACATCCACCCTACCTGACCACTTTCCTGCAGGCCAGCAGAGCAAATTAACACTTCATTATCACACTATAGTAGGTCACATATTACTGTTAGAATGCCCCAAAGACAATAAAAATGACAACAAAAAAAGTGAAGGTTTTTGAAGTCATAATTAATGTTCTGTGGGGCTAACTTTGATCATTTATCAATTTTTTTGATTGTTATTCATATGTTTAATCTTTCACTGCAGCTTTACCCTTCACCTTTTATTTGTGCATAATTGTGCACTATTGTCTGATTGATTCTTAATTTTTAGACATCCATATCTGTCCAGATTTAAAAATCTTGGTCATCTTTTTAAAATTGTATCTCTTTTGTTGGTCAAGGTTACTTTTTCCAATTTACTTCCAATAATGCTTTCCTTGTCCCTTCATAATTAAAATATGCTTTTATGGTATTTTACTTTGATAAGTGTTTAATGGTTATCTCAATTATTGTAAACTTTAGGAATAAAGGTCACGTTGTGATCACCATTTGGTAGATTGTCCCCATGCTTTTTCCTCTAAGTCAACTTTGGTCCATTACCTACTAGCAGATTATTCCTTATTGGGGTTTAGGAAGAACAGAATGTTGGAACAGTGGATGACTATTCAACTTGTTGAGCCTGCTTCTGCACTTAATATGGTCATGACTCATCAAGGAGTTGGGGACCACGTGTAGTGTGTCAAAGTTTGCACATGACACTAAGATGAGTGGTAGAGCAAAGTATGCAGGGGACTATGAAACTTTACAAAGGGTCATAGATAGCTTAAGTGATTTGGCAGAGGTTTGGCCAATGGTTACAATGTTAATAAATATGAAGTCATCCATTTTGGTAGGATTAACAGTAAAATGACCTTTACTTGAATGATTTTTTTTAAAAAATCACAGCATGCTGCGATGCAGAGTGACCTGAGTGTCCTTGTGCATGAACCACATAAGATTGGTCTGTCGGTGCAACAGATAATTAAGAAGGCATATGCAATTTTGTCCATCATTGCTAAAGGGATTTAGTTTAAAAGCAGAGGGGTAATGTTACAGCTGTATATGGTGCTGGTGAGGTCACACGTGGAGTACTTTGTGCAGTTTTAGTCTCCTAACTTGAGAAAGGATGTGCTGACACTGGTGGGGGTGCAGAGGAGGTTCACTAGGTTGATAGTGGAGTTGAGAGGGTTGGCTTATGAGGAGACACTGAAAAGTCTGGGATTATATTCATTGGAATTTAGAAGAATGAGGGAAGAGGTATCTTATTGAAACAAATAAAATTATGAACGGAATAGATAAGATAGAAGTAGAGAGGATGTTTCCACTGGCAGGTGAAACTAGGACAAGTTTCCAAATAGCCTCAATATTAGGGGAAGCTGATTTAGGACTGAGTTGAGAAAGAACTTGTTCACCCTGAGAGTTGTGAATCTGTGGAATTCTCTGCCCACTGAAGTAGTTGAGGCTTTCTCAGTAAATGCTTTTAAAGCTATAATAATAACATTTGAACAGTAAGGGAATTAAGGATTATGGTGAGAGGGTAGATAAGTGGAGCAGAAGCCACAAAAAGATCAGCCATGATCTTATTGAATGGCAGAGCAGGCTCAAAGGGCCAGGCAGCCTACTCCTGCTCCTAGTTCTTATGTTCCTTCAACTCCTCCTACTCCCTGGCTACTTGGATCTCTCAGTCTCAGAGGCTTCTGCTATCTTTCTCAGTGAAAACCAAAACACAAAGTAATAATTTAGCATTTTGGTCAATTCCTGATTCAAAATTGTAAATTCTCCTGACTGTGTCTGTATTGGTCCCACATTTGTTTTAACCAAACATTTCCTTTTTGCATGTGAACAGAAACTTTTACAGTCCATGTTTATATTTTTTTGCTAAGTTGTATTCCTATTCTGCTCTCCTTTGCCATATCAGTTTCTTGGTCTTTTGTATTCTATGAACCTCAATCCTCAAAATTACTGGTATTTATGCTAAATTTATAGACCTATTTTGATTAGATTAGATTAGATTCCCTATGGTTTGGAAACAGGCCCTTTGGCCCAACAAGTCCACACCGACCCTCTGAAGAGTAACCCACCCAGACCCATTTCTCTCTGACTAATGTCACCTAACACTATGGATAATTTAGTATAGCCAATTCACCTGATCTGCACATCTTTGGAATGTGGGAGGAAACCCACCCAGACACTGGGAGAATGTGCAAACTCCAAATGGACAGTTGCCCAAGGCTGGAATTGAACCTGGGACCCTGCTGCTGTGAGGCAGCATTGCTCACCACTGAGCCACAGTGCCGCCAACTCTTTATACACTCCTGAACTTCTTTGTTAGTGCCAGTTGATGGTTTTTGAGTTTTTGCACCTTGAAGGAATGTATGGTTGCAGTAAGTCATGTAATAGGCAATGGATGGGTTAATCCTATGTGCAGTCATGATTTGTAATGTATTTTCCCAATTAAGCTCAACCAACTCGTGCCTCATGGTTTCATAACTTTTTTTCAATTTAATACACTTGCTTAAGATTGATCAATGTGATATAAAATTCAATAATGTTGTCGTCACTTATCCAGAAAGGTTCTTTTACAAGGTTATTAGTTAGCCATTTGTCATTATAAAATATTAGATGCAAAATAGCCTGTAGTCATCTCCTTTGAGTTGCTGCTCTAGTATCATCCCAAAGTTATTCTCCAAAGTTGTATTGCTCAGTTCGTTTACCTAGGTTTTATGTAGATTGATTATTGCTCATGCTACAACTTCCCTCCATTGATTTACACTGTCTCACATTACCGCCAGTTTTTAGTGGCCGATGATTAGCTTTGAACGCTATCTGCTGCATCCTGTTGATTCTCAGTTCAACATTGTTCTTCTAGTTTGAGGCAGTCCCTTATTAATATATTGATCTCGTTTGCTATTATCAGTGCAATTCCACATTCACTTGTCTGACCTTCCTGAAAGTGGAATATACTTGAATATAGTTCCCACCATGCAGCCATGTTTCTTCAATGACAATTAATGGCCATTTCTCTTTATTAGTGCCCTTAGATCATCTAACTTGTTGCAAATGTATTCAGGTTGGATGCCCTTAACTTTGTGACTTGATATTGTTCCTCTTTTGAAGCACACTCAATGCTCAGTTTCAGCTGTCCTGTCTTCTTTTCTCCTTAGCATCTTTTCAAATTCTTGTTACTAACTTGATTTCCTGCCAATTTGGTTTACCCCCTCTGGTTCCCTGTGACAGACAAGTTTGAATCCATCTCAACAGAACCACCAAGTCTCTGTGCAAGGTCGCAGTCCCATTGAGGTGTAATCCTTTAAGCTTAAAAAGGTCTCATCTTCTGTAAAACTAGACCCAAATACTCTGAATTCTGATGCCTTCCCTCCTAAGTCACGTTTCCAACATAGTGATAAACGGCTCCCTTTTGGAATGGCAGGTGGTGATCAGTGGGGTACCGCAGGGATCAGTGCTGGGACCGCAGCTTTTTACAATATATAAATGATATAGAAGATGGTATTAATAGTAACATGTAGCAAATTTGCTAATGATACAAAGCTGGGTGGCAGGGTGAAATGTGAGGAGGATGTTAGGAGATTACAGGGTGACCTGGACAGGTTAGGTGAGTGGACAGATGCATGGCAGATACAGTTTAATGTGGATAAATATATGGTTATCCACTTTGGTGGCAAGAACAGGAAGGCAGATTACTACCTAAATGGAATCAAGTTAGGTAAAGAGGCAGTACAGAGAGATCTAGGTGTTCTTGTACACCAGTCAATGAAGGCAAGCATGCAGGTACAGCAGGTAGTGAAAAAAGCTAATAGCATGCTGGCCTTCATAACAAGAGGAATTGAGTATAGAAGCAAGGAGGTTCTTCTGCAGCTGTACAGGGCCCTGGTGAGACCGCACCTGAAATATTGTGTGCAGTTCTGGTCTCCAAATTTGAGGAAAGACATTCTGACTATTGAGGCAGTGCAGCGTAGGTTCACGAGGTCAATTCCTAGAATGACGGGACTATCTTATGTTGAAAGATTGGAGCGACTGGGCTTGTACACCCTTGAGTTTAGAAGACTGAGGGGGGATCTGATTGAGACATATAAGATTTATTAAAGGATTGGACACTCTGGAGGCAGGAAACATGTTTTCGCTGATAGGTGAGTCCCGAACCAGAGGACACAGCTTAAAATAAGGGGTAGGCCATTTAGGACAGAGATGAGGAGAAACATCTTCACCCAGAGAGTGGTGGGTGTATGGAATGCTCTGCCCCAGAAGGCAGTAGAGGCCCAGTCTCTGGATTCGTTTAAGAAAGAGTTGGATAGAGCTGTCAAAGATGGTGGAATCAAGGCTTCTGGAGATAAGGCAGGAACAGGATACTGATTGAGGATGATCAGCCATGATCATAATGAATGGTGGCGCAAGCTCGAAGGGCAGAGTGGCCTACTCCTGCACCTGTTGTCTATTATCAATTGATCAACCCTCCTGCTGTTAGGTTCATTATCAGGTGGCATTGGGCCTGTTCTAAGGTTACTGACCTTGATGTCCTGCTTTCTAATTTTCTTCCAAATTGCCTTAAGTCTGCATTCCCTTTTCCCTCCCAATATGGACAATGGTTTCTAGTGGATCCATCTGCTCTAGAAGGATGTCCTGTAGTTGTTTTGTGATATCCTTGATCCTGTAAGTGGGTAAAAACAATGACTGCAGATGCTGGAAACTAGATTCTGGAGTAGAGTGGTGCTGGAAAAGCACAGCAGTTTCAGCACCACTCTACTCCCCTTAATCCTGTAAGAGCCATGTTTCTCCATGGGATGATTTCTGGAGTACCTTATGTGATCAACTGGACTGGAAGATGGATGTTTTAGTAACAAGTAAAAGCTCCAAATTTATCTGCCCCCATGGACTGCAGTGGTTGAGAAGGCAGCTCGACACCCCCACCACCACCTGAAGGGCACTAATTATAGTCTATCCAGTTATGGTCTATCTACATCTTAGGAAAGATTATAGAACAAGACAGCATAGAACAGGCCCTTCGGCCTACGATGTTGTGCTGAACATTTGTCCTAGCTTAAGCACCTATCCATGTACCTATCCAATTGCCACTTAAAGGTCACCAATGATTCTGACTGTGCCACTCCCACAGGCAGCGCATTCCATGCCCCCACCACTCTCTGGGTAAAGAACCTACCCCTGACATCCCCCCTATACCTTCCACCCTTCACCTTTAAATTTATGTCCCCTTGTAACACACTGTTGTACCGGGGAAAAAAGTCTCTGACTGTCTACTAATCTATTCCCCTGATCATCTTACAAACCTCTATCAAGTCACCCCTCATCCTTCGCCATTCCAATGAGAAAAGGCCTTGCACCTATCCTCGTACGACCTATTCTCCATTACAGGCAACATCCTGGTAAATCTCCTCTGCACCCTCTCCAAACCTTCCACATCTTTCCTAAAGTGAGGTGACCAGAACTGCACACAGTACTCCATATGTGGCCTTACCAAGGTCCTGTAAAACTGCAACATCACCTCATGACTCGTGAATTCATTCCCTCTGCTAATGAACGCTAATACACCATAGGCCTTCTTACAAGCTCTATTCACCTGAGTGGCAACTTTCAAAGAGCTATGAACATAGACCCCAAGATCCCTCTGCTCCTCCACTTTACTAAGAACCCTACCGTTAACCCTGTATTCCGCATTCTTATTTGTCCTTCCAAAATGGACAACCTTACACTTGACAGGGTTGAACTCCATCTGCCACTCCTCATCCCAGCTCTGCATCATATCTAAGTCCCTTTGCAGCTGACAACAGCCCTCCTCACTATCCACAACTCCACCAATCTTCGTATCGTCTGCAAATATACTGACTCACCCTTCGACCCTCTCTTCCAAGTCATTAATAAAAATTACAAACAGCAGAGGACCCAGAACTGATCGCTGCAGAACTCCACTTGGAACTGGGCTCCAGGCGGAATATTTACCATCTAACACCACTCTCTGACTTCGACCAGTCAGCCAGTTCTCTATCCAACTGGCCAAATTTCCCACTACCCCATGCCTCCTGACTTTCTGCATAAGCCTACCATGGGGAACCTTATCAAATGCCTTACTAAAATCCATGTACACTACATCCACTGCTCTACCCTCATCCACACGCTTGGTCACCTCCTCAAAGAATTCAATAAGACTTGTAAGGCAAGACCTACCCCATACAAATCCATGCTGGCTGTCCATAATCAAGCAGTGTCTTTCCAGATACTGATAATCCTATCCCTCAGTACCCTTTCCATTACTTTGCCTACCACTGAAGTAAGACTAACTGGCCTGTAATTCCCGGGGTTATCCCTATTCCCTTTTTTGAACAGAGGCACAACATTCGCCACTCTCCAGTCCCCTGGTACCACCCCCGTTGACAGTGAAGACGAAAAGATCATTGCCAATGGCTCTGCAATTTCCTCTCTTGCTTCCCACATAATTCTAGGATATATCCCGTCAGGCCTGGAGGACTTGTCTATCCTCAAGTTTTTCAAAATGCCCAACACATCTTCCTTCCTAAAAAGTATCTCCTCTAGCTTGGTCCGTTTCATACTCTCCTCTTCAACAATACAGTCTGTAAATACTGAAGAAAAGTACTCATTCAAGTCCTCTCTCCTATCTCTTCCGACTTAATACACCGTGTCTCACTACTGTCCTTGATCGGATTCTCATGTTTCTCACATACGCATGAAAGGCCTTGGGGTTATCCTTGATCCTTCCCGCCAAAGATTTTTCATGCCCTCTCTTAGTTCTTTTAATCCCCTTCTTCAGCTCCCTCCTGGCTAACCTGTATCCCTCCAACGCTGTGTCTGAACCTTGTTTCCTCAACCTTATGTAAGCCGCCTCCTTCCTCTTTACTAGACATTCAACCTCCCTCGCCAACAAAGGTTCCCTCACACGACCATCTCTTTCCTGCCTGACAGGTACAGACGACCTGACAAAGACAGGTCGTATCTGTATCTTGAAAAAGTTCCACATTTCAACGACATCCTTCCCTGACCGCCTATGTTCCCAACATATGCTCCTCCGATCCTGTCTTGCAGCATCATACTTGCCCTTCCCCCAATTGTAAAACCTACCCTGTTGCACGCACCTATCTCTCTCCATAACCAAGATGAAAGTCACAGAACTGTGGTCACCATCACCAAAATGCTCACCCACTAACAAGTCCATCACTTGTCCCGATTCGTTACTGAGTACCAAATCCAATATGGCCTCCCCTCTGGTAATTATAGAGTAAGTAGATTATAAGTGTGACTTTGATCTTGATCAGCATTTTAGAATCATAGAATTCCTACAGTGTGGAAGCACGCCATTCGGCCATCATGTCCACATCATCTTTCCAAAGGGCATCCACCCAGACTCTCACTCTTACCCTATCCCTGTAACCATGCTTCTCCACCCAACCTGCACATCTTTGAACTGCGGGAGGAAACCAGACCACTTGGAGGAAATCTGTGTAGAGCTGGGAGAATGTGCAAACTCCACAACCGACAGTCCCTGAGGCTGGAATTGAACCGGGTCCCTGGCACTGTGCAACAGCAGTGCTGATCACTGAGCCACCGTGCTGCCCCTTCAGTTTTAGTTTTTGTTTATATAAAGCACATTTCAGTTAATTCTATGTACAGGCTGAATAGGTTTAGAAAACATGATAACTGGAGGACTCTATTAACAGGGAATTTAATGTCTGCAGTAAAAAAGCTAAAGAGGGAGTGCTGTGGATGCAAACGTCCAGAGTTCAGACTGTTTGATCCAGCAGAGTTTTGACCCAAGAAGACACTCGCTTGTTGAAATGGATGCATGCAACCATGGGACAATTGGAGGAGATTTGAAAGAATGACCTTCCAAAAGACACAAGAAATGTGTTCCTTGAGCCAAGTGCTTAATCTTCCAATTTTTACTTAATACCTGACTTGGTTTTCTGATAATTTAAGTCAAATGGGTGTAGGAGGAAAGATATGAAGTTCAGTGTAAAGTACACACGTGTTTATGATACTTCTGCTATCTTAAGCATAACTGCACTTTAATAAATATTAGTTGTACTGAAATCCTCTTTGTATCGAATTTTTTGCACAGGTAGAAGATCCTTTATCCAATCATCCTAAAACCGAAAAGCTTCGAAATCTGAAGGTTTTATTCTGAATTTTTTTTCTCATTAACAAAGTTGTTTGGCAAGCAAACATTAACCCAGTTGACACCCACTCGATGTGTGTTACTCTGATGCAAGATGGGGGACGTGGCCAAGCAAAAACAGGCCTGGGGTTTCTCTGTGAACGCCCCCAAGTCAACACCCACTCGATGCGTATCACTCAGATGTGACGTAGGGGGTCGTGGCCTAGCACATTCTTAGTTAGAAGTCTGCTTCTCCAGTAAGATTTTTTCAAATTTCACCATTAAACTGTCACTTATTCTGAAAACCAAAAAAACTCCAAATTCAGAAAAACAGCTGGTCCCGAGCTTTTCGGATGAAGGATCTTCTACCTGTACTGAACAAACCAGCAATTTGTGACTGACTGGTAATATTTGTGGAACAGATAGTTTCAAGAGATACTTGGTGGCAACATTAAATTCTGCCCAGAAATGGGGGAGGAACTTGATGTAACATTTTTGATAAATCAATAATGTAAGTTCATAAAATCACTGACAAGTTGAAATGTTGCAGGCAGTAAGAAAGAGAAAAAGCCATTGACAATGACTCCATGTTGAGAATGCTTCAGTTAGCTGTACTGCTAGGAATGCAGGACTCTGAAGCCGGCCTGGCGTGTTGAGAACGTAGGAGCAGCACTAAATCTGCATTTGGTAAATTTATAAAGGATTAACAAGAACCCTATGGGCATTAATATTTGAGTGCAACTGTGTGTCAGGTCAAAAAAAATTTGCAAGCAGTATTTACTTGATATAACTGAACATGATTTGAACCCAAATAAACCCAGGGATTAAATGTTTGTGAAGAGCTGGAAGTATGCTTGTGAATGAGTACTAAAACATAGTTTCAGAATTCAGAGTAGTGTAACCAATGAAATAGGATCGGGGTGTGGTTGCTCATGATCAACCAATACAGGAGCAGTCATTGAGGCAGTCAGTGACAGCATGACTCTTGGGAGGGAGTTAGAAGATTAAATTGGCAAAAGTAACAAATTGTGATCCCTTGTGAAGTTCAGTAAGATTTGATAATCCACTGTGTCATTAATAGCTGGGGAAAAATTTGCTGAAAAATCTGTGGGATACCATGACTGCACTTTGCTATTTGAGGTGCATTTTAGGGTAGTGTGTCAGAGTTTATCACTCATACAGATCCTCAAAACAAGTCCTCAGTGGCAATCCATTGGACGATACTTGTGTGATGTCGAAGATTGCGGCATCAGATGAAGGCTGCAGCAGGAGGAAAATCCTCAGTTGTTGAGGTTTTCGTACCGCTGGAACTGGATCTACTTTTTGTCAAGGACTGTGTGTCTGCTGATGTGCAATAGCATTCCTACTTAAAAGATGTCCTGTATGAGATGTCTGCCTAGATGAATTCATCACTCTCTACATACACAACACCAAAATGAAGAACTGTTCTTGTTGCCCATGAACTCGATCACTTCAGCATTAATATTCCTGCCCTGCAGAAGACATGAAGAGATGATGCTTATACCACCTGGAGAGGAAAACCACAGGGTCAGCGTAGGTCTCATGGCATTAGATTTGTTATCGAGAGCAAATTTGTCAATCACTCTGAGCTCCCTATTGGCACCAATGATTGCCTCATGACTCCTCATTCACAACTTGCCACTATCCGGACTGCCTCTGCTCCAACCTATGATATCATACCTGAGGCTAAAATAGGCTTCTACCCTGGGTGCCATACTCGCCAGTATCCCTAACAAGAAATTGGAAAGGGCGCCCAACTCTGGAAAGGAGGGAGTTTGGGAATTGCAACATCAATGGGATGATTCTTAACAAGTGTGAGAAACACCAGCTGGTCATCAATGCAATGTTGTGCCGAAAAGATCACAATGAAAACATTGGCACATGACTAACTACATAGAACAGTATTACATAGGAACAGGCCCTTGGGCCCAACATTTCTGTACTGACCACGATGCCCTTTGAAACTAACTCCGTTTGCCTACATATTTTCCTCTATTCCCTGCCTGTTCATGTCTGTCTAAATGTTCTTTAAACACTGTTGAATATGCCTGCATCTGTGTCATTGTTTAATCCCAAAAGCTAAAGGATGTCGTCATTACCAAAGAAATAACCAGTGAAGGTGACTGCTAGACTAGCTCATCTGCTCAATGTCCATCAAATGCCACTAGAAGCAGCTGGAGGTGAAGAAACTGTTCAGAAAAAAAGCTTAATGTTGAATGGCGTCAAGAGCCATGTAGACTAGTGAGCCCCCAACCATGTTTTCACCAAAATCTTCTGTAAGTTCATTTTAATGGAGCAGATTGAGTCTGAAAAGAGCTTAAGATAGATATCATTTTATGCTGTGAAGAAATCATTGGTACAAGATCAAGAAACATCAAAACAAGTTTGACAAGAATGACCACATCATCTAAGACCTCATCAACAAGAACAGAAAAGCTCGCTGTGCCTGGCAAAACAACACCACCAGCGAGGCAAAGAGGAGAATTTATCAATAGCCAAGTCAGAGTTACAAAGTAGAATCAAGAGCAAATGATGAACCGAGAAACTAAGAAGTTCCAAACGCTTGCTGACAAGCACGATGTTTGGAGTCATTTCAGTGCCAACAACGCAATATGCGTGCCCGATACCCTTGGCGCCTCAAGTGCGGAGAAAGAATGATATCTTTTGTGAGACCGAGAAATCATTAGACATTGATGGAAAGAGCATTTCAAAGAACTTGTAAATTATGATACAAATGCTGATGTTTTTCAGGAAGTCCAACTCCCCATTAAAGAAAACCTTGGATTCCTATCCAGTCATTAGATACATGCAGAATTGAAAAGCTGAGTAGTAGATAAGATTCCAGCAGAGACTTTCAGCTTGCAGCAGCAAACCTTAGCCGTGGTCTCTCTCAACTGTTCCTGAAACTTTATGACAAAAGAAGAAATCCCTGGTGGGCAAGCAGGAGACTGGAAAAACACAGCAAGCCAGGCAGCATCAGGAGGTGTGGAAGTCAACGTTTCGGGTATAACCCTTCTTCAGGACTGTGGATGGGTGTGGGGGGAGTTGCAGATAAAGGGGGAGGTGGTGAAGTGGGATAGGTGAAATCAGGCAGAGGCTACAATCTGGTTGGTCAGTGGGAAGAATGGATCCGTTTGGTGGCAGGTAGCAATGGCAGTGAGGGGGAGAGGCTGGGAAGGGAGTCGGGAATGGGAGGGAGGTTCTTTTGAAATTGGAGAACTCAATGTTGAGTCCTCCAGGATGTTGAAGCATGCTGAAGAATTGGTCTCACACAAGAAAACTCAAATCCTTTATCAACCCATCCCAGGTCAAATCCTTTACCAGGGTAAAAAATGAGGTGTGCAGATGCTGGAGATCACAGCTGAAAATGTGTTGCTGGTTAAAGCACAGCAGGTTAGGCAGCATCCCAGGAACAGGAAATTCGACGTTTCGGGCATAAGCCCTTCATCAGGAATGATCCTTTACCAGTCCATCTCTCTATTTATGTCAGTGGAGAAATCCTCCCAAACATTTCACCTATCTGGGAAGCTACCCCTCATCTAAGGCAGACATTGATGCAGATGTTCAACATTAGATCCAATCTGCAAGCACCCCCCCCCCTTCCAAATCAGATGACTTAGGATGAGAGTCCTTGTTGATGACAAGGCCCTTGAGAAGTACCGTCAACATAGGTTAAGACAGATTCTCCATATCAGCTGGCAATCAATAGCACCAGCATCAAGGCTACAATCATTCAAAACCAACTAAGTAGATGTAGAGTGGATGTTTCCTCTGGGGCAATCTCAAACAAGAGATCGTAGTTTTGGGAAAGGGCTAACAGGTTTAAAATAGAGATAAGGAGAAATTATTTCTCTCAAGGGTCCTGAATATATGGAGTTTTCTACCTCAGAATATTGTAGATACTGGGACATTGAGTATATTTGAGGAGGAGATAGTCAGATTTTTAATTGGTATTGGTTAGGTTGAAGGGTATGGAGGGCAGAAAGTGGAATTGGGACTGAGATGAGATTGGCCATGACACACTAAATGGCTCAAGGGGCTGAATTACCTAATCCTGTTCCTAGTTCTTCGCAATGGAGACGACTTCGTTTTTATGTCCTGCTTTCTGGTCTCTGTAGGTCCTGAAAAATCATGTGCCTCCCACACCCCCCATCTTTTCTCCGTCTTCATCACAATCTGCCGATTTTGATATGGACATGATCTTTTATCAAATCATTTTAAACTACCAAACTTTCAGCTTATATTGGCTATAATTTAGCTGTAATTGTTTTAGGCAGAGCATGTTGCTCGAGTTTATCATTGTGGCTATTTTGAGATAGTAATAGACATATAACAGTATGTAACAGGGCCTGTTACAGGCCCTTCAACCCCCTCTGTTGTACCGGCCTTTTATCCTACTAATCAAACTAATCCAGTTATGCTTTATTGTACTAGCTTACATGTTCCCATCCAAGAGTCGCTTGAATGTCCCCACTGTATCAGACTGTACTATCATTACTGGCAAGGCATTCCATGCACCCACTACTCTTTGTGTAAAGAACCTTACCTCTGACATCTCCCTAAATTACCTTAAAATTATGCCTCTTGTGATAGGCATTTCCACCATAGGAAAACGTCTGTGCCTATCTATTCTGTATTTGCCTCACTTGTACATCTCTTTCAAGTCACCTCTCATTCTTCTTCACTCCAGTGGGGAAAAAAATGCTGTAGCTCCTTCAGCCTTTTTTCATAAGATATGCCTTCCAGTTCAAGTAAATCTTTTCTTCATTCTCTCTAAAGCTTCCACATCTTTCCTATAATAAGGCGACCAGAACTGAACACAAGTGTTGTCTAATCAGGGCTCTGTAGAGTTGCAGCATAACCTTGCGGCTCTTAAACTCAATCCCCCTGCTCATGAAAGCCAACACACCATGCGCCTTCTTAACAACCCTACCAACATGGGTGGCAACATTGAGGAATCTATGGGCTTGGAACCCCAGATCTGTCTGTTCCTCCACACTGCCAAGAATTTTGCATTTAACCCTGCAAAGTGAATAACTTCACACTTTTCCAAGTTGAACTCCATCTGCCACTTATCAGCCCAGTTCTGCATCCTGCACTATCCACAACTCTACCAACCCCGTGTCATCGACAAACTTATTAACTCACCCTTCCACTTCCTTATCCAAGTCATTTATAAAAATCACAAACAGCAGGGGTCCCAGAAGTGATCCCTGCGGAACACCGCTGGTTACAGAGCTCCAGGCAGAATGCTTTCCATCTACTAACACCCTCTGTCTTCTGTGGGCCAGCCAATTCAGTTTCCAGACAGCCATATTTCCCTGTATTCTCATGCCTCATTACTTTCTGCATGAGCCTACCATGAAGAACCTTATCAAACACCTTTAAAATCCATGTACACATTTCCTGCTCTACCTTCATCAATGTGTTTTGTCACACCTTCAAAGAATTCAGTAAAGTTTGAGGCATGACCTGCACCCCTCAAAGCCATGCTGACTATCTTTAATAAAGCTATGGTTTTCCAAGTAATTATAAATCAGAATGCTCTCCAATACTTTGCCCACCACTGTTGTAAGACTGACTGGTCTGTAATTCCCAGGATTATGCCTATTCCCTTTCTTGAACAAGGGAATAACATTTGCCACCCTCCAATCACCTGGCACTACTCCAGTGGACAGTGAGGATGCAAAGTTCATTGCCAAAGGTGCAGCATTCTCTCTTCTCTCTTCCTATAGTAACCTAGGTTATATCCCATCTGGCCCAGCGGACTTGGCTATCCTCATGGTTTTCAAACTTTTCAGCACATCCTCCTTCCTAACATCAACCTGTTCTCACATATCAATCTGTTTCTCGCTGTCCTTCCGCACATCAAGGTCCCTCTCAGTAGTGAATACTGAAGCAAGGTATTCATTAAGGACCTCCTACTTACTTCAACTCCAGGTGCATGTTCCCTACACTATTCCTGATTGGTCCTATCTTCACTCTGGCTATTGATCCTCACAAGTGTAGAACGCCTCAGGTTTTTCCTTAATCCTACTTGCTAAAGCTTTTTTATGCCCCCTTCAAGCTCTCCTAAGTCCATTCTTCAATTTTTTTTTCTGGCCTGTCTGATCATAACCTCCTCAACCTTAAGTAGGCTTCCTTCTTCCTCCTTTCAAGATGTTCCACATCCCTTGTCACCCAAAGTTCTTTCAACCTACCATCCTTTCCTTTCCTCAGTGGGGCAAACCTGTCCAGCAATCGCAGCAAGTGCTTCCTAAATAGCCTCCACATTTCTGTCATGCTTTTCCATGAGAATATCTGTTCCCAATTTAGGTGCCCCAGTTCCTGCATAACAGCATGATAAATCCCTCTCCCACAATTAGCTGCTCCTCAGATGCTGCCTGAACTGCTGTGCTCTTCCAGCACCACTAATCCAGAAATACATATTTTCCCATACCATCTACTCCTATCCTTCCCCATGACTGTAGTAAAGGTTAGGGAGTTGTGATCACTATCACAGAAATGCATCCCACTGAGAGATCTGACACCTGGCATGGGTTCGTTGCCAAGCACCAAATCCAATATGGCCTCTCCTCTAGTTGGCCTATCTGCATTTGTGTCAGGAACCCTTCTTGGACACACCTCACAAAAACTGCTACATGCAAACTATTTGAACTAAGGAGGTTCCAACCAATATTAGGGAAGTTCAAGTCATCCATGATGACAACCATGTTACTTCTGCATCTTTCCAAAGTCTGCCTCCCTGTTTGTGATTTGCGAATTGATAGAGAATCATTTATATTCCCCTTTAGGGTGTTTTAATTAAAAGTGAAACTTTATGTTTTAAACAAAGGTTGATTTATTGCAAAACTAATGCCATAGTTATTGAAGTAAAAGCAACAGTGTTACTAATTCCAATAGTATATTCAACATTTAAAACTGGATACAGATAAAGATATGCTGATAAAAATATGCTTATAAAGGTGGCAGCAATAGCACTCTCACCCAATATTATTACAGAGGCTTTTTTATTTGTTTGTGAGATGAATTGTCCAGAGGGTGGTTAGGAGTCGGTCTCATTGCTGTGGATCTTGAGTCATATGTAGAGCAGAAAAGGAAAAGATGGCAGATTTCCTGCTATAAAGGACACAATTAAACAAGATGGTTTTTGTGGCAATCAGCAGTGATTGTGGTCAACTTTAGGCTAGCTTTTTATTCCAGATTTTTGAGTTTAAATTTTACTAAATGCCATGGTGGGATTCAAACCAAGTTCCCCAGAGAATTAACAGTAGCAGAAATTGTTGGAGAAACTCAGCAGGTCTGGCAGCAACTGTGAAGAGAAAGCAGAGTTAAAGTTTCAAGTTTAGTGACTGTTTAATCAGAATCAAGAATTGGCTTGGGGCTGTGAATTGTTAATTGATCAGACTAAATCTTGATACAGAATCGTCCATTGTATTTTGGTCAAAGTTGTTATATTTTTAACTGTCCAAGCTTGATCTTGGACACTTTCATCCTGTCAGGTTTTTGGTGAGATAGGAAAAGTTATTCATACATCGAGGGGAATTATTGTCAATATTAACCCTTGGAAATAATAATTGAATTTCTAAGAGTTTCTCTTTCATTTCTTCTTGAGACAAGTGCAGCCTGGCTCTAATACCAGCTGATGGCATGGGTGGTGGTCACACTTATGGGAACCATTTTGAGAGATTACTTGTGTCAATTTTAAAGACAGATTAACCTTCTTTTCAAATTATACGTAACATAAATAAGAGCAGGAGGAAGTCACCTGACCTGGTGCCCCTGCTGCACCATTCAATATGATCATGGCTGATCTTTTTGTGGACTCAGCTCCACTGATCCGCCAGCTCACCATAACACTTAATTCCTTTACTGATTAAAAATATATCTTTGCCTTAAAAACAAGGTAGCCTCAGCTGCTTCATTGGGGAAGAAATTCCACAGATTCAAAGCCCTTTCGGTGAAGAAGTTCCTTCTCACCTCAGTTCTAAATCTGCTTCCCCTTATTTTGAGGCTATGCTCCCTGGATCTAGTTTCTAGTGTAAGATTTAACAGCAGTTTGTGACACTACTATTTTGTTCTTATCCTCTGATTCAAGCCAGTAAGTAGCTTTTATAGTCAACTTTCCTTTGACTACTGTATAGTTATAGTTCTGTAAACAATTTTAGTTTTTACTCTGTTCATTTATGCAGCTTTTTATTTTATGACAGAAATGTTTTCACATTTGAAGAAAATAATCCAAATGCTATTTGAAGTAGAGAAGAAAGATAATAAGCGGTAAAAAGAGATCTTGTTTTGTTTTTTTAAACAGGTATTCGTTCTGTAAGCTTTTATGAACACATTATAACAGTAGGAACAGGACAAGGTTCTCTGCTTTTCTATGACATCAGAGCTCAGAAGTTTATGGAAAGGCTGTGTCAAGCAAACTACTACAGTGAGAAGCTGAAACTCAAGTCTTGTGAAGAAATTTTAAAATTAACAACAGGGAAGGGTTGGTTGGTAAGTTGGGAGATTTTATATTTTCTATTAAGTGCAAAGTGTGAACAGTTCTAAAATACCTGTTCCATGGGGTTTACAAAGTACTTGGTTTTAAGTTTGTCATTTCTGCACAAAAAGATAATCTATTTAATTCATCACTAGATAATTATTTTAGCAATGTTGATAGAACTGTACTGGCAAAGGCACAGGAGACCTCTGATGCTGTCCACTGATTAGTGTCATGGAATTTGTTTAACATCCATTTGAGGATTGATGGAACCTCGATTTAACCTATTGACACCTCTAAAACAGCACTCTCTGCATTGCACTATTGTGTCAACCTGGATTATCTTTAAGGTTTTGAAGTCAACATTTTAACTGCAAGATGAGAGTGCTACCAATGGGTCCAGACCTGACCCAAATTATATGAAACATGTAATAACTTCATATGTCATCCATGTAAGCTGCATCCATTGATACTGGCTATTAGGGGGAACTAATTATGTAGTGGTGATGTCACTGGACTAGTATTCTCGAGACTAGGCTTATGCACTTGACACCATGCGGTTGAGAGTGTGGTGCTGGAAAAGCACAGCAGATCAAGCAGTATCCGAGGGGCAAGAGAATTGACGTTTTGGTCATAAGCCCTTCATCAGGAAATGGCTAATGCCCTTGACACATGGGTTTAAATCTCATCATGACAGCTTGTGGAATTTAAATTCCAGCTCAATAACCACTGTTGATTGTGATTGTTTTAAAAAAAAACTCATCTAGCTCACAAATGCCCTTTTTAGGGGGAAAAAATCTGCCA
Organism: Hemiscyllium ocellatum; assembly: GCF_020745735.1. Lineage (NCBI taxonomy): Eukaryota > Metazoa > Chordata > Chondrichthyes > Orectolobiformes > Hemiscylliidae > Hemiscyllium > Hemiscyllium ocellatum. The sequence continues at coordinate 59,538,411 of NC_083401.1, read as the reverse complement.
TTGTCGCACATGTGACTTCAACCCACAGCAGCGTGGTTGACTCATAACTGTCTCAGGGTAATTAGGCATAGGCAGTAAATGTTTGCCTAACAAATGATACCCAAATCCAATGAATGAATGAAGAAATAAAACTTCCTTCACTGGAAGGGTTGTGAATCTCTGAAATTCTGTTCCCCAAAGGTATGAGTACACCACTGAGTACGTCCAAGGGTGCATTAGATAGTTTTTTTGATCTTGCAGAGAATCAATGATATGGAGAACAGTTGGGAAAGTGGAATTGAGGTAGATAATCTGCCAAGATTTAATTGAATAGTGGAGTAGGTTTGTATCATCTACTTCTGCTCTTAGTTCTTATATGCTGAAAATGATAGATTAGATTCCCTACAGTATGGAAACAGGCCCTTCGGCCGAACAAGTCCACACCGATTCTCCGAAGAGCAACCCACCCAGACCCATTCCCTTACATTCACCCCTGACTAATGCACCTGACACTATGGGTAATTTAGCATGACCAATTCACCTAACCTGCACATCTTTGGACTGTGGGAGAAGACCAGAGCACCTGGAGGAAACCTACCCAGACACTGGGAGAACATGCAAACTCCACACAGACAGTTGCCCGAGATGGGAATTGAACCCAGGTCCCTGGTGTGAACTTCCTCCCTTACGTTATATGTGTTTCACTTTAGACACTGCAGAGTTTAAAGAAGGCCAACCACCACTGGATAGTTAGATGAACAATACAAGCTTGCAGTAACCCAATAATCTCCGTGATTTTATAAAGTCTCATACCGAGAAAGGAATGAAATCAGCAATGTCCTGATTAGAATCTGACAAATGTCAGTAATGGCATCCTTTTGTCTCCCAACCTATATGCATAATTGGGATCCCAAATCCTGCTATAAAGTGGTACGGTGAGATGATGATACAGAATAGAAAGAAGAAGAAAGTGGTGTGCAGTAAATTGGCAAAAATATAGATATTAATTATGTAATTGATATTAAATGGCAAAATAATTTTTTTTGTATTTACATGTTTTATTTTTTTAAAGCAATAACCATGTAATATGGACTAGTTAATATTTGAGAATACACCCATTACAAATCATGGATAAGAGTTTACCCAAGATACTCGAATCTTGCTGCAGATGGTTCCTTTGCAGCTTTGGCAAAAGGAACACTGCAGTCAGCCTCAAAATTACAGATCTTTCAGTTCCCTCTGAGTTTTCCACAACGTCTCAGCACTGTTTCTCAGCTGGGTCACCACATCATCTTTGAGTTTGATTGACGACATCAGTTAGGCCAACTGCACTCAGCACACATGACAGGCTCAGGAAGACTTCATCCTCTATGCCATGCATACCCTTTACCATGGTGGATACTGGGTCAGACCGCTTCAGATTCTTCACAATAGATTCAGTCAGTTCAGCAACACAGAGGCCAATGGCCCAGTTAGTATATCCTTTCAGTTTTATCACTTCATAAGCACTGTCCACCACCATTTTGTGGACGTCTTTCCAGCTCTCCTTGTCCTTAGCTGCTGCAGTCCAACTGCCGCCACATTGGCACCACTCCAAATGGGAACACTAGAATCTCCGAGTTCACCAAGCACCCAACCATGGCAACTGGATGGATGGAACCCACGTTTCTCAGCCATCAGGTAACAGAATCGAGCAGAATCCATATTACAGCCGCTGCCAGTCACATAGTTCTTTGGAAATCCGCTCATAACGTTGATATTCTGACGTTACGTATGTCAGAATATTAACGGGATTGGATACTACAATATGTTTGCAGTTGGGGCTGTATTTTACAATCTGAGGTAATTAATTTAAAGATGTTGACATTTCTCTGGATCAGATTCAGTCGGCTCTCACACCCTCTTTTGGCAGCCACCAGCAGTTACAACCAAGACTCGAGAATTAGCAGTTATTGCATAATATTTATCAGCCATAATCTTTGGATTTTTTTGAGAAACAGGCTGCCATGAAGATGATCCATCATTTCTCCCTTCAGTTTGTTTTCCAGAACATCAACCAAGGCCATCTCATCGGTTAGTTCCCTTAAAGGAATGCTAACAGCACACTCCATCCCAACCTGGCCCATACCTACAGTGATGTTCTTATTTCTTGAGGCTTCAGATCCATCTTGAGAAACAAGCGTGATAAGTTTCTCCAGCGCTGTCGCCATGTTGTCTTCCAGAAGTTTGCAATGTGGCACCTCCCCCTGTCCACTGCTTGCTTGCTCTCTGTCTCGGCAAATGAAATTTTAACATTGAGTAATATGAATTATTATAGATATTTCGATAGGAAGGTGTGGCGTATTGTATATGATGAATGAAATTAAATATCATGCAATGAGACTTGGGCATGTATTTGGTGTAAGCTTTAAAATCCAGGCTGAGACTCAGAGACATTGGAAAAGCTTATTACATACAAAGACTTGTTGCCTGTGCAACAGGTTAGAAGGTCACAGAGCTTGGTCTGTGGCTTCATAATGTACTTGTCAGATCATAGTTAAAAATACTGCTAGGCGGGATCTAAGATGGCGGCAATCTGAGAAGATCACACTGCAGAGCTTCACATCGCAGCAGGAGTAGGACGGTCCTTTAACCCACCCAACCCAGGTCATCAGGATTTTGTGGGGCGTTGTAAAGATTGTGGAGCCCCAAGAAACATTAAAAAATTGACTTACCTGTATTTTTAGCTGTCCAGAAATGCCTAAAAAGGGAGGAGGAGCATCTGAGGCCAGACCTGCAGCAGCCTCAGAGCCGAGTATTCTCCAGGACCTGGTGAACCAGCCCTCGAAATCTCTCGAGATGTTGGGGAAACTGATTGAAGAGAAGCTGGCTCCAGTCTCTCTCATGCTGCAGAAGCACGAGCAGCAGCTGGGAGATGTGTAAAAGAGAACGGATGAGGTGGAGCACAGGGTCGTAGTGGTGGAAGCTGACGCCAGTTCATTCAAGGAAGAGATCCAAACCCTGAAGACACAGGTTCGTAATTTGCATGACCAAGTGGACGATCTTGAAAACAGGGGCAGGAGAAAAAACATTTGGATCATCGGTCTGCCCGAGAGTAAGGAAGGTGAGCGGCCTGTGGAATTTGTTGAAGATTGGCTTCTGAAATTCCTTGACTTGGAGACTGGCATGAGAGGATTGAAGATAGAGAGGGCTCACCAGGTCGCAGCACAGAGGTCGGGTCTGGGTCAAAGCCCTTGTCCTTTCCTGGTGCGGTTCCATCATTACCGGGATAAGGAGAGAGTCATGGAGGCTTCCAGACTCCAGGGGAAGGATCCAAAGCCCCTAATTTACGAGGGGTCTAAGATCATGTTTTTTCAGGACTTTTCAGCGGCAGTGTTCCAGAAACGAAAATTGTATGATGGTGTCAAGTGAAGATTGAAGGAGCTTGGGATTCAGTACTCCCTGAGATATCTGGCAGTGCTTCGGATCACCTTAGATGGATCCATGCATCTCTTTGACACATCGGAGAAGGCAAGAGACTTTATGGACAAATTAACCTAGGTTAAACAATTGTAGTATGTGTAAGTATCTTTGCTTGGGTATGCGTTTATCATTCTGTAAAAGAAATGGAGGAAATCCAGTTGGAGCTTTGTTTTTCCCCTTTTTTTTAAAACCTCTATTAATGATAATTTGGTTCAAACTATGTCTGGCGGTGGTTAAGATGTACATTTAAAATTTCTAAGTTAGGACATACCAAAAGATGAGTGGGGTATTTATTCCCCTTTTTTTTAAGAATTTTTTAAAATTCATTTTGATATTCTATGGGGTGTTTATTCTTTTTAGCTTGTGCTTGCGATGTGGCTCTAGCTGGGAGAAGTGAAGGTGGTTGAGATGGTTAGTTGCCTATTTATGGGCAGTTCAGGACGGGTAGTTGCCCCCTCCAGGCAGGGGGTGAGTTCCCCTACTCAGCGCTATTGGCGCTTTTATATGTTGGTTTGTTTTCTGGTTTTTATTGTTTTTTATTTTTAATAATTATGTATGTTTAAATGTAGTGGTTTTAGTTTATGTAGTTTTTATATTTGGTGGACCATGCGACACGAAGGCTCAGCAATTTGTGGTTCGGGTTCCTCCTCTCTGGAATTTAAATGTAATTGCGGAAGATTACGGCTAATGATGTGATTAAATGGAGTCCCTGGAATATCAAGGGAAGTCACTCACCAATTAAGAGGAAGAAGGTAGTCTTGAGTCTTAGAGAGGAGAAGGTGGATATTGCTTTGTTACAGGAGACACATTTGGATGACCAGGAGCATCTGAAATTACAGCAGAATGGCTTTGACCGAGTTTACTTTTCATCATTTAATACCAGAAGTAGGGGAGTGGCTATATTGGTAAGGAAAAATCTCTCATTTAAATTGTTGGAATGTGTTCAAGACACATATGGGAGATTTGCAATTCTTAAAAGCCTTGATAAATGGGGAAGAATATGGCATTTTAAATGTTTATTGTCCCCCAGCTCATCCTCTTAAATTCTTGCTAGATGCTTTTATGAACTGATAGTCTCAAGTCTGGGCACATCATTATAGGGGGAGATTTTAATTGCTTCATGGACGCCACAGTAGACAGGTTGCCTAAAGGTCCCTCGATATCCTCTGCACAAACTAAACAGTTATTGAGTCTGTGTGGGGAATTAGGGTTGGTGGGCGTCTGGAGGTGTCTCCAACCTACAGGTAGGGATTTCACATTTTTCTCCAATCCACTGAGATGTCACATGAGGATTGATATTTTTCTGACCCCTGTGGTAACACTGGATCTGGTGGCATCCTGTACGATTGGTAAAATTGCCATCTCTGATCATGCTGCAGTGTACCTTATGGTTAAAGGTGTTACAGTGGATTCAAGGTACTTGCGAATGGACCCCTTTATTCTCGTGGACAGCTAGTTTGTGGAGTATTTCTCTCGGATATTTGGGCATTCCTAGACATCAACATAGGCTTGGTTGATAGCTCATCTGTTCTCTGGGAAACTGCCAAAGCTTATGCCAGGGGGTTAGTCATTTCATATTCCATAAGTAGGAAGCGGCAGAAGGGTGAGCAGCAACGTCTCCATGAAGCACGGTTGAAGGCAGCCGAGAGGGCCTATTTTGACAGACCCTCGTTGGTCAAACTACAGAGGATTACGGCACTGCAGTCTGCACTAAATTCCATGCTCACGCAGATGGCAAAGAAGGAGCTGGCTTTTGCAAAGCAAAGGTTATACGAGCGTGGTGACAAGCCAGGCAAATACTTAGCATACCCTGCCAGAAAGAGAAGTGCCCCTACAGCGATTAGGGAAAGGTCTGGGAACCTAACATATGATTCTAAAAAGATTAATGTGGCATTCCAGAGATTCTTCTCTAAGTTATATCAGTCTGAGAATTGTGAGGAGGGGCAGGCCAAAATGGAATCCTTCTTTAGAGATCTGAAGCTCCCGGGTGTGACTCCCGAACAACAGTCCTTTGTCAATGCCCCATTATCAGAGCAAGAAGTGCAGGAAGCTGTGAGGCAGCTTCAGAGTGGAAAGGCGCCCTGCCCTGATGGACTTCCCAGTGAATTCTATAAGGAATTTATAAGTACACTGTCAGGCCTGATGTTTAATGATTCATACAGTCATGTTTGTCTCCCACCATCTGAGAGAAACCAATATTTCACTTATCCTTAAAAAAGGGAAGGATCCGGGAGACTGTGCTTCATACAGGCCTGTCTTGCTCTTAAATGTGGACTTTAAGATCCTCTCTAAGGCTCTTGCGTTAAGGCTGGAACCTGTGTTACCCTCTATTATTAAAGAGGATCAGACGGGCTTCATAAAGGGTCACAGATCCTCCAATAACGTTAGGAGGCTGCTTTTCGTAATTCAAGCATGCCAACAGCAGTCAATACAGGCATTGGTAATTTCTTTAGATGCAGTGAAGGCATTTGACCGAGTTGAGTGGCCATACCTTTTCTGTACTCTAGACCAGTTTGGTCTGGGCAAAGTTTTCATAAGATGGATAAAGGCTGTCTACAGTTTATGTCTTGCTGCAGTCATTACCAACGAGGTACAATCAAGCAATTTTAATATTTCTGAGGGCAGCCGGCAAGGCTGTCCCCTTTCACCATTATTTTTTATGTTGGTGATTGAAGCGTTGACAGAGGCCATTCGTGGGGATCTCGATATATCCGCTCCAGAAATGGGGTGAAAATTACATAAAATCTCACTGTATGCAGATGATGATCTAATTTTCTTGACAAATCCAGCTGTCTCAGTGCCCTGCCTTGTACAATACATTCACGCATTTTTTCAGGTATAAGATTAATTTTGCTAAATCAGAGGCTATGCCTATGGGTGGTCTTACGAAAGAGTTGGCTCTTGAGAATGACTATAGATTCCCATTTAGGTAGTCATAGGGGGGGTTTTGTGTATTTGGACATATTCATTACTCCAGTTCTGGATTGGCTGTTCAAAGCCAATCTTACTCAAGTATTTAAACAAGATCCCCAAAGATGGGAGGCACTTCCAGTCTCGTGGTTGGGTCGGATAGCACTTATTAAGATGAATATTCTCCCTCATTTGCTGTACCCTATACGGATGCTCCCCCTGATTTTCAATAAACAAACACTCAGGAGACTGAACAGTTGGTTCAGCTCCTTTATCTAGCACCGTAAACGGCCCCTCATTAAATTAGCCAAACTGCAGTTGCCTCACAGATTGGTGGGAGTAGACCTTCCAGACATTAAAAATTACCAATTAAGCTCGCTTTTGACCTATGTAAGTCATTGGTTTTGTGGGGACCTTCTTTCAGTATGGCTAAATATTGAAGTCTCCCAGGCAAGGTGCACCCTTACCAGTTTGCTGTTTTTGGACAAGGTGAGGACGGTTAGGGAATATTGCCATAACCCAATAGTCATCAATACTGTTACAGCATGGAGGGCAATTCGGCAGAGGGAAGGTAATACTGGCGAAACATCTTTGTTTACACCTTTGGTGGGTATGCTGAGTTTTCAACCAAGTATGATAGATTCGGGATTTAAACGTTGGACAGCTAGGGGTATATCTTGCATGGGTGATGTAATGATGTCCTCCAATCAGTTAGTATGGAAGTACGAGTTACCTAATAGAGACCTCTCGTTTTTTTTTCAAGTTAGGGATTTTATTCAAAAAAAACCGCACTTTTGACTGATCCGTACATAAATTTGGATGCAAAAGATCAAGAATTAGACAAAAATTGCAAGACTCAATAACTCACTAACGTCATTTGCTTTCAGAACAATTTGAGACTCCACATGTACTGTACTAATTCAGGATTTCCCTCACACAATGAGAGTCATAGTGATGTACAGCATGAAAATAGACCTTTCAGTCCAACTTCTGCATGCTGACCAGATAACCTAAGTAAGTCTAGTCCAGTTTGCCAGCATTTGGCCCATATCCCCCTCAACCCTTCCAATTCATATACCCATCCAGATGCCTTTTAAATGTTGTAAATGTACCAGCCTCTACCACTTCCCTTGGCAGCTCACTCCATATACACAACACCCTCTTTGTGAAAATGTTGCCTCCTAAGGTGCCTTTTAAATCTTTCCTCGCTCAACTTCAACCTATGCTCTGTAGTTTTGAGCTTGCATATCCTGTGAAAAAGATCTTGTCTATTCACCCTATCCATGCCCCTCATGATTTTATAAACTTCCATAAGGTCACCTTTCAGCCTCCGATATTCCCAGAGAAAATAGCCCCAGCCTATTCAGCCTCTCGCAGTAACTCAAACCTTCCAACCCTGGTAACATCCTTGTAAATCTTTTCTGAACCCTTTCGAGTTTCACAACATCTTTCCCTATAGGAGGGAGACCAGAATTGCATGTAACATTCCAAAAGTGGCCTTAACAATGCCCCGTACAGTTACAACATGATCTTCCAACTCTTATACTTAATGCGCTGACCAATAAAAGCAAGCATACCAAACGCTGCCTTCACTATCCTGTCGGCCTGTGACTCTGCTTTCAAGGAACTGTGAATCTGCACTCCAAGGTCTCTTTGTTCAGTAACACTCCCCAGGACCTTACCATTACGCGTATAACTCCTACCCTGATTTTGGCCTTTCCAAAATGCAGCACCTCACATTTATCTAAATCAAATTCCGTCTGCAACTCCCTAGCCCATGGGTCCTTATGGTAAGGGTCTTTTGTACTGAGGTAACCTTCACTGTCCACTACACCACCAATTTTGGTGTCATCTGCAAATTTACAAACCATACCTCTACGTTCACCTCCAAATTATTTATGTAAATGACAAAACGCAGTGGACCTAGCACCAATCCTTGTGGCACACTGCTGGTCACAGGCCTACAGTGTGAAAAGTAACCCTCCATCACCCCCAACTGTCGTCTCAAGGGTACCAGCAATCACTTGCCTAGCTTTCTACAAAGTTCCAAGATACACCTAATTGGTCCTCTGGATTTATCCACCTTTTTTGTATTTCAACATGTGCAGCATCACCATCTCTATAATCCTACTAATTGTAGGAAAGATCTTACTGAGAAGGATGCTTGGTTGCTGGCTTAATAATTATTGGGGTTTTAGGGCTGGGATCCAAAAATCATACTTGGCGTCCAGTTGAAAAGATGACTTGATGTATGTAAAATTTTCATCAAGTTTTGTGATAGTTCAGCTGTTGTAATTATCTTTTCATTGGGCCAAGTGGTTGACATATTTCTGATGTTCTGTTTTTGACACATTTTTGTATGTATATAAAATTTAATGTTTATTCAAAGAACAGTAAGACTCTATATCTGTATGAGTAGCTAAGTTATGAGTTGCCTATCCTTTGTTAATTGATGAAATAAATATTACACTAACTTCTTGAGTAGTATTCTGTTTGTGCTAGTGCAGAACCATGTAGAAATTTGAAAGTAACACCCATATGTTAAGAATAAATGTGTTAAACAAAGTATGGCTAAATTGTGAAGAGGAATCACGTGACTTAGCAATAGGATATGCAATATATAATTTCGGGTTGAGTCAGTGATAGTAGTGGACAACCTTTTAATTGGATCTGTAATGTAGCAGCAGAAGTCTACTGAATTTATTTTCATGGAAAAGTCCTTGTGTTATTGTTTCTGTGCTGTGCACGCAGAGTAGGTCTATTTGCACAAGTTGGCAGTCCTGTGGTGCTTCTCCAAATAATCCTCTTCTGAATGAAAGATGTGTTAGCCATTTATTTAATTATGGAAGGCATTACTAATTATTCTCAATGCAAACATCTTCATGTGCACACCTTCCAGCATGGATTCCTGGTGATGATTACACTTAATAATTTTGTTCTCTTTCCGCCAGGCGCGCGCGTACACACACACACACACACACACACACACACACACACACACACACACACACACACACACACACACAACATTGAAATAAGTCAAATCACCCCAACAGGACATGAGCCTGATCCTTTTAGGACTCTATGGGTTTCCTTCTATACTGTTGTAAGTCTTTACATCACAGAAAGAATGGCCTTTGCATTAAATCATAAATGAGGCTCTTCACTATTTGAGCTGATACCTATCGCAAAACCATAACTCATAGAGCCTTACAGAGATAGGAAATCTCAAGTTTGGTCTTGGGTCTGTGTCATCAGCAAATCAACTGTACTGCTATCAGGATGTTACAGTTGTCCTGAGCACCTTTTTCATTAAAGAATAAAATGTTGCTAGCCCTTATCCAGCATTCTTGCTGATTGTTTATGTTAATATCAGAAGATAATAGTCATTATGTTTCTAGCTATATTGTGTAGTAGTTAACTGGCAGTTGGATATCGAGGTGTGCATGCATCCTTTGTGTTAAATATTCACCAATTTTTCCTTAAAATTCACATTGACTCCAGTTTTAACAAATCTTTGTGGCAAAGCATTCCACGCTCCCAAAATCTTGCTTTCAAAAAAAGCTCTACTCCCTTCCTCGCCCCTCTATTGATGATCACTCTCCTCCCCTGCCCCCCCTGCCGTCCCCTCCTCTCCCCTCCCTCCCTCTCCCCATCTCCCTCCCCACCTCTCTCTCCTTCCTCTTCTTGCTGCACCCCACCCCCTTCCTCACACTCTCGTTATTTGACTCTACACTGTACATTCAAGTTGGCTTTTTGTACCTGAGCTGAAAATTGTTCACTATACTCTTGACTCGTGCCTAATGTTTTATGCCCCATAATATAGGTACCCTACTTAAATAATAGAGTATAGCCATAACAGCCCAAAGTTGAGAGATTAGTGCAAGTATACTCTCGTCTGAAGCCAGTATTCTTTCTTGCAAGCAACCAAATTAATCCCTGCAGGATCTATTGATTTCTTGAAAAATTAAGTTGCAATATTTTGTTTATGTTCAAAAATGAAGTGACATTTGCTGTACAATAGTTTCTCAAAAGTGTGTAATTCGTACTTGCAGATTGAATATCCAAGGGCACTCTGTTTTGGAACAATAGGTAGAAAGGAAACGATGGTGGTGAAATTCTCTTAGTAAAGGAAGAGCTCAGTGTTGTAGTGAGAAATAATATCATCACTGGAGATCAAAACATAGAACTAATCTGGATAGAAATATATAGCAAGGGAAAGAAGTTCCTGGTAGGAGCAATCTATAGGTTCCCAAAATGGCCACCTGCAATGGAACACAGTATAAACCAGGACATTGTGGGGGCTTCTAAGAAACTAACAGCAATAATCAGTGATGATTTTAATATAGGCTGGATTAATTAAAGTAGCAAGGGTAGCCTGGAGGGAAAGATTGTTGACTGCATTAGTGTTTGTTTCTTGGAATAATATATTGTACAACCAACCATGGAACAGGCTATTTTGGATTTGATATTGTGTAATGAGATGAAATTACTGAATGATTTCATAGTAAAGGGTCCTCTAGGGAAGAGTGATATAGTTTCAAATTCACTTGGAGGGCGAGAAACTGGAGTTCCACACTTGTTCTGGAGTTAAACAAGAGTAATTTCATAGGAATTTTAATAAAGACATACAAGATAATCAGAGGGTTAGATAGGGTGGACAAGGAAAGCCTTTTTCCAAATGGGGTTGGCAAACACGAGGGGACACAACTTTAAAGTGAGGGGAAGATAGATGTAAGACAGATGTCAGAGGTAGTTTCTTTACTCGGAGAGTAATAAGGGTATGGAATGCTTTGCCTGCATCGGTAGTAGATTTGCCAAATTTAAATGCATTTAAGTCGTCATTGGACAGGCAAATGGACATACGTGGAATAGTGTAGGTGGGATGGGCTTCAGATTAGTATGACAGGGCGGCAATGAAGGGCCTGTACTGCGCTGTAATGTTCTATGTTCTATGAATGGGGACAGATTTGGCCCGAGTGATATGAGCAGGAAGACTAAAAGGACAGTTGATGAACAGTAGCAGATGTTTAAGGAAATTCTGCATGGCTCCCAACTAAACTTTATTCTAGGAAAAAAAATATAAGGGTAAAAGCAGAGGCATGTTACATTGCAAAGATGGTGGCAGGCTGGAAGATTGGGAAATTTTTAAAGATCAGGAAAGGGTTCCGAAAAGGTAAATTATGAAAGAAAACTAGTGCAAAATAATAAAAATGAGCAAAATCTAGAATATAAAATAGAAGAGAGTAGCTAAAGTGAATATTAGTCCCTTGGAGGATGATATTGGGCAGTTAATGTGGAATGGAGAAATGACAGTCACGAAATCAATATTTTGTTTTAGTTTTCATGGTGGAGAACATTCCCTTTTATTATTGGGTTGATGCTAACGCAGAGACTATGCAAGGGGGGAAACTTAGAACAATCATCATCATCATGAGAAAGTAATGGGTTTAAAGGTAGACAAACGCCTGGAACTTGACAGCTCACATAGTAGCTGAAAGGAAGTAGCAGCAGAAAAAGTGAATCTGTTTGCAATACTATTCTCAATATTCCTGGATGTGGGAAAGGTTCTAGTTAATTTTTAAAAATGCTGATACAACATCCTTATTCAAAAAGGGAGGCAGAAAATAGGAAGCTATAGACCAGTTAGTTGAAGGCGTATCAATGGGAAATTGTGAGAATCCATTATTAAGGAATAGAGTTATAACAGGACATTTAGTCAAAATCCAACTGTTAACATGGTTTTATGAATGATAAATCAACTTTAACTGATTTTGTAGTGTTATTTGAAGATGTAATGAGCAATGTAGCTAATGGGGTTCCTGCAAATGTTGTAAATCTGAAGTTCCAGAAGGCATTTGATAAAGTCCCATTCAAAATGTTCATACACAAAGTAAGTGATCTTTGTGTAATTTATTAGCATGGAAAGAGGATTGGCTAACCAGCAGAAAGTAGAGTTGGGAAAACTGGGTTTTTTTTACTGGTTGTCAAGACATAACTAGTGGGGTACCACAAGGTTTGGTTCACAAGCACCAATTATTTACAACTTGGATGTGGGAATAGACCAAACTGTAGCTAGATTTACAGATGGCACTAAAATAAGTGGGATAGTAAGTTGTAATGAAGAAATATGAACTTTATAATTGGACATGGATAGGTTAGGTGAATGAGCCAAAAGTTGGCAAATGAAGTTTGATGTGGAGGTTGTATATTTTGATTGGGGGAATATAAAGACAACTTATTATCTAAATGGAGACAAACTTCAGTGTCTTTTTGTGCATAAGGAACTGGGTGTCCTCTTGCATGAATCACAGGAAACTTGTTTGCAGGTACAGTGGGTAATGAGAAAAGCCAATGGAATTTTTGCATTTATTGCTAACGGAGTAGACTATAAAAGTAGAAAAGTGTTGCTGCATATATCTTTGCAAGGCATTAGTGAGACCACACCTGGAGCAGTGCATGAGATTTTGGTCCCCTTACTTGAGGAAGGATGTGATTGCATTGCAAGCTGTTCAGAAGAGATTCATTAGAATGATTCCAGAGATAATTTTGTCTTAAGAAAAAAATGAGCAATTTAGCCTATATTTTCTGGAGTTTAGAAGTGCCAGAGAAGATTCAACTGAAGTACAATAAAAGATGCTAAAGGGGATTGAGAAAATAGATGCAGAGAAAATGTTTAGTCAGGCCATCTAGAATGAAAGTTCCTTTTAGGATCAGGGAAACAAATTTAAAACAGATGAAAAATTATTTCGCTCAAAAGGTCATGCATCTGTGGAATTCACTACCCTAGAGTATAGTGGATGCTGAAAAATTGAGTAAATTTATGGAGGAGATAGGTTTTTATCTGTGGAAGAACATTTTGAATTCCTGTGTTCTATTTATAAGTAATATTGCTTTGCTTTCGATGATCTATTTGAGTCTTAGATTCATTCAATATTTGCTAAATCATAAGTAGCTGTTTAGTAGGAATCGTATAAAAGATAACTTTCTGCTAGATAATCATTCTGGATAGAAAAATGTTTAATTATTTGCAAATGAGTGGCTACTTATCTTATAAAGCTACCAAAAGTCTAATCATAGTGCTGTATGACTCTGAAGGAGGGCTACTCAACCCGAAACATTAACTCTGACTTCTTTTTGCAGACGCTGCCAGACCTGTTGAGTTTTTCCTGTAATTTCTGTGTTTGTTTACGACTCTATGTTTTATATCTATTATTGATGGTTCCTTGTTGTGAAGAGGACAAAACTTTAATTTCTTGGGTCAACTAAGACTTACCAAACTGGACCCACTTATTTTGTCACAATTTGCAATGAAATAGAGTCCCAGCAGAACAGGGTTTGGCACCACCTGGGTTACCTAATCAGCTGGAGGAACAAAATTGCAAAATATTGTCAAATTTAATTTTGCTGAGAGGATCTAATCCAAAGTATACTCTTAAGTCGTAGAGATGTGCAGCACGGAAAGTGACCTTCAGTCCAATTTGTACATGCCAACCAGATATGCAACATAACTCTAGTCCTGTTTGGCCCATATCCCTCTAAACCCTTCCTTTTCATGGGTACATCCAGATGTTTTTTTAAATATTTAGTTGTACCAGCCTCTGCTACTTTCTCTGGTGGCTCATTGCATACACGCATCATCCTCTGCATGAAAAAGTTGCCCCTCAGGTCCCTTTTAATTCTTTTCCTTCTGACTTTAAACCTTTGCCCTCTACTTTTGGATTCCCCTGCCCAGGGGAAATGACTTTGTCTATTCAAATATTGATGTGTTTCTCGATTTTATAAACCTCGATGAGCTCTTATCTCACCCTCCTGAAGCTTTTGAGAAAATAACCCCAGCATATTCAGCCTCTCCCTGTAACTCCAACCCTGGCAACATCATTGTGAATCTTTTCTGAACCCTTTCAAGTTTTGCAATATCCTTCCTATAGGTGGGAGACCAGAACTGCACGCTGTATTCCTAAAGTGGCCTAACCAATGTCCTGTACAGGCACAACATGACCACCTATACTCGATGTACTGACCAATAAAGGCAAGTGTATCAAACACCTCATTCACTATCCTGTCTACCTGTGACTCTACTTTCAAGGAGCTATGAACCTGCACTCCAAGATCTCTTTGTTCAGCAACACTCCCCAAAACCTTACCATTAAGTGTATAGGTCCTGCCCTGATTTGCCTTTCCAAAATGCAGCACCTCACATTTATCTAAATTAAATCCAATCTGCCACTCGACCCATTGGCCCATCTGATAAGATCCCATTATACTCTGAAGTAACCTTCTTCACTGTCCCTACATTGTTTTAAGCTGTAACATATTTAGCATTTGCAGCATACATTTCACCCATGTTCTACCTGCTGGTTGTAGAACCAATCTAAAGACTTCAAGTTGATTTCTGCACTGCTCAGTGTTTTCAAAATTTTGTTCCAGACTTGGAATATAAGCTCATTGCTCTGTCAGCGTGTATAAGGTATCTTTGGTCATTTAACCATTTAACAAATGTTTCAAGAGTGTAAAATAAGTTATAGCCCTGTTAATAGGATTTCTGGGCAGAGTATATTGGCTCTCTTATTTGTAAGAATTTATCAAATGCTTTTATTAACATTTTTCTCCATACCCTTCTTTCCATTTCAAAGAGTAACTCCTTTATCTTATCATGATTTCATGTCCTCTCTGAATTTACCTTGGCATGTTTTTGAACGCAGCAGTTGAACGTGAAGGCCTTCATACCTAATTCTAATTCTCTTCTCTTCCAATGAACTGTGCCCAGAAATCCTATTAACAGTGCTATAACTTCTTTTACACTCTTGAACCATTTGTTAAATGACCAAAGATAGTTTATACATGAACTGTGAAGTGAGCATAAAGCAATCAGGAGAACCCTGAATATTTTTCCTTTCTTTAAATGAAAAATGTTTTAACCGTTACCTCTTCACAGGCTGAGGACTGACCAGGTCCTGTGAATTTGGCATTTTTGTATACTGTATGATTCAGAGATAGTTACTTCATTTCTGAGACACTGATTGAACACTTCCCTTGGTTCTTTTAGACTTCTCTTTCTAAATGTAATTCTGCTCTTTACAAGTTTTCATTCACATACCTTTTAGATAACGAATATTTTTATTGCACTTTTAATTTGATTCTTACATGTTTATTTTATATTCTTACAGAATCACGATGAAACATGGAGGAATTACTTTTCAGACATCGACCACTTCCCGAATGCAGTCTATACACATTGTTATGACTCCTCTGGAACAAAGCTCTTTGTTGCAGGGGGCCCGCTGCCTTCAGGTCTTCATGGAAATTATGCAGGCCTATGGAGCTAATGATTCCTCGTCATGTACTGTATTTGCAGATCTGTTGCATTTTATCTCTCCTTGAGTTTTCACATTGCAGTAATCCTTCTGGTGTTTTAATATTGTGTGAAATACACAATATTTTTTCTTTCAATTGTATGACTGTCTTTTATTTCTTTTAATTTACATTGTGTTTCTCAGTATTTTTCCACTTCCATCTTGACATAAGTTTCTTTCTGAAAATGTATGTAGATTAAAACTGGTTCACTACTGATAGTGAGATAGGTTCCATGAATAATTGCGTGACCACTACCAAATTTTCTGTGAAAGTTTGGAGGGGTGTAATGTGTGTAAAGGTACTTTGTGTCAATTAAATAGAAAAAAAACTTAACTGATTCTGTGCAGGAGTGATACGTTACCTTCACATATATTGACATATGTTAATATTTTTAGTCCATGTTTCTAATGGACTTGCAATTCTACTTGTAACAATATGTTGAATGTTTTGAAGCATAGGCCCAATGATGCCCAAAGAAATTCATAAATTATTAATAAAGCTGTATGAATGAAAACTGTACATTTTTAAATTATGACACCAAGGTGTTAAATGCAAGTTTATGATGGAATTTATTTCTATACTTTGGCTATCACATGCTTCCAATTACTTAGTGTTGCTTGGCACAAGAGAGTTGTTGAATGACAAAGAGACTTAGTTCGAGAGTACAGTTTTTTTCAAAATAATTATTGGGTGCATCAGTTCCAGTTTATATGCGAGTTAATATTTGCTCTTTTTAACAAGCATTAAATTGAAGGGACCACTATATTTTGTATTAAATTGATTGCGCTATAGTTTAGTGTTTGCACAGAAATATTTGCTTGTGTTTGGTTCCCTTATTAAAATAATCTGTACCAGATTCAGGTGCGGTCCTGATTGGGATTTTTTTTCATTTTTATTGAAATAGCAAAATTGAAAGTATTTTGGTAAGAGAGGAATTTTATAGATATGGGTACAAAATTCATGCATTGGCTAGGTTTTAGTGCATTTAATATTTGGTTAATATTTGAGAGTTGATGTCATTGTTAGACTAGTTGGAAAATTATTCAGTACCAATTTTTTAGTCCACAATTTCTAATACACATAGAAAACGCAGGATATACTGAGGTCAGATAATAAATGTGGAAAGAAATAATTGGTTTTTCAGATGATAAAATTTCATCAGTAGTGGTAAAATTAGAGATTTAAAGATTTCAAGCATGCGCAAGAATAGGAGCAAATAATATAAATGAAGGTATGTATGTGATACATTGAAAGGTGAGATTAATTATATGATCAAAAGGAATGAATGTGGAAGTTGTAGGAGACGATAATGGCACATGCCAAGAGTCAGAAGTTAGGTCAAAGATAAATGGAAATTGCAACATCAAAACCTTTACTAACACATGCCTGAAAAACATTGGGGTAGTGGTGATGATCAGAAGTTGTTGAACTTAATGTTGAGCCCAGAAGGCTGTAATATACTAAACAAAAAGTCAAGATATCTGCGGATGCTGGAAATCAGAAACATAAACAGAAATTGCTGGAAAAATTCAAGTCTGGCAACATTTGTGGAGAGAAATCAGATTTTTATCCAATGACCCTCCTTGAGAAATTGTCCATTGATGCTGAGTTTTTCCGGCAATTTCTGTTTTTGTGTGAGGCTTTAATATACCTTATCTGAGAGGCATTTCTGTTTCTCAAGCTTGCGGAGTTTCATTGGAACCATTTAAGATGGTCAAGCTCAGAATTTGATGGAGAACTAAAGTGGCAAGCAAACTAAAAGTTCCAGATTATACGTATATCCTAAACAAAGGTGTTCAGTATAGCAATAATACAGTTTGTGTTTGGAAGAATTAAATTGGTCTAGAGCAAACGAAAAGAATGAGACTACCAGGTGGTGAATGTCAGGGGAATAGCTCTAAAGTGGTTGATGTCAATGACTAGGAAACAATGGCTTGATGTTCACAAGTGAGGTTGTCAGCCAAATGTGGATAGATGGATTAGTCAGTGTTGCAGTTGGGCCTCTGCACCTTTTGCCAAACAACAACCGTCAACTATTTACATTGATTGACTTACTAATATCTGCAATAAGGCCACTGACTCCCACAGCTACCTTAATGACCCTTCTTCTCAACTCGCATCGTTTGAGAACTCTGTTCTATTCTCCTAGTTTTAACATCTCAGTTACATCTACGTGGTATTACAGAACCGTATTGAGGTTTCTAGTAGGGTTTTTTATTCCTGCCACCATGATTGGTAGAGCCCTCAACTGTCTTCATCCTTTTCCATTTTGTCTTTTCTTCTTAAAATCACAATTGGGTTTCCTTTGTCATCACCATTTGCTTCTCCAGCTTCTATGTTCAAATGGATCATCCTCTGCAATCTGTGCCAGATCTGTAACCACCACTTTGCTCAAAGCATCCTGAAAGAATGAATACTTCTGTCACACCCTGATCCGCTCTTCAGTCGCCCTGGAAAGTGCATTAATCCTTTCACCACACACTTTCTCACTGTTTCTTCTAATACTACTTCTAAGTGAACTGAGTTGCTTGCATTTCTTTCAGTTTAGTATTCTTTATTTGCTGTTCACAATGCACTGGACCATTTAAGATTGTTTTACTGAACACCTCCATACAGTTTGTCAATGTGACCTTGAGCCATTTATTTTTTTCTTAATCCCTCTTGCTTTTTTGCCTATCTGTTACAATAGACAGTAGGTGCAGGAGTAGGCCATTCTGCCCTTCGAGCCTGCACCACCATTCAATATGATCATGTCTGATCATCCTTAGTCAGTATCCTATTCCTGCCTTATCTCCATAACCCTTGATTCCACTATCTTTGAGAGCTCTTTTCAACTCTTTCTTAAATGAATCCAGAGACTGGGCCACCACTGCCCTCTGGGGCAGAGCATTTCACACAGCCATCACTCTCTGGGTGAAGAAGTTTCTCCTCATCTCTGTCCTAAATGCTCTACTCTATTTTTAAGCTGTGTCCTCTGGTTCGGCACTCGCCCATCAGCAGAGACATGTTTCCTGCCTCCAGAGTGTCCAATCCTTTTAATAATTTCATGTCTCAATCATATCCCCCCTCAGTCTTCTAAACTCCAGGGTGTACAAGCCCAGTCGCTCCAGTCTTTCAGCATAAGGTAATCCCGCCATTCCAGGAATTGACCTCGTGAACCTACGCTGCACTGCCTCAATAACCAGAATGTCTTTCCTCAAGTTTGGAGATCAGAACTGCACACAATACTCCAGGTGTGGTCTCACCAGGGCCCTGTACAGCTGCAGAAGAATGGCGGCACGGTGGCACAGTGGTTAGCACTGCTGCCTCACCGCCTGTAGACCCGGGTTCAATTCCCGACTCAGGCGACTGACTGTGTGGAGTTTGCACGTTCTCCCCGTGTCTGCGTGGGTTTCCTCCGGGTGCTCCGGTTTCCTCCCACAGTCCAAAGATGTGCGGGTCAGGTGAATTGGCCAAGCTAAATTGCCCGTAGTGTTAGGTAAGGGGTAATATGTAGGGGTATGGGTGGGTTGCGCTTCGGCGGGTCGGTGTGGACTTGTTGGGCCGAAGGGCCTGTTTCCACACTGTAAGTCTAATCTAAAACCTCTTTGCTTCTATATTCAATCCCTCTTGTTTTGAAGGCCAGCATGCTATTAGCTTTCTTCACTACCTGCTGTACCTGCATGCTTGCCTTCATTGACTGGTGTACAAGAACACCCAGATCTCTCTGTACTGCTCCTTTACCTAAATTGATTCCATTTAGGTAGTAATCTGCCTTCCTATTCCTGCCACCAAAGTGGATAACCATACATTTATCCACATTAAACTGCATCTGTCATGCATCTGACCACTCGCCTAACTTGTCCAGGTCACCCTGTAATGTCCTAACATCCTCCTCACATTTCACCCTGCCACCCAGCTTTGTATCATCAGCAAATTTGCTAATGTTATTACTAATACCATCTTCTATATCATTAACATATATTGTAAAAAGCTGCGGTCCCAGCACTGATCCCTGCGGTACCCCACTGGTCACCGCCTGCCATTCCGAAATGGAGCCGTTTATCACTACTCTTTGTTTCCTATCAGCCAACAAGCTTTCAATCCAAGTCAGTACTTTGCCCCCAATACCGTGCACCCTAATTTTACTCACTAACCTCCTATGTGGGATTTTATAAAAAGCTTTCTGAAAGTCCAGGTACACTACATCTTCTGGATCTTCCTCGTCCATCTTCAGAGTTACATACTCAAAAAATTCCAGAAGATTAGTCAAGCATGATTTCCCCTTCATAAATCCATGCTGACTCTGACCTATCCTGTTACTATTATCCAGATGTGTCGTAATCTCATCCTTTATAATAGACTCTAGCATCTTTCCCACCACTGAAATCAAACTGACTGGTCTATAATTTCCTGCTTTCTCTCTCCCACCTTTCTCAAAAAGTGGTACAACATTAGCCACCCTCCAATCTGCAGGAACTGATCCTGAATCTATCGAACTCTGGAAAATAATCACCAATGCATCCACGATTTCTCGAGCCACCTCCTTCAGTACCCTGGGCTGTACAATCAAATTTGACTGAAACTGAAGGGACAACAGCTAATCTTTCAATTAGGCATTTTAGAACCTTCAAGACTCAGTATTGAGATCAACAATATCTGATTATGATAGTTGCTCCTGCTCGTTTTGAATAGTAGATATTGATTATGGTTTCTCTGCCATTTATTACTCCTCTAGGACCATCTTCTGTTGCTTCATTGTCCTTTTACCACCAGTTTTTTTTCCATTTAATTACTCTCCTCAAATAAATTAGACTTTCCCCACTATTCTTTCTTCCTCCTCCCCTTCGAGTTCTGCACATACTGAGCTTTCTAATTTTTTTTCATTCTGATTAGTAGTCATTAGTCTGAAACATTAATTTTCCTTCTCTGTTCACAGATGCTGCTTGAATATTTCCGACAACTTATGTTCATTTCTGATTTTTCTCTGAAGTATTATTCAGTATAATCTCTAGTCCAACATTTCAGTACACTGGGAATAATGTTATTTGGCTACCTTTTTTGAGAGTCATGTACTTGCTCCAAGGAGCAAATTCGTTGTCTCTATTAGAAACAAAATTTACAAACAGTAAATGTTAAAATTGAGAAGATGGCGTGGTGTTTGAAGATTAAGATGCCGAGGTGTATGAAGATTGTTGTAATATCTTAAGTCATTTGATTGGCATTTCACAGTACATCTTTTGAACCCTTTTGGGTTATAGTTGCCTTACACTGAAGTATATATATTCACTATACAATGCATTACTGGTTTGGGGATATGACTGAAAATCCTGTGCCATTGATAAGAGTAATGAGTTTTGTTCATTTAAAGTTGAAAGGATAATTCAGCACTTATAAATTGAAAGCCAGATACATACTCCATGTTTGAGCAAATGAATATAGAATGAAAAGAATACCAAAGTAAAATATTGCTGATGCTGGAAATTTAAGCAATGGAGTTCAGCAAATACTATAGTCTGGCAGCATCTGTCAAGGATGAAATAAAGTTCATGTTTCAGATCTGTGACCTTTCATTGGAATGTTTATGAAAAAAAAGTGCAGTTTATTTAAAAGTTAAGTATTTTTAACTGAGTTGAGAGAACTATCACAAGATGCTGCTGTTTTTGTGCATGATTATTTCACAACTGTCTTCATTCACTCAGGACAAGCTAATTCTACACATCATTCTGCTATTGCAATATCATTTCCTGGGTGCTGTCCTTTCATCTTTCCGACATTTTGAAATTGGATTTCCTGACATGTAAAGTTGTAGACCAAAAGGAGATCACTTTGGGTAAATCAATTTCCAAATGAAACAGCGTCTTTACCATACTCCAGGTTTAATAGATCCCAAGTGTTTCTAGAGAGCAATATGGGTAAAATAATCTGGGGAATTCATAACAGCAAGTTTCTCTTTTAAGAGATTTATTTAAACACCTTTGAATAAGAGCACACATTACTGTATGCATTTGTCATCAAATGCAAAGGTGGAGACAGTATAATGAATATAGTATACTATGTGCAGTTAACACGAGTCTGTTCAAAAACATGTTACACAACGGCACCACCTAGAATGTAATTAAGGTATTTCATTATTATAGATGTTGTAATTTTGAAATTTTGAGATCTTTTGAAAAAAACAGCTAAAGTTGAGGAATTGTTCTTTTTTAATAACAACCTGTACAGCAGAATGCCAAAAAGGGAGGGTAGTAATTGTAGTGTGTGATCTGTGTGACAAATTCTGTGCTTAAAACAGGACTGAATGTACATCCCTGGAGTTAAGTGGAATTCACTAGTATAGTCTGTCCAAATTGGAAATCTCACTTTAGGAAGGATACGACTGTCTTACGAGAGTAGTTCCTGTAATACAAACAAATTGGAGAAGCTGAGGTTGTTCTCCTTGGAGAAGTTTGAGAATAGAGCTGTTGGATGTATTCAAGATTTTAAGTGATCCAGACAAAGTAAATAGAGATAAACCTTTCCTTTTGTAGAAGGATAGGGATTCAGAGGACAGGGATCTTCGGTGATTGCCAAAAGAAACAACAACAACATATGAGGAAAAAGCTTTTGAAGTAGCAAGTGGTTAGATTGTGCAGGATGCAGATTCGATCCTGACTTGCACGAGAAAAATGGACATGCACCTGAAGAGAGAATTTGCAAGGCTGGGGTGTGAAACTTGCTGTACTACTCTTGCAGACAGCTGGCATGGACAGTGGGCCAATGGCATTCTGCGTTGTAATCATATTTAATACAACTGACCCACTTTTGATTGATTGTATTACTTGGTCAGTTTGGCCCTGCTGGTATTATATTACCAGCACGAATAAAATCTTACAGAATTCAGCTTGTGTTCAGAACTGAAAAGAAATCGACATCATAGAACCATTCTAAGTGTAAATTAATTTCTGGAACAAAAAAAGCAGATGCTTTAATTTTTAATAATGTTCTGATGCATTATGTTTATGTTTGTATTTGCATATTTTTATTTTTTGGATTAAACAAACTTAACTTTATATTTTTAAATATGAAAAGAGTGAAGTAACGATGAATATTTTTGTAAAAATCTGTTCATTAGCTTTATGCTTGAGATTATCTTTTAACTAGTTAAATTGAAGTACTTCATTCATTTTAAACTGAAAACTTAGGGTAAATTGTCCCAACAATTGATCCAAACTTCTGATGGATCAAGTACACATTGAATCCTTGTGCCTTTAATTTCAGGCAGTAAAATCATCATTTATTGGTAAAGTCTACTTCACTTATAAACAACCTTGCTGGAGCTGGGTGCCTGACTACTTTTACATCCCACACTCCAATCCCCATATCAAAATGTGTTGTACTAGTAAAAATGGTTCTGTTAGTGAACAAATCACAGCTTGTGGTTAAATTGTGACGTTTGTACAAGTAAAATAATACTTAGAACTTTGATCAGACTTGAATTCATGAATGCTATACCATTTGAACATTTAAGTGATCATTCTTTTTACTGAACTAATTTGGGATTCCAGATTATCACCCTGAAGAACTGGGCCAATATTGGTTGTTTAAAAATGTGTCCATGCCTAGAACAACATTTGCCTCAAATAAAAGATGCTGAATTTCATACCAGTGAATTTGGGGAATAATTGAAGTCTGTCTTAGACACAGATCTGTATTGTATTTTGCATGTGTATAAGCACCTCTGTCACTGAACACTGATCATATGTACAATGGCAGCTCATCACAGCATCCCATTTTTTGGTCCAAGATAACTCTTATTAATTTGACAATTAGAAAATGGGTATTTTCCTTATGCTTGCTTCTTCAAATCTTGGCTTTGAGAAAGATTGAGAACTGTTATTTCCTGAGACAAGTGCCTCTGCCAATGGTTGACCTTGAAATAGGGGTATTTAAATGTCTGAATAATCTCGCTTGAGTCTCCATCTTCATAACATGGTATTTTGAGCAAAGATGCCATCTGCCCATCTCTAGAGATGACTGAACACAGTGTAATGTATTGATGCACTAACTTCAATATGTTAATATAATTCTAAGTTTTACTTTGTTTTCTAAAATTATACTCATTACTTATAGGTGGAATACGAAGTACAGCTGCTGAATGGAATTACAGTACTTAAAATATTAGCTAGTTAATTATGGTAAAAATGTAGTTACCTATTGCAGTCTTGATTTATGTACAAAGTTAAACATCTCACAACACCAGGTTATAGTCCAACTGGTTTATTTGGAAGTACTAGCTTTCAGAGCGATGCTCTTCTTTCAATAATTAGTTACCTGATGAAGGATCAGCGCTCAAAAGCCAGTACTTCCGAGTAAACCTGTTGGACTATAACCTAGTATTGTGTGATTTTTAACTTTGTCCACCTCAGTTTAACACCAGCACCTCCATGTCTTGATTTGTTGTAGATTAGCTTCCTTATTAATTTGCATACCTACTGTATTGCGGTAACAGTCTTGTGTTTACTTGGTAAACACATTACTATTCATTCTCTTTGCATTTTATTCCTTAAAACTCTTGTCCTTTTCTGAAATATCTTTTGATGGCTTTTTGCCATTTTAGGTTTTTAAACCTTGTTTAGATTGCTGGTAGTCCTGCTTTTGAATTTCTGACAAAGAAGGCATGACCAAGGATTTAAGCCTGTCACTGGTGGGCACTTTGTATTGTTCTACAGGGTTATCTACAAGTGAAATTATGTTCTACAGTTAATTTGTGTGAATAACTTTATTTCGGCAGTTCATTTCAACTATTGTGTTGAAGTGACTATGAATGTTTTATTTTATGATGGTCTGTGAAGTGCCTTAAAGATTCAGCTTATAAGCATCTCAAAATTCAACCATAATATAGAAATTTGAACAAAAGTGTCACATGCTATGTAGTTGAATCATCGGTTACAATTTCTGAATATTTATGTAAAATTTGTGTTTCTATAGTAAAAAGAAAGGTCCTGCGAATGCTGGAGAAGCACTGCATGTCTGGCAGCATCTGTGGGGAGAGAAATAGTTAATATTTTGAGTTCAATATGACTTAAAGTCATAGAGATGTACACCATGGAAACAGACCCTTCGGTCCAACCCATTCATGCCGACCAGATGCCCCAACCTAATTTAGTCCCTCCTGCCAGCACCTGGCCCATATCCCTCCAAACCCTTCCTATTCATATACTCATCCAGATGCCTTTTAAATGTTGCAATTGTACGAGCCTCCACCACTTCCTCTCGTAGCTCATTCCATACACGTACCACCCTCTGTGTGAAAAAGTTCTAAGATTGTGTTTATAATAATGCCTATAACAAACTGACACAGAATGCTTCACTGCCAGTCATTTTAGGTACAGCAAGAGCCCAATATAGCTGGGAGATGCACAAGTCTATGTTTAATCTGCTCTTTACTTTGACCCCAATAGAGGCCTGTTGTTGAACCTTTGGTGGAAGAGTGCAAGACAAGAATTTGAGCATTCTATGGGTGTGAGCATCATATGTTTCTTGAGGGTGTTATGTAGAGATAAATCTTGATGAGGATGATGTGAGAACTGTTGTACATGCTGTCCAAGGATCTTTTACATTCACGTGAGGGCAGGTAAAGTTTCTGGTTTGATGTTTAATCCAAAAGATAGCTTTGTTCAAACTGTAGCACTGCAGTATTAGCCTAGATCATATACTCTTCAAGTGGGCACCCCATAATTGAGGGGACCTGAATCTGCAATTTTCTAGTTCAGAGGCAAGTATGATACCACTGCAGCAAGGTTGCCATCACAACAAATGTTAAACAAATGTTATTTTGATGTAACTGTGCTCCTGAAGAGTAAGTAACAAGTGTCTAAAGTTTGTTTGTATGTATGTGTATAAACACCACTATCTTATGTTCTTGGGATGCCTGCAGTCCTGGAATGGCTACCTTCATTGTTGTTAAATATTTCACTTCTATTATAGTCTCAAATTGCATTTGTTGCGTCTTAAAATGACAAATGAACTCTCATTCTTGACCAGTTGCAACCTTTGACATAATTGATCACACCAACTACCTTCAATGTTTTTCTTGTGTCTTTTCATATTTCTAATTAACCCATTTAGAGATGTTATTACACACCTCTGGAGCAGGTAGTATTTGAACCAGGACCTCTTAGCTCAGAGGCAGAAGTTGCCAAAGGATCACTTCTTGATCCCCTTCTATTTCTCAATCAGATAAACTCCCTCAGTATCAAGATCAGCACGTATAGTGACAACATCTGGCTTTACCCCATGATACTTCTACCTCGCGTGTTAATTTGGTCACTCCTGTTCGATGTGCAGTACAGAGTAAGCAAAAAATTACTCAGGTTAGATGTTGGATAAGCAAAAGCACTTTTTTCCAATCTTTGCTACGAAATCTGATCTCTAGCCATTCTTCTTCCTGCCAGTTGTTTGGTCAAACCAGATAGTTTTCATTGTTGTTTTTGACACCAAAAAAACTACTAATTTCTGTAACTTCACGCAATTCTAAAGCAAAGCAAAATATTGTCATTAGAAACACAGTGCTGGAGAAATTCCGCACATATGGCAGCATCTGTGGGGATAGAAAATTAACGTTGAGTCCAGTATGACTTTGGAACTGAAAAGAGGTGGAAGAGTGATGGATTTTATACTGTAAAGGTTGTCTGAAGGGAAGGTCAGAAGAAAGTTAATAGGTGTTATTGGCAGAAAATCTGCTGAAAATGAAATGAACATCTATTAATTGATTAGTATTATTTTAATGTTCATGACAAGCCCACTGACTGTCTCAACTACTTCAGCTACTGTTCCTCTCAGGATTCTGTTGCATTCTCCCAGCTTCTCTGTCTTTGTCACATCTGTTCCAGTAATGCTATCGTTTACAATATGCTTCCTACTCGTTCCGTTTTTCCTCATTGTGATAGACAGGGCCCTCAACTGGGCCCATTTCCAGCACTTCGACCCTCTGCCCTTCCCCTCATTCCATGTATCCTGATAAAGTTCCTTCGTTCTACCTTTCCACTTCACTCACCTCCATGACCAAAACATCATCTGCCACTTCTAACATGATGTCACCACCAAACACATCATTCCACCCCTCTCCTGTAAGACATTTCTCTATTACATTAAGTGCCTCATGCTCCTGCCTTGGCACATTCTCAAGCAATCATGCAAAGAGTAACAGTTTTATTTAAACCACCTTCCCTCTCCACTGTCTGGAGTCTCATAATACTCCCATGTGAAGCAGCAATTGCATTTCTGTCATTCTAGACCACTGCCTTTGGAAATTCACTTAGTCTGCAAGTTTGATCTTGACCACCCCATTGCTTGTCATTATAATACTTCATCTTGCCCTTGTGTTCAAATTTCTGCCATAGGCTTGCTGAATTATTCCAGGGAAAGTCCTACACAAGTGGAGAAACAGCATCTCATTTTCCATTTCTGTACTTTACAACATCTGGACTCAACACTGACCAACAACTTCAGACCATGAACCCTGTCCTCCAAAAACCAAAGAACTGGAGATCAGAAGCAAAATCAGCAATTGCTGGAATGGTCCTGAAATGTTAACTCCGCTTTCCCTCCACAAATGCTGCCAGACCTTCTGAGATTTTCCAGCAATGATGATGGGTTAGCTGGGGGAAAGAAATGAGCAAATAGGTGGAGACAGAGCTGAGAGAGAATAAAAAAATAAGCAGATAAAGGATTAGTTGATTGGAAGCCAGGGAAGAAGACAGGTGGGTGATAATGAGCACTCCTGAGTAGTTGAAAATGGATTGTGCAGAAAGCAACCAATATCATGACAGGACCTGGGGTTTAGGAGGTAATTAAAAGATATGGAAGGAGGTGTTCATGCTTGAAAATTGTTAAGCTCTATGTTGAGTCCGAAGGGTATAATGTCCCCAGACAGCTGATAAGATGCTGTTCCTCCAGCAAGCTCACAGCCTCCATTATGACTTATCTAACTTTTCTGGCTTACTATTAACAAGTTTTTTGACTACACCTTTTTTCTCTTCCTCTCTGGGCTCATGTACACCTATCCACTCACTCGTTTTACCCTAATCCCCTGTCATCTGCATAAATGCCACCTTTTCTAGTTGCTGTCAGTTCTGAAGAAAGTTCACTGGACTCAAAACGTTAACTGTTTTGCTCCACAAATGCTGCTGGGTTTGTTTCTGTTTTTGTTAGTTTCTGTTCTCCAGTGTCAGCAGTTCTTTGATTAATTTCTCCATTTTGTTTCACTGACTTAAACACCATTTCCCCATCTGCGTCTCTATCAGCAGAGCTGACCTAATTCTGCCGTTAATACCAACTCTGGATCTACAACTTACCACACCTTTCCCTTTTGTTCAGCGACATCTATGATCTGTAATCTCCCTCACCCTCTAATGTTCCCTTCTGTTCCATTTGCTCCTCCTCGCCTTTTTCTATGCTATAACATCCATCACCTATCCACATCTCTCTTCAGTTCTGAAGAAGACCCACATTGGATTGAAAACATTAGCTCTGTTTCTATCTCCATGAATGCGACCAGACTTGCTGCAATTCTGAAGGATTTGGTTTTTATATCACCCATCTGCATCTCTACTTCAGCTAATCTGCTGAAACCCAAACTCCAACCTTTGTTACCTTGAGTGTTCTAATCCAGTAGTCTCAAACTGAGATCCCAGCTTCTACCTTCCGGAAACATGAAGTCATCGCAATTTCCATTCTGTATGATCACCAATCATTTGTGTAACTGCCTGAGATTGACTTTCTGGAAAGAATCTTAATGTGGTTACCTGTTTTCAAGTCAATCCATGCACCCCCCACCCTCCACTCCCCCCATTGTGACATCTTCCAGGCCTCCACTGTTAGCGTGTTACTCCAATTCTGACAAATCCCTAATCTTAATTATTCTATTGTTGATGGCTTTTTTTTTTCATTTCCCCAGGCCTTCAACTCTGGAATACCCCCATCCCCAACATCTCTTGTCTGCTCTTCAAAATATCACTTTGACCAAGCTTTTGGTAATTCATACGAATATTGCCTTCTGTGGCTTGATTTCAATGCTTTTCAATAACCCTCCTGTGAAACGCTTTGGAACATTTTACAGAAAAGCCAAACAAATTGTGGATGCTGGAAATCTGAAACAAAAATCTCTGCAGATGCTGCCAGAGCTGCTGAGATTTTCTCGTAATTTTGATTTTTGTTTGGGATGTTTTACTATGTTCGAAGTGCTTTAGAATTACAAGTTGTTGTGATAAATTCTTAGATTCATTTATAATAAAGAAGGAAATCATTTTGACATGGAGTCTATTCCTGTGCTCAATGGTGCAATACAGTCGGTCCCACTTCTCCCTTTCCCTGTGGCCGTAAAAGTTTATTCTTGTTATTGTAAAATATCCCAAAGGCGAAAATATTTTCATTATGGTTTTACCTTGTGAGAGTACAATATTCCCTGCTATCTCATTTATGTTGTGTGATATGCATTGGAAAGCTTTTTAAGAGTCCGATAGCATGGAATCAGACCCTTCCATCCAACTCTTCAATACTGACCAAGTATCTGAAACTGAGCTAGTGTTGTTTGGTAGCATTTGCTCTATATCCCTCTAAATCTTATAAAAACCAAAAGAACTGCAAGATGCAGTAAATCAGAGACAAAAATAGAAATTGGTGGAAAGGCTCAGCAGATCTAGCAGCATCTGTGGAGTGAAATCGGAGTTAACATTTCGGGCCAAGTGACCCATTCTCTGAAGTCCCTCTAAACCTTTCCTATTCATGTGTCCATCCAAATAGCTTTTAAGTGTTGTAATTGAACCTGCCTCTTCAGCTGCTCTTTCCATACACGCACTATAATCTATTGAAAAAGCTGTCCCTCGGGTCCCTTTCAAATCTAACCCCTCTTAGCTTAAACCTATGCCCTCTAGTTTTGGATTCCCCTACCCTGGGAAAAAGTCTTTGGCTGTTTACCATATCTTTGCTCTCCATGATTTTATACGGTCTCTTCTCAGCCTCTGACACTCCGGGGGGAAAATGTCTGTCTTTTCAGCCTCTCCCTGTAACTCAAACCCTCCAATCCCCACAACATCCTTGTAAATTTCTTCTGCAATATTCTAAAAGTGGCCTCATCAGTGTCCTGTTCAGCCACAACATGACATCCAAATGGTAATTCAGGCATTATGATAGAAAAAAGGTCAACTTGAAAGGACAGATCAATGTATACATTATTAGTTCATTCAGGAGCAATAATTTGTTGCTTTTCTAAAATTTTCAATTTTGGTCCAGTAGATTTTTTGCCTTTGCAGTTTGTTTCCTAAATAAATGCTTTCAGCTCTGTTCTTGTTACTTAGCAAGGCTGTATTCTACATGCACCTCCTGAAAGAAGCTTTAACAACTACAGTACAGCATAATGTTCCTGGTATCAGTGTTGAAAGGAGCATGAGGGAAATGTGTTCAATACAATAAGCTTGAAAGCATGCCAGAAAGTTATGTGCTATGTAACTACCAGTTAACACTGGTACGTTGTCTCAGGTAAATGAGGTTGAGCTACATGTCCTTTTCAAAAAAGAAGCATCTCAAGTGCTGTATATGGTCCTTGCCAGTGTCAGTATGGACTTGCATACTAACATACCTTGCACAACACACTTAATATCAAACGTACTTTGTGATGCACATTGCCAAGTAAGTTTGCAACTCTCACTACTTAATATCTCTCATTTTTTTCCCTTCATACTTGGATTCTACTTGGCAGTAGACACTTTTAAATCTCTGTTTCTTGCAGGAGAAAGCAACTCAAAATAGGTACTGGAGATGAGAAAGCATTCATTACTGGTATGGTCACATTGAGCAAGATTCACAAGTTTTATAACTATGCTGTCCATTCTGATCATTTTGACCACTAACCCCATCTCACTGACTCAAATACCGAATGACACTCCAATCAATTCATAATTTGTAACATTTCAATACTTTTCTGGAAATGGTCCAATAAATTTTTACTGCAACATTCATGAGTAGATTTGAAATGGGAAAGTAGGCAGGTGAATCTCATTTTCAGTTCAAAGTTGATATTCTTTGTGTCTTTCATACCGTGCTCTAATGCCCTCTTAACTATTGTTTATCTAAAGTGCTAATGCTCAATGAATCATGATTGCCTAATTACCTTAACATTTTTTCTATTTTTGCAGAAGTTTCTTAAAGTCCAGTAGATAGGTCAACCTGGAATCCCTCACTAAGCATCAATTACACGAATTATCCTATCACTGCACTTCATCTATCCACTGACCAGTTTAAAGACACCCTGGAGAATTTAAAGAGTCAGCTATAGGACATCAGAGGATGACATGCACAGCACAGCTTGACAGGAACAGTGTCTGGATGCAAAAGTTGCTGGAAAGCCTTTAATGAAGGATGAAATCATTTCTCATATGCTGAGTCTGTTTTTTTTTAAGAGAATGCATTTTCAATGTGAGGTTTTTTGGTGTCATTTCGACAATTTGACCAGAAACTCTCAACCCAAGTTGCACTAGACCAATCCTGAGGGATAGAATTAGAATTCAACTCTCACATTCAGCCTTGAAACCTGACAGCTCCAAACCTCCTGCAGTGTTATATCCCATCAGAGTTGTGCTCGATAGGTCTGTGGTCACAGTCAGGTTTGCACCTTGATCAGAATAATGGATCAGTTGCCAACATGAAGCTGAATAGTGGGGGACACAATTAAACTGTTGCCATAGGGTCTCCTTGCTTTCAGATAAAAGGAAACATGGTAGCAAGACCAAAAATATTTGACCTTTGTGCTGTGTTTCAGAAAGCTATTACTGCCTCAATGTGTCCTACCTCAGTCTATTTAACTGACCAAGAGACAGAAAGTAGAATGGTAAAAGAAGACCAAACTTTATAGCAAATAGGATTTCCTGATGCAATGTTGGAAGTTGGCTTTTTTTTTTAAGATTAAGGCGAGAGTCACTAGATTTGAAAAAATAACCATTTTGGTAACTGGGCAGTATTTTCCCATTTCTCCCACTACCTACAAACTATGACAGTAAACTTGCCTTAAAATTTTAATGAAAAGCATTTACTTTCAGCTGTAACTTTTAATTCATATTTGCAGTCCAAAACAATATTCAAACATTATTTCTGATAATATCAAATTTGCACTGACAATTGGTTAAAAGAAATATGTAATAGTACAGCAGTACCACTGACTGCTCTAGTATGACTAGGGCATGTCTTAGCCACAATTTAGTGTGAGGGGACATTTTAAATTGATTATAGTACTGACGTTTTCTCAGTTTTTGAGACAGTTGTACTTGCAAATAAGATAATTGCTTTGACATCCCACTTAAAATTTCACCTACTCATAATTTAAAATTCATGTTAGCAAATAAAAATTAATGCAAATTTAATGTAAAAACATGCAATATTTTGTGCTCAAAAATGGCAATTTATTCAGCCTAAATATTTGAGTACGTCTTTTTTTGTACGGTGTGCGAGTAAACTGATTTAAAATCTCTGAATTACTTTTTAAGAGCAATACTAAATAATCTTGTTATTTATTACATTTAGTGCTGTGGTCGGTTTTTGCAGAACTATTTTGGCACCCAAGTTTGATAGCAAATGAATATATTTTTCATATTTAAAATACTTGAAATGTGTCTACTATTCTAGTGTCTTACTGGCTAATGGAATGAGCTTAACTTGAAGATTCTGCTCAAGCACAATTAGCAGAAACTTGGCATGGTTAATATTTTATTTTGGGTATGTAACCAGTTATGTGGGCAGGGTTGTGATTACTAAATATATTAAAGTAAGTTTGCACATATGCAAAATACCTTTTGTTGAAATAGGTTTCAATAACATTTTTAGTTACAATTTTTTAAAGCATTTCTTTGTACTCTTCTTGACACTATATACAGCTGTTTTTAATGGAAACATTTTTTTTCAATTATGCTTGCTTTGTGCAGTTTTGATCAGACACATACAGGTACTGATGTCAGCTTTTGTAAGGTATATAAAAAAGCATTAGTGATCAACATTATTTTGTAATGGTTAAGCATTCACTTCCATTTATCATCTTTGTGCATCTTTAAACATGCAACTAACTCAACCATAATATAGATTTTTGCAGTGTTGTATGTCTCATGTCTGCATTTTGTGAAATCCACTGCTAAAAATGTACTGA
Organism: Hemiscyllium ocellatum; assembly: GCF_020745735.1. Classification (NCBI taxonomy): domain Eukaryota; kingdom Metazoa; phylum Chordata; class Chondrichthyes; order Orectolobiformes; family Hemiscylliidae; genus Hemiscyllium; species Hemiscyllium ocellatum. The sequence goes on along the minus strand of NC_083401.1, from coordinate 59,505,551 downwards.
CAAATTTAAATTTGTATTTGTGCTATTTATTATAGAAATCAAATATTTTTACAACGTTAGGATTCTTTCTAACCTATTTATATAAACTATTAAAATTTTGAAAACAGTTGGTGTGAATTTTTGAGCTCCAAATGAGGAATGTTAGTGTAGACAAAGAATACTTTTCAAAGTGCAAGGAGACAAAGACAATTCCGTGAACCCTATATGTGTGTCAAGTATCTTAAATTGCAGTTTGTGCAGCACTTGCTTTATGCTAATTAATCATTGTATCCCAAACCAAACCTTGAACACCAATATATACAGTAACATTTACCATATCATCCCTTTAAAACAATTTTTGCTGATGTCTGGAAAGACAATCCTGGATTAGAATCATGAGATAATAAGCACAGAAGGAGACTAGTTGGCCATTATGTCCATGCTGGTTCTTGTTTTCCTTAATATTAGTCATTCTTATGTAACATATTGCAGATCATAGTGCATAAGTCAAACTCTGAAGCCTCGTAATCCTTCCAAAAAACAGGATCAACTCACAATCAAATATAAATTATGAACTATTTTTGATCACTATTTTGAAATGTGAATTTAACAGAGTGCTATTCATTGATATTTTACATGGTTTACCTAAGAAATCTCACAGAATGATTGTCATCATTTTAGAACTAGCTTTAAAGAGTCATGTTAAAATGATCTTAAAAATCATAACAAAAAATAGTGACACATTTAAAGCAGAGGTTGGTGAATCCAGCATGAATTTAGAACTGATGTAGGAGCAAGAGGGAATGTTTAACCTAAAAACAGTCTTGAATACATGTCCAGCAGCAACCATACCACAAATACTAGGCAATGGCCATCTCCAATTTCTAAAAAAAGAACCACTGCCCCACAACTCCCACAACATTAATGAAGCTTGACACTATCCATGCCACAGCAACCTGCTTGATTGGCACCACATCCAGAAGTCTTTGATACTCTAGCAGCAGTGTGTACTATCCACATCAAACACCTTAAACAGCTCCTTCCAAATCCATGGCCACTTCCAGCTAGAAGTACAAAGGCAGCAGATACATGGACATATCACAACTGCACGATGCCCTCCAGCCACTCAGCATCCTGACTAGGAAGCATACCATTTTTCCTTCCCTGTCACGATCAAAATCCTGAACTTCCCAGCTTAGTGTCACTGTGGGTCGACCTTCAACACGTGAATTGTGACAGTTTAAGAAGTTATCATCATTTTCTCAAGGATAACTAGGGGCTGGTAATAAATGCTGGACAGCCAGCAATGCCCACATCCAACATGGTATATTTTTGAAACACGCTTCGTGAACTGTGAAAAACAGGTAATCATGTTTATCACCAAAAATTGAAATGAAATGTGATAGACAGCAAAGATTAGAGATTTATCCGGAACCTGTGTTTGTACCAAATAGCTAGCATAAGTTTTGTGGAGAGACAGGCAGCCATCTTTCAAATGAAGAGAGGAATACATGGTGGTTATTTACTGTTGCTAGCATTATTCATTCTATACATTCCAAATTCTTGGAATTAAATATGCCCCGGATTAAAATGTGGAGGCTCAAACATGAATTTGTATGCTGATGACAGTGTGACTTGTGGAATTGCAAGAGGTCATACAAAATCTTGCAGGTTGATGCTTAGAATATGACTTAAGTGTGAACACAAAAGGAATGATAATTTGGTAGGAATATATTAGAAGGCAGTACAAGTAGGATGTGTCACATTGCAATAAGGTAAGATTGTACGTGAGGGACAAATGAAAACAGCCAATGTGATGCAGAAGTTAGAATAAGGATAGAGATAGTCAAGTAATTTTTTTTAAAAATATGTTAAATAAAACTCAAAACTTGCAACAAGGAAAATAAACCTCATAAGATGCTGCATTCAGTTCACTTTCCTGTTAGCCTAAAAGATCCTGGACAATAAAAAGAGATCAATGTGGATAAAATAGAGGCCTTTGAAATGTAGATGCTAAGATTATGGTAAAAATCCATATTCAGAACCTAAGACAAATGTTGAGATGTGAAATTTATAAGAGCTAGAATTCTACAAAATGGCATTCAGAATGGAAAATATCAGTACCTGTTCAGTGCTCAAAAGCTAAATAGACCTTATAAAGAACAAAGTGTAGTGGGATGATGCATATCATAAAGTAGTTGCAGACACGATGCAGTGGATGGTGATGGTGGTACAAGGAAGGCATATGACTGCAGATTCTCTTCAGCAACAAACATAGTTTATTAAATGAAATAATTCTACAGAAATACCTTTTAAACACAATCAGTTTTCAAACCCATAAAATACCTTGTCTTTCAATGCACAGGGTTCAGTAAATTCATTTTGACCCACTTTGGCTATGGCATCACTTTTGACTGCAGCAATAACACAATCTGGATAAATTGTGATGCTTTCTGTTTCAGAATCTTTCCTCCACAAATTATCTTGCTATGTATACATTGAATTGCATATTCTGCATTTTTGATTGATCTGATGATGCTAGTGCATTTGATGAAACTAAAAAAATTAAGCAGAGTGGAATGCATTTTCCCCACAGTGAAGATTGGTGAAAAAGATAGTCATCTATCTATTCTATTCAGCACGAATATGAGCTATGACTGCCTTATTGAGTCACACATCCAAAGATTAAGCTATGAACATTGCACCCCCTGGTATAACTGCATGTTAGATTTTATTTATTAAGATGCCTTTGATTTTATTCGCATGAGAATCTGAACATAATACACAGGATGTTGTGGGAAGCTAGGGAAGAAATTGTGGGGCACCGAGCGGAGATATTTGTGTTATCAACAACCACGGGTGAGTTGTCAGAAGACTGAAGGGTGGCTTATGCTGTGGCATTGTTTAAGAAGGATTCTAAAGAAACAGTCAACGAACTACAGACCAGTGAACCTGATGTCAATGGTGGGTAAGTTGTTAGGGGGAATTCTGAGAGACAACATATCTATGCCTTTGGAAAACAGGCACTGAGTAGGAATAGAGCTGAAAATGTATTGCTGGAAAAGTGCAGCAGGTCAGGCAGCATCCAAGGAGCAGGAGAATCGACGTTTCGGGCATGAGCCCTTCTTCAGGAATGAGGAAAATGTGCCAAGCGGGCTAAGATAAAAGGTAGGTAGGAGGGGCGTTGGAAATGCGATAGGTGGAAGGACGTTGAGGTGAGGGTGATAGGCCGGAGTGGGGATGGGTGCGGAGAGGTCAGGAAGAAGATTGCAGGTTAGGAAGATGGTGCTGAGTTTGAGGGTTGGGACTGAGACAAGGTGGGAGGAGGGGAAATGAGGAAACTGGAGAAATCTGAGTTCATCCCTTGTGATTGGAGGGTTACTAGGCGGAAGATGAGGTGCTCTTCCTCCAGCCGTCGTGTTGCTATGGTCTGGCGATGGAGGAGTCCAAGGACCTGCATGTCCTTGGTGAAGTGGGAGGGGGAGTTGAAGTGTTGAGCCAAGGGTTGGTTGATCTGGGTATCCCAGAGGTGTTCTCTGAAATGTTCCGCAAGTAGGCGGCCAGTCTCCCCAATTGGCCGTGGATCGGGTCCGGACTTTCGAGCACCTTAGAGAATCACATTAGATTAGATTAGATTAGATTAGGTTACCTACAGTGTGGAAACAGGCCCTTCGGCCCAACAAGTCCACACCGACCCGCCGAAGCGCAAACCACCCATACCCCTACATTTACCCCTTACCTAACACTACGGGCAATTTAGCATGGCCAATTCACCTGACACGCACATCTTTGGACTGTGGGAGGAAACTGGAGCACCCGGAGGAAACCCACGCAGACACGGGGAGAACGTGCAAACTCCACACAGTCAGTCGCCTGAGTCAAGAATCAAGGTTGTCAAAAAAATATTCATTTGCTGGGCCTTCCCAAATGGGAAGAAGAAGGCCAGCTTACAAGGTTCCTTGAACAGTGGCTTCCACAGTTATTGAATCTGGAGGCTGGATCAGGCCAGGTAAGGGTGGAATGGGCCTACCGGGTTGCAATATGCGGACCTGGCTCAAACCAGCACCCTGACCTGGTCCTGTTCCGGCTGCAGAGCTATAAGGTGAGGCAGATGCTCTTGGAAGCCTCCAGAAATCTTGGGAAAGATCCCCAAGCCATGATTTCACGTCTTTTCCCCAGCTTTGGTCCAAAAGAGGAAGGCTTTTGATGAAGCAAAGAAGTGTTTAAGGGATTTAAACATTCACTACTCCTTGCGTTACCCAGCTATACTACGCTTTAGCCACGAAGGGTCCGTGTTTAACTTCAGATCACTGAAGAAGGCCAAGGAACTTTTGGACTCTCAGGCAAATTGTAAGGGTTAATTAATGTTGTTTTGCCCTACCGCCACCCCAGTTTACCCCCCTCCCCTTTTTTTCCTTTCATTATTTTACTGTTTGATATTATCTCCGGGGGGGTGGAAAGAAGGGTTTATTTATTCATCCTTTACTTAGCGATTTCCTTTCCCCTTTTTTTATATATATATAGGCCGGGGGATATAGGCTGGGGGGTCTAGTTAATGTAGATTGGGGCGGGGTTGTTTTCCCCTGTTATTTTGTATTAATATATTCAATTGTTATTTGCTGAGACTGTAATTTTATAGTCATATATGTCCATATATGGTACTAACATTACCAAATATATCCAGGTGTTGGTGTTGGTGTGGGTGGGGGAGGGTGGGGGGGATGGTGGGGGATAGGGTACTCACTGTTAGTTCTAGTTCAGTATATACTTGAATTTTCTTTACCCTATCGTGCGGTGCCTGGTTCAAGGGTGGGGCACTGGTTGGGAGAGGTTATGATGGGGTTTTTTTGGAAAGGAAGTGATGCCCCTTGGGAATAAGGGGAAAGATCTCCATTTAAATACGTTTTATACTTTTTTTCCTACATTTAGAAGTAGTTTTTTTATTATATTGATCTGAATGTACTAAAGAGCTTTTATTTTTGTGAATTTTATATGCTCTATGCTTGGGATGTTTTGGATAAATACGGGGTTTTGTTGTGATCTGATGTTAACACATTCCGAGCATGTATATCACTGCTCAATTTATGTGTTATCCATTGGATTTTTTTTTCTCTTGAATAATGTAAGAATTTTAATGATACACTCTGGTTAGTTGTAAGTTAGACGAGTAGTTAGTTGAGTTTTGTCTTTTTTTCTCTTGGTATTTCTTTTTTGTTTGATAGATTTTGGTTATCATTTATTTAAGATTCAACTGTATATCAATGTTTATACTTGGGTCTTATTTTTAGTTTTCTTTTGTAAACTTGTTAAAACATGTTAAAATTTTCAATAAAAATATTTTTGAAAAAAAAGAACTACCATCACTGAACATAATGATGTCAGTGTCTAGGCTAGGAGCGTCAGAAAGATCTGTAGGAATTGAGTTTGCAATTGTCCCAACAGGGTGATCACTGCATGAGAACTATAGACAGCAATGACCTGCTGAAGTGTGAGGTTTTTTGTGGACTGTAAACTAAGATAAATAGCAGTGAGGATTTGAGTGCAGCAGGGATATCCTAAGGCAACAGAGTCAAGTTTAGTAGAGAAATAGGCAGCCAACGGTGTCAATCTCAGTGTGTTTGAGTGAGAACTGAGGAAGCACAGTCATTGAGAATAGTGCAGTAAAGTTGGAAAGGTCTGTCATAGAGGGGCCTTCCCAAAGCTGGAGGTTGTGACAAGGCTTGTTTAAGTTCATCGAAGGCTTGCTTTGCCTCCGAGGAGAGCTCAAAGGTATCTTCATAGGAGGTAAAACGGGTCAGCATCTTAACGAGGAGGGCAGCATTGGGGATCTATTTTCAGCAGAAGTTGACCATGTCTAGCCACTGGCATACCTGTTTCGCAGTTGTCGGGACTGGGAAGTTGACAATAGGAGTAATGCAGCTCTGTTCAAGAGAACATGAGTCAGCAGACAGAATGAAAACTAGAAACTTTACCTCGTGTTGTGCAATTGAGACCTTTTTTAGAGAGACTACATAAGCCAGATGTTTCAGATAGTTGAGGAGGAGCACAACATCAGAGCGGTTAGATTCTTCATCTAGACTGGCAGCAAGGAGATCGTCTACATGTTGGATCAGTGCAGACCTACCTGTGAGGGTGAGAGACCCCAACTGATTCTATAAGGCCTGAGAGAAAAGGGTCAGAGAGTGTATGAACCTTGACGTAGTCAAGTCCACATCAACTGGTGGCTATTAAAGATAAAGGCGAATAGGTACTGACTGTCTTCATGAACAGGCAGAGAAAAAAAGCATGTTGCAGGTCAACAACAGCGAAAAATGTAGTGTCTGATGGTACCGAGGCTAGAATATGAGCTGAACTTAGGAGTAGGGCATGAAAGGGCTGTACAATAGCGTTGATAGCTTTTAAGTCTTGTACCAGTCCATACTGGTCTGGCTTACCACGTTTTGGGACAGCCATAATTGGAATGTTACAGGGTGATTGGCAAGGGACCAGGATGCCTTGGTGGAGCAAGTCATCAATGAGAGTGGTAAGGCTCGGTATCGCCTGTTGTTTCAGCAAATATTGGAGGATGGATGGTCGAGTAACATTTGGTTTTTGAGCAATCTGAATGGGTTCACATTCTGTAAGTCCAACATGGGAGGATGTTTCAGCCTATACATCAGGGTGGATTAAATCAAGGACATCCTGACTTTCATGGTGCATGAGTGTGGCACTGGGAGAGGTAAGATTTGAATAATAGAGGATAGTCATCCCTCCTTGGACTATTTGCTAATGATAGCAGTGTGGGTCAGCCTTGGTGATTGCACGGTGGACCAGAGGGCCCAGGTACTTAGCATAATAAGGTGGATTGACCTTCTGGGTGATTTGAGGGACTGAGGTATCTGCTTGCTTCCACAGATGCGCGGGTATTTGAACATAATTGGCTTCACCCTCTGACCCGAGCTAGGATCTGTATGGTCCATTCAGTACCAATCAAGTCTCTAAAAAAGTTTTCAAGGGATTGGTCTTGGCCTGTCCGATCATAAGCAAGGGTGACATGACTTCCAGGACTCTGGGGATTCAAGGTCAAGTGACCACCATTGGGATTTAGCGGACATGTACATCTGGCATTCAACTGTGTCAGAATCAAGTTGGACACCATCAGGTGAGTTTAATTTGAAAGGCACACAGCAGATCTTATCCCATTAAATTGCAGGATAACGTGATAGAAATCACAAGCGGTTGTCCAGGGAATAGCTTTGGAGATAGACAGGAACTGGATCAGAAAGTGGAGAATGGTGGGTTTCTCCTTGGAAGCCACATAATTCCTTTGTCTTCTTAGGGATTGGAAGGTTCATGTTGGATTTCACTGAAAACATTGAGGCCCCCGGGTCAATCAGAAAGGGATACCATCTGTTTTCAACTTTAGGGAAGACTGTGCATTCCTGCTTGTAAGACACAGACTTCAAAGGAAGGTTACGTAGTCATTGGGAGAAGGGGTTATTTTGCAAAAAATTAGTGAGTCATCCTCCGCCTCTCGCTTGCGTCAGTGGGTAATTATTATTAGGGAGTTTCCCACAGTTGTCATAGGTGTCCTGAGAATAATCTCCATATCTGCCTCCTTGGTTCCCCCCAGATACCCCTTTAGGGCACTTTGAAGCCCAATGAAAAGGGTGGCCACAATTAAAGCAGCCTTGGGTCGGGCAGTCACAAGCCCAGTGATATGGTTCGCTACAATTGAAACACCTCTGAGGGAGATGTCTGGGAGGGACCCCCGGCCATGTCCACGACCACGTCTGTGCCCTTGAATGAGTGTGGGGCCACCATTGCAACACCAGGTAATTGTTGAGGAGTCACCTCCTGGACAACAAAATCTGACTTAATGTGTGTCGGAGCTTTGTGTTCGCTCTGATGTTTCCACAAAGCCTTAATGGAACGATGGAGTTGATTAGAATAACTCAGTCCAGGTTATTTGTCCTAACTGCAGAGGGGGACAGACAGTTCAATAACATAGAGTTATATTTAGCATTGTCAACATGGAAATTCAAAGCCCGATCCCCAGAATAGCAGTCATAACATTCTCGAAAGCGTTCAAGAAAATCTTCAGCAGACTCCTTACTTTTAGGGTGAAGTTCGAGGATATGAGTAAGGTCAATAGGTTTTGTCAGTGTAGCGGATGCAGCAGCAAGGATATCATCCTGTTGCTGCTGATACTTAACCATGGCATTGGCTAGGGCAGCAATGTCATTATAACCAATGCATTCAGTGAAACGGGCGTATTCAGTGCAGGTAATGATCTGTTGATTAAGGGTCCAAAGGTTCTGGGCAGTGCCGTCATAAACTTTAATCATGGTGTTTAGGAAATCAACAAACTGTTAAGGAGCCTTGTGGCGATCTGGCGCATTACTGAGAATGGACATAATTTCATGGGGCTTCCAGGGGCAGTAAACACAGATAGTGATGTTTTGACCAGCAGTGCCAGCCTGTGGATTTGGCAGTTCTCTCATGGGGAACATGCACGGAGCAGGTGTTTCATCTCTCAGTTCCTCAGAAGAGGAACTCAGCAGAGGTTCTGATCGTTGAACAAGTTGTGGCATGGCAGGGGAAGACTTTTTAGAAAATTGGCACGATTTTGATTTTCGTTCACTGCGAGTGTTCCAAGAAACAGGGTCAATAAACTGAAGAGGGGACAGGGGAACAGGCTTGGCTACAGCAGCAGCGTATGTCTGAGAATGAGCTGTAGCTGCTGAACTAAAGGGAATCTGAGGAATATGAGAAGAAGCGGCATTAGTGGGGGTAAATCCAGGTAGGAGAAATACAGGGGTTGGCTGCGAGGAAACAATGGCAATTTCAGAATTAGATCCAACAACATTTTGATAAGCAGGAGGTTGAACAGTATGTGGGAGAAGAATTAGGGCAGGGGGCACTTGGGGCTCTTGACTTGTCGATCCAGCAGGGGCTGGAATAATTGGGGCTGCGTTAACATTTATTTGCGGGTTAGGTGGGGGAGGCGGAGGCAGTGCGAGGCACTGCCATTGGTGGATAGGAACACCAATCACCTAAATCTGAATTTCTGTTGTCTCTCGCATCCAAACCAAGGCTAACCATTGAATGGCACAGTTCCTTTCGTTTATCAGTCGCCAGTGACTTTTCTTTTTGTTTCTGTCGATGTTTGACTCGAGCACATTTATTTTTGAGGACATCAATAGATTTCATGGTACCATCATTCGTTAATTCAATTCCCAATTTGGTGGCAATATCCTGCCATGAGCACAAAACCAATTCTTTGTGGCCACAGTCCAATCAATTCTTTTGTTTTAGACCCCAGGTTTCATCGCCAAATTAATTGCTGCACTGATTTAACCAATTGAATACTTTCAGGGCCACCCAATGACCACTGCTCATCACTCAATGTCTTATTGAGACTGTTCCGGATACTTCTCACATAGTTTCTTCATGAAGAAGATGGATCTTCTGTCTTGCTTATGTTATGACCTGTCTTAAACAATCTTCCTTTTATAATCCCAATTTAAGACTTTCACTGTTTAAGAATCCATCAACACACAACAAAACTAATGACTTCCACAAACCCTTCTCAACTTTTCAAAACCCTCAATAGTCTCATTATATTATATCACGATACTTCCTTATTTCATCTTTCACAGGACAATTTTTGGAATCAATTTAGACAGCCGCAATCTGACCAAATCTGAGTCCCTGACTCCCTGGGGTCACCACCTCCTCTTTTTTTAGTGACTTCTTACTTGGACCGATCCTTTTTGGACTGGACTTAGATGATAGACAGTGAGGAGTCGAGTCAACAGCAACTTGAATGCGAGGAAAAGCAATAGGAGAAAATATTCATGTCTGGCTGGCCGATTCCTCAACACTTAATAGTGGAGGATTCAAGGCCCTTACATCGCTGTCCACAATCCATCTGTACCGAATCCGAGCATGGCACCAGATGAAGGTCTCGACCCCTGGGGGGGGTCTCTCAGTTCCATGATCGGTCAATAAACACTCACAATCGGTCTAGTCCTTTAAGATTTCACACTTTATTTTTTATATAGCCGGGCAACACAGAGATTATGGTACTCCTCAGAGGAGCTACGCACATGGCTTAAAACAAAGACATTTTTACACTTTTCTTAAAGAGAGGTACAGGCCATGGTTGTATAGTACATTCAAACAATTACCAATCAATTAACAAAGTGGTTTTATTGACAGAAATTCAGCCCGATGATATTTCCCGGGAGCCAATTTTGTTTTCCGACACTCTCGTGAACCGAGTCTTTGCACCTGCACTTGAAGATCAGTTAGGATGGCGAGTAAAGTCTGATGTAGTCTAGTTATTTCTATGCTGTAAAGGAAGCATTGTCTGCTAATCTTTGTTGTGGCAGACTGTGGTTAGTCAATTATGCAGCTATAGCAAGGTTAAAAGCCATTTTATGCAGCTTTTAGCAGAATTGTCAATGTGCAGCCTAGAAGCTATTTTGTCATATTATTTGTATTGAGAAGCCATTTTATTGCTACCATAGTAAGAGCGTGTATTAAGTGGTTGTTCCTGACAACAATTGGTTACCTCAGCCTGTATTCAGATTTCAGATACTCAGTGGTAGACCCATGGGATCCAAAGAGCGCGAGCTAATTGGATACAAAATTGGCTTAATGGTAGGAGGCAGAGGGTGGTGGTAGAGGATATTTGTCCAGACTGGAGGCCTGTGACCATCAGTGTGCCGCAAGAATCTGCGTTGGGTCCACTGTTGTTCATCATTTATATAAACAATTTGGATGACAATCTAGGAGGAATGCTTAGTAAGTATGTGGATGACACCAAAATTGGTGGTGGACACTGAAGAAAGTTATCAGCGTACAATGGGATTTTGATCGTAGGTTGAGGAATGGCAAATGGATTTAATTTAGATAAATGCGAGGTGTTGCATTTTGGTAAGAAAAACCAGGGCAGGGCTTAGCAGGGCTCTGGAGAGCATTGTTGAAGAGAGAAACCTAGGTGTCAGGTAGATAGTTCCTTGAGAGTGGTGTCACATGTAGACAGCATGGTGAAGAAGGCATTTGGCATGCTTGCCTTATCAGTCAGAGAATTGAGTACAGGAGTTGGGACATTATGTCACAGCTGTACAAGACATAGGTAAGACAAGCTAGAAGTACTGTTTGCAATTCTAGTCACCATGCAGAAGGAAGGTTGTTATTAAACTGGAAAGGTGCAATAAGGATTTACAAGAATGTTACTAAGACTGGAAGATTTGAGTTTTTAGGTGAGGTTGGACAGGCAGAGACTTTTTTCCCCTGGAGCGTAGAAGGTGGATAAGTTAACCTTATAGAGGTTTATAAAATCATTACTAGCATGGATAAGGTGACTAGCCAAGCCTTTTTCCAGGGGTACGGCAGTGCAAAATTAGAGGGCATAGGTTTAAGTTAAGAGGGGAAAGATTTAAAAGGGTCTTGAGGGGCAACATTTTCACTAGAGGGTGGTGTGTGTATGGAACTAGCTACCAGTGGAAATGGTCAAGGTGGGTATAATTACAATATTGAAAAGACATTTGGACGGGTACATGGATAGGAAGGGTTTAGAGGGATATGGGCTATTTGCAGAAAAATGAGATTCGTTCAGTTTAGGAAACCTGGTTGGCATGGACAGGTTGGACTAAAGGGTCTGTTTCTGTGCTGGAAACTTCTATGACTTTATCACACTCCAATGGATATTTTCTAATCATTCTGTTCAGCAATGTTGTACATCTATATGACTCTGACTCTATAATGTGGATTTCAAAACTTCATACAATTCTCTAGCTGTGGCCTAACCAGAATCCATGTAACAAATCCTCCTACAACAAGCCCTTCTTCCTCAGCTTTACTTGTAAACATCCCCTTGATTCCCTCCAAAGACAGCATATCCTTCCTTAGATATACAATATGATATATAATATCCTTTATTGTCACATGTACTCCATTGTAAGAGTACAGTGAAAAGCTTTTGCAATGTCTGCCTTCTTATGACAACACCTTAGGTACAAGTACCTAGGTATAACTCTTGGATACAGCAGAGGAGTTGCATTACTTACAGAGTTGAAAAATAGGACAACATTAAAAGGTTGACATTACAGCAAGGTAGGAAATTTCAAATGGACATTACAGTATAGCAGGTCAGTGCAGGGCCTCACTATGTGGTCTGATCGCTTATGCCAGACCCCAGTCCAATAGCCGGGCCCGCTCTGATCCAAGTCTCCAGTCCGCTCCACACTGGCACTCAGCTGCTCATTGGTAAGTTCTAGGACTTCTGTGCTGGTCTCAGCCTAGGACTCACTGCCTGCGTGATGCTCTGGGGCTGCTTCCCCACGCTTCTCTGAGGCTCGCAGCCCATGTATTGCTCCAGGGCTCACTACTCTGGGGCTTGCTGCCAGTGCCTGCCATTGCACCAGTATTTGCCTCCGGTGCTGATGGGAGAGAAGAAGAAAAGAAGAGAAAAAAGAAGAAAACAAAAATGCAGAGCAGAGGAGTTCTGACAGGAGCATCATGACAAATGCCTACACAATGTCTTCAGATATCTCCTTCAGAACTTTGGGTATACTCCATCTGGTTTGGATGATTTGTCCACCATCAGACCCTTCAGCATCTCCAGAATCTTCTCATGAATGTTTTTCTCGTTGTCCACTGCTGGTTTTTAAAGGCTTCCCAATCCTGTGGCTTCCCACTAATCTTCACCACATTTTATGCATTTTCTTTTATGCCATCCCTGATTTCCCTTGCCAGCCATAGTTGCTCATTCTCCCTTATGTGTGTTTCTTCTTCCTTAGGGTGAATTACCTAATTGCTGCTCCACCATTTGTTCTGCTCTCCAATCAACTCTGTCTAGCTTTTCCCTCATCTCTTTGTAGTCAAGGACTTTTGCCTGAAATATTGATTTTCCTGCTCCTCGGATGCTGCCTGACCTGCACCACTCTAATCTAATTTTTGTAGTAAAGCCCTATCTATAACCCTGGTTATGCAATTCGCCAGGACTGTAGTCCCAGCATGGTTTAGGTGGAGCCCATGCCATCGGAACTGTTCACTCCTTCCCCAGTACTGGTGTCAATGCCCCATGAATTCAGACCTGTTTCTCCCATACCAAACTTTGAGCTATATATTTACCTCTTTAATCTTGTTGACCCTGTGTCAGTAAGCTCGTGGCATTGATAGCAGTCCAGAGATTCTTCAATAGCTTTTGATGTGGTAATTTTGCTCATTCTTACAACAACCTCTGCTATCATCCACACAGAAAGCAAGGATGTCAAACCTTTTACACAAGTTGAATGGCTAAGGATCCTTCAGCATTACCTCCTGGATCCTTCTAACAGTCTTGCCTGTAGTCACACACTCCTGTTCCTGACGACTGACAGAATTTGAAGTAATTACTTAAGAGGTGTGACTGCCTCCTGAAACTCAGCGTCCAGATAACTCTTCCTTCTATGAGTGTCATGCTGTTCAAAGCTCAGACTCTAGCTCATCAACTCTGAGTTGGAGTTCCTCAAGTATCCAATGCTTGCTCCAGATAGGGTCACTAAGAACCACAATGGGGTCCACCAGCTCCCACATTACATAGCTCTGCATCTCTATTCTCATAGTTATTATCATATAATCATAGAGTCATAAAGTTATACAGCATGGAAATAGACACTTTGATCTAATGTATCTATGCTGACCAGATGTCCTAAATTGATCTAGTCCCATTTACCAGCATTTGGTCCATATTTCTCGGCAGGTCATCTGCTCTGGGGATGCTGGTACTCCGATCAGAGACTCTTGGTTGCAGTGGCAGTTTGGTGTGGTGAAGTTGGTGCCCTGAGTGGGGACTCCTGGCTGCACTAGGCCTGATGTGTGGGGATGCTTCGCAGACTCCTTGCAAAAGCCCTGGAGCTGTTTTTGAAGACCCCTGTACAGAAGATGAATTCAAATTTAGCAATGTCTTTTTATTCCTTTTGTAACTCAAAATGGCGCTGGCTTGTGGTGACAAAACACTTTTTACTATATCTATTTAGATATATGTGACAATAGGTAACTCATAATAGCTCATAATGACCCTCTGTGTGAAAACTTTGCCACCCAGTTTCCTTATAAATCTTTCCCCTCTCACCTGAAACCTATGCCCTATCGTTTTGGACTCCCCTACACTGGGGAAAAGACCTTAACTATTCACCTCATCCATGTCCCTTGTGATTTTATAAACTCAGCTTCTGGCACTCCAGGGAAAATAGCCCCAGCCTATTCAGCCTCTCCCTATGATCAAATCCGCCAACCCGACAACATTCTTATAAGTCTTTACTGAATCATTTCAAGTTTCACAACATCCTTCCTATCGCAGGGACATCAGAACTGCGTGCAGTATTCCAGAAGTGACCTAACCAATATCCTGTCCAGTGACAACATTATCTCCTAACTCATGTACTCAATGCACTGACCAATAAAGGCAACCATACCTTCTCCACTATCTTATCTACCTGCAACTCCACTTTGAAGGAACTATGAACTTGCATCCCAAGGTCTCTTTGTTCAGTGACTCTCCAAGCCCTTACCATTCAGTTATTAAGTGTATAAGTCCAGCAGAGAGATTGAACACAGTCTTCTAAAAGAGGCCTCACTGAAGTCCTGTACAGCTGAAACATGACATCCTGTACTCAATACACTGACCAATGAAAGCAAATGTATCTTCTTCACCATCCTGTGTACCTGCATCTCTGCTTTGAAGGAACTATGAACCTGCACCCCAAAGTTTGGCAACACTCCCCTGGCCCCTACCATTAACTGTAATGTCCTGATTTGTCTTATCAAAATGCAACAGTTCACATTTATACAAATTAAACTCCATCTGCCACTCCTCGACCATTGGCCCATAGAAGTGATCAGTGACAATTTCAGAGCCTGACCAATTAAGTATTTGATTTTAAAACTTATAAAATTTATAAATCTTAATTTTTCTTTTGTCTTTTGTAGATCTGTACCAGTAAGTAGATGAGGATATTATTTTTAATGTTTTACTGAGACCTGTTTCTTGATTAAAGTTTTATTATAAAAGATAGGTATTAGGTTATCATGGAGAAGTATTTTAAGGACAATGGTAACACTGAGCTTTTGAGAAAATGTGTTATGTTTATTTTTGGGGTATATTGTGAGTCTGTAGATTGCTTAAGGTGCAGAGATGGATTTAGTCGAGTGATATGGTCTTCCTGTCTGATGTGGAGATTAGGAGAATTTCAATGTTTCTGGAGATAGGCTCTGCAGGAAGTGTATTGGATTGTGAATCCTATCAGATAGCATGAATTGGCTGGAGCAACAGTAACATTGAGGATTTTACAGGAACAGGGATTGTGGTGAATGACATTTTGAGGAGGGTGGAAAACTGCAGATACAGTCAGGTAGATAGAAAAGGAAGGAGAGAGCAGGAAATGCAGGAGTCTTCTGTGACTATTCCCATCTCAAACAAATATGCTGTTTTGGATACTGCAGGGGCTGATGACCTCTCAGGGGAATATAGCACTGACAGCCAGATTTCTGGTACTGGGCATGGGTTCTCCTGTAATGGGAAGTATGTTAGATTCCAAGCAATCAATTGTGATAGAGGATTCGCTAGACTGGGAAACAGACAGATGTTTCTGTGGCCAATAGCAAGATGTCAGAAAGGTGTGTTGCCTTCCTGGTGTCAAAGTCAGGATGTTTCAGAGAAGGTGCAGAATAGTCTCAAAGGGAAGAGTGATCAGCAGAAGGTTGTTGTACACATTGGTACCAATGACATAGGAAGAGAAAGGTACGAGGTTCTGCAGAGAAAATATCAGGAATTAGACAGAAGGTCAAAAAGTAGATCCTTGAGGGTAGTAAAATCTAGATTACTCTTAGTGCCATGTGAGACTAGGAATAGAAGGACAGGCAGATGAATGCATGGCTGAGGAGCTGGTGCAGCGAGCAGGGATTCACATTTTTGGATCATTGGGATCACTTCTAGTGACCTGTATAAGAAGGGCAGGTTGTACCTGAATTGGAAGGGAACAAATATCCTGGCAGGGAGATTTGCTAGTACTACTTGGGAAGCTTTAAAATTGGGGGTGGGACCCAAAGAGATAGTGAAAATAGAAACAAGTATAAGGCTGGTACAGTGGAGAAGAGGAGCAAGTTAAATAGTCAAGTCAGGTAATAGCAGCCATTACCTGAGGTAAGACCGATAAATTAAAGTGCATTTATGTCAATGCAAGAGGCCTGACAGGTAAGGCAGATGAACTCAGGATATGTTTGGAACAATGGGACTGGATATTATAGCTATTACAGAAATGTGGCTCAGGGAGGGGCAGGACTGATTTTCCAAAATGTAAATGCTATTGGAAGGATAGAAAGATGAGGGTATAGTGGTGTTTTGGTTAAGGATAACATTACAGATGTACTTTGTGTATTCCTGGGTGAGCATCTGGTGCTGTTATATGGGTGGAAATGAGAAATAAGAAAGGGATGATTGCCTTCTTGGGATTGTACTGTAGGTTCCCCAGTAATCAGTAGGTAATTGAGGAGCAAATATTTAAGGAGATCTCAGATCTCTTTAAGAATAATAGGGTTGTAATGATAGGAGATTTTAACTTTCCAAATATAGACTGGGACTGCCATAGTGTTAAGGGCTTGGATGGAGAAAAATTTGTTAAGTGTGTACAAGAAAACTTTCTTATTCAATATGTGATGTACCTACAAGAGAACATATAGAACATAGAACATAGAACAATACAGCACAGAACAGGCCCTTCGGCCCACGATGTTGTGCCGAACATTTGTCCTAGCTTAAGCACCTATCCATGTACCTATCCAATTGCCGCTTAAAGGTCACCAATGATTCTGACTCTGCCACTCCCACAGGCAGCGCATTCCATGCCCCCACCACTCTCTGGGTAAAGAACCTACCCCTGACATCCCCCCTATACCTTCCACCCTTCACTTTAAATTTATGTCCCCTTGTAACACTCTGTTGTACCCGGGGAAAAAGTCTCTGACTGTCTACTCTATCTATTCCTCTGATCATCTTATAAACCTCTATCAAGTCACCCCTCATCCTTTGCCGTTCCAATGAGAAAAGGCCTAGCACTCTCAACCTATCCTTGTATGACCTATTCTCCATTCTAGGCAACATCCTGGTAAATCTCCTCTGCACCCTCTCCAAAGCTTCCACATCTTTCCTAAAGTTTCCAAAATTTGACCTTCTGTTGGGAAATAAGGCAGGGCAGGTGACTGAGGTATCAGGAGGGGAGCACTTTGGGGCCAGTGATCAAGATGTTATTAGTTTTAAAATAGTTATGGAAAAGGATAGACCTAATCTAAAAGTTAAAGTCTGAAATTGGAGTAAGGCCAATTTTGATGGCATGGGGCAAGAACTTTCAAACATTGATTGGAAGAACCTATTCATAGGTAAATTAATGGTTGGAAAGTTGGGGGGTCTTCAAAAATGAGATAATGAGAGATCAGAGACTGTTAGTGTGAAGGGCAAGACTGGTAGCTTAGGTAATGTTCGATGACAAGAGAAATTGATGCTCTGGTCAAGAAAAAGGAGCAATATGTCAGGTATAGACAGCTAGGATTGAGTGAATGCATAGAGTAGTATAAAGGGCAGTAGGAATGTACTTAAGAGGGAAATCAGGAGGACAAAAAGGGCGCATGAAAAAGCTTTGGCAAATAGGGTTAAGGAGAATCCAAAGAAATTCTACAACTACATTAAGGGCAAAAGAGTAACTAAGGAGAGAATAGGGTCCCTTAAAAATCAACAATGTCTCTATGTAAGGAACCAGAGGAGATGGGTGAAATACTAAACAAATGTTTCATCTTGGTATCTTGATATTGGAAGGACACAGAAGCTAGAGAACTTGAGGAAATAAATAGTGATATCTTGAAAAGTGCCCACATTACAGAAAAGTAGCTGCTGCATATCTTAAAACGCATAAAGGTGTATAATTCCTGGAACCTGATCAGGTTAACGCAAAACCTATGGGAAGCTGGGGAAGAGGTTGCTGAGGCATTTATATCAATAACCATGGGTGTGGTGCTGGAAGACTGGAGGTTGGCTAACATGATGCCATTGTTTAAGAAAGGCAGTAAAGAAATGCCGGGAAATTGTAGACTGGTGAGCCTGATGTCAATGGTGGGTAAACTGTTGAGGGGAATTCTGAGGAACAGGATTTATATGCATTTAGAAAGGCAAGAATTGGCTACGAATAGTTAACTTGGCTTTATGCAGAGTGTCGCAGTAATTTGATTGAGTTTCTTGAAGAAGTGACAAAGAAGATTGATGAAAACAGAGCAGTAGGCATTGTCTATATGGACTTCAGCAAAATGTTGGACAAGGTTCTTCATGGTAGACCGGTTAGAAAGGTTGGATCACATGGAATCCACGGAGACCGAGCCAATTGGATCAAAAATTGGCTTGAAGTAGGACAGAGAGGATGGTATTAGAGGGATGTTTTTTGAACTGGTGGCCTGTAACCAGTGGTAAGGATCAATGCTGGGTCTTCTGCTTTTTTTCATTAATATAAATTATTTGGATACGAATATAGGAGGTATGGTCAATTTGTTATTTTAAAATTTACTATTGGTCTTTAGCAGTTACTACCATCCAATAAACTTATTGTTTTCCTGTGATGTCACTCTTTGTTTTGTGTTTCGCGCCCAATCCTGGGCTTCAATTTATCCAATTCAAAACAAACCTTACAAACTATGAGCCAACAAAGCAAGCAAAAAAAATTTCTCCCCTATGCTTTGAATTCCCACACTGCCTCCAAATTCTCTGAACTATCTCCCAGACAGTGATGTGATCTCTCCTCCCTGAGCATGTACTAACTGATCCAATTTTCCCAATAACAGGTGTAAAATTAATTGGCCTGCAATTACCTGTTTGTTGTCTCCTTCCCATTTTGAATTACCGTGTTCCATTGCGAATTTTTGACATAAAATAATAATTGACATAAAAGGGACTTTGATTCAGAAGAGTAAATTTATATTTATTCTTAAAGATTGTGCATTACATATTTCACTTCAAACCTGAGCTCATTTTGTGTTTCTAAAAATGATATATTTTATGGGATATTATGTGGAAACATTGAATTTTTCTTCGCTATCAATTCTGAAGAACGGTCACTAGAGTCGAAACACTAACTTTGTTTTCTCTCCACAAATACTGCCAGACCTGCTGAGTTTCTCCAGCAATTTCTGTTTTTGTTGAGAACTTTTAGTGGAAGGTATTTAGTCCTCGTGGTGGAAAACATGATACATTTCCATGTTGGAAAATGTTTTGACTTTTCCTTTACAAAACTTTCTTGTACATTTAAAATACTTCCAACAATATCACAGAACACCATAATTCAATTGTAGTTCAAAAAAAATGAGAAGAAATAATACAGGAACGGTTTTCTTCTCTTCACTATGCTCCATGCTAAACAATCAATGGTTTCTACGTCAATATCCTCTTCAAACAAAACTACCAAATGAATGCTTTTAATACTTTATTTTTGTCTAACTTTGAATAAAGTTTTTATATAAATTGTAGTTTAAATAAACTTCGTCCAAATAATACATAATCACCAATAGCAACGGCGCTCGAAAATGACGTCAGTCATCTGGTCACATGAGGAAAAGGAAGAGGGAAAGAGGAGGAAAATTACTTTGTCGTTTGGAACAAAAAATACAAAAGAGTGATCTTAACTAAATAGTTGTTCTTATTATCGATCCGGAAAAGATATTTCTGAAAAGGAGCGATTGGCGGTGCGACGCATCGTGACGTCACGTGTTCAAGATGGCGGCGGGGATTTGAGGCAGTCACGTGGGCCGCGCGGCTTTGTGAGCACATTGACAGGTAAATGAGCGGTGGCTGGAGCGTTCACGCTCCGAGTGTGGCTCGTGGTCGCATCTGGGCCTTTTCAAATCGGCGCCGGGCTAACGGAAAGGTGACGGTGTGCGCGTGGGCCTGAGGGCGCTTCATTGACGTGCGGCGTGGGCTCGATGGTGTCGGTCCGAGGCCGCTGGGGGGATGGGGACTAATGGCAGGGGCCTAGACTTGGCCAGGGGACTCTGTGTCCCAAATCGCCCACCCTTGGGATCCGGGGATTCTGATCTACTCGCATCTTCCGGCAGTCTTCAAACTCAGCTTCACCACCATCGAGACCTGGGTCTCAGACCGGTAGCCACGGTTCTGATGGAAGGTCACTGACTTGAACCGTTAGCTTTGTTTTATTCTCGATCTGAGTATTTTCAGCGTTTTCTGTCCCCACCCCATTTCGCGTTTTTAATTCCTGTGGTATGTTGTGGTGCTAAGTTGTGATTGTTGTGGGCAAGGTATGTGGGGGGAGACATCACTGCCCTACTAGCGTTTTAATTAAACCGATAGTGGTTTAGTTTTGAAGTTGTGTGTTTTCCTTATCTTTTGGGAGTTGTTTCAATATGCCCTGTTATTGGATTATAGAACCGACGAAAAGTGCACGATGAAGCCACTTGGTAAGCTGGGCTTCTACTGGAGACAGTGTGCGGTTATTGAGATCAAATGGCAGCTTTAATGCACGTTCCAGACCGTCGAGTTGGAAAGAATGCAGTCTTGAGTTTGTTAGCATTAACGAGGTGTGCTTTTATTCTGTAGTTGGAATTGGACGGAGGTTGTTCTTGTTTCGATTTAGCTTTTAAAGTCTTAATGTTTTAACTGAAACATGAATAAAATCTGTAGAACAAAGTTTAATGCTGGCTTGCGTGAACCCCCGCTTTCATTGAGGTCAGTTTGATGGACAGGGAAGAAAGAAGTAGTGGTTGGAGGGAGTGGAAATATGAGCTTGACCCTCCTGATTTCAAAATACCAGACTCATCCTATTTTTAGATTTGAAAGTTGCCTTACGTTTTATTCTTGGATCCTCAGGTACTGAAGTTGTCAAAACATTATAAGTCAACATGGTGTGTTAATTTTGAGTTAAAATATTTTCCAAACAGTTAGTTGGCATTAACTTTCTGGGTTTAAAAATAGACTGCTATTCTGACATTAACTTTTTAGAAGTTTAAACTTGAGAGGCCAGGATGGACTTGCTCAGTGTTCTGTTATTGGAATTGAGGTGAAATTGTTGAATTTTGCCTCAGTGCAACTAAAATCGGGGAGAGAGAAATCAGCTTTTAATTCAGTGCCAGGTCTTGTTGAACATGTTAGTTAGCTGAGAAGTCTTGTAATTACAGTAGTGCAGTCTGCTAACCACTTGTCTAGGCTAAAGTAGAGAATATTTGTGTTTATGATAATGCAGGGAACTGAATATAGTTGGGTGGGAGTGGTGAGAGATAAAAATTGAAATTATATTGTGCTTTTCCACAATCACTGCTACAAAAATGTTTTATAACCATCAAAGTAGTTGAGAGATGTAGTGATTATTATATTGTTAGAAACTCTCAACTAGTTTGATCAGACAGACTGTTGCTTGAAGGACATTTCCAGGACACAGGAAAGTAAGATCCTGTCTGTCTTCAAAATAGTGCCACAGGATCTTTTACATCCTGTTGTGGTTCTGTTCGCTGAGCTGGGAATTTGTGTTGCAGATGTTTCGTCCCCTGTCTAGGTGACATCCTCAGTGCTTGGGAGCCTCCTGTGAAGCGCTTCTGTGATGTTTCCTCTAGCATTTATAGTGATTTGTATGTTCATGTCAGTTCCAGCTGTCCGTTGCAGTGGCTGGTATATTGGGTCCAGGTCGATGTGCTTATTGATTGAATCTATGGATGAATGCCATGCCTCTTGGAATTCCCTGGCTGTTCTCTGTTTGGCTTGTCCTATAATAGTGTTGTCCCAGTCAAACTCATGTTGCCTGTCATCTGAGTATGTGGCTACTAAGGATAGCTGGTCGTGTCGTTTTGTGGCTAGTTGGTGTTCATGGATGCAGATCATTAGCTGTCTTCCTGTTTGTCCTATGTAGTGTTTTGTGCAGTCCTTGCATGGAATTTTGTACACTACATTGGTTTTGCTCATGCTGGGTATCCGGTCCTTCGTCCTGGTGAATATAAATGCCGGAGGAAACATCACAAAAGCGCTTCACATAAGGCTCCCAAGCACTGAGAATGTCACCTAGACAGGGGACGAAACGTCTGCAGCACACATCCCCAGCTTGGCGAACAGAACCACAACAACGAACACCCGAGCTACAAATCTTCTCAAACTTTAAACACCTACGGGCGAGAGACGCTAAAACAAGCCAGGAAATGGGAATCCTGTGCCAACCGCCTAAGTGCCACATACGAACAACTCCGGTTCCGGCATGAATGCCGAAAGAATTGAATCCTTCCACCATGTGTCAGATAAAGACCACCAGTCAACAACCCATAAGCCAGGGACACAGCCAGACACAACGGATTCTGGATGATCCAGGTAATGATTATAGATGCTTACAACAGACTTCACAAATACAGACAAGAAATTGCGTGCCAAAAATCGTTAATTTCCAAAACCACCAATCAGGAATGGACCCGGACCATAGAACAGGCCGTCACCATAGGACAGAACAGGACCACACACCGCAAAAAAAAGGCACTAAAAGAAAAAATGGCCAAAGTAACACAACAGAGGACACCACAACACACACCTGGGTTAGAAACCTCTCCCACAGACAGCTCACAGACATGGAAAGTATAATACTGGCCAAGGGACTCAACTACAACCACAGGGACGCCAAGACATCAGACTTCCTAGTGACACTAGAATGCACACACAAGAACAATGGACTGACAGAAGAGACACAACAAACAGTGAGACAAAGTATCGTACCTCTGATAACAAGGAAAAGACAAATACATAACCTCAACGCCAAGGAGAGGGAAGCACTAAAATCACTAAGAAATGATAAGAACATAATCATACTACCAGCAGACAAAGGCAGAATGACGGTCATCCTGGACAAAACAGACTACATCCAAAAAGCGCAACAACTACTTGCAGATACCAACACCTACCAAAGGAGGGAATTTGACCCCACCCCACAGCTCACCGGTAGGATAAACAACATACTGAGGAACCGACAAAAAAACGGACAGATAACCAGGTTTGACCTACAAAGAATGAAACCTGAAAGCAACAACACCCCCAGATTCTATGGACTACCTAAAGTGCACAAACCAGACATCCCACTCAGACCCATAGTATCACTACCAGGGACAACATCACACAAACTGGCTAAAGAACTATAGCAGAAACTAAAACACCTGATCAGTGGACCCAGACACTATACAATCAACACAAGAATTCTTGGACATCATAGGAAATATACACATAGACAAGAAAGAAACCATGGTCTCATTCGATGTAATGGCACTGTTCACCTCTATTGACAAAACCCTAGCCAGAGAAACAATAGCCAACCTGCTGGACAGACAGAACAGACAACAGGACGTTGAACCTACCAACAAAGACGGCATACTCAAACTACTGGACCTGTGCCTCACAACACACTTCGCATTCAACAATCAAATATATGAACAAATCAACGGCTCACCCATCTCTGGATTCGTAGCAGAAGCGGTAATGCAAAGATGAGAACAAACTGTCTTACCGCAAATTCACCCCAAACTCTGTGTCAGATATGTGGATGAACCTTTGTAATCATTTAAAAACACAGAAAGAGAGAACACACACCGAATCATCAACACCACACTCACAGGAATCCGATTCACTCGAGAGGAAGAAAAGGACAACCAACTCCATTCTTAGACGTGATGGTACAGAGAATACTGAACGGAGAATTCACCACAAAGGTATAGAGGAAAGCCACACACACAGACCAAGTCCTGAACTACGAAAGCAACCACCCCAACACACACAAGAAGTTGCATCAAGACCCTATTCAAAAGGGCCACAACACACTGCAGTACACCAGAACTGCAAAAAGAGGAACAAGAACACCTCTACAATGTATTCACCAAAAACGGATACCCATGCAATTTCATCAACAGATGCCTAAGGGAAAGACAACGGAACGAGGGCATGCTGCAATCCAAAGGACTAGCCACACTACCATACACCAAGAGCATTTCTGAACTGACAGCCAGAGTACTGCGACCACTCATAACAGCACACAAACCAACAGCCACTCTCAGACAACAACTCACCAGGACGAAGGACCCGATACCTAGCATGAGCAAAACCAATGTATTGTACAAAATCCCATGCAAGGACTGCACAAAACACTACATAGGACAAACAGGAAGACAGCTAATAATCCGCATCCATGAACACCAATTAGCCACGAAACGACACAACCAGCTATCCTTAGTAGCCACACACTCAGATGACAAGCAACATTAGTTCGACTGGGACAACACTACTATTATAGGACAAGCCATACAGAGAACAGCCAGGGAATTCCTAGAGGCATGGCACTCATCCACGCATTCAATCAATACGCACATTGATCTGGACCCAATATGCCAACCACTGCAGCGGACAGCTGGAACTGACAACCAGAAGCGGCAGATACAAATCACTATGAATGCCGGAGGAAAGATCACAGAAGCGCTTCACAGGAGGTTCCCAAGCACTGAGTACGTCACCGAGACGGGACGAAACGTCTGCAACACAAATTCCCAGCTCATCGAACAGAACCACAACAACGAGCACCCGAGCTACAAATCTTTTCAAACTTCTTTTATATCCTACCAAGAAGGAAACTTGCCTCTGGTGACTTATTTGATCTAAAGACAATGCTCCAGGTAGACTGCATGAGTTATTTGCCTTGATGTTTCTTGCTCTCAAGGTTTGGAGTGTGACTGCAATGCTGAACCTTGTGACTTGTTCAGTGGTATTAACTACCTACTTATTATTTTTTGTACGTGAGAAAATAAGGCTTTTAATAAACACATGGGAAACCATGTTCTCTTTTTTTCAACATGCTTCCGCAGATCTGTACCTTCCCTCCGATTTGAATCAATAGCAAGATCCTGGAACATGGGCTCTTTCTTGTAATTTAGGAGGCATCTCTCTAAAAGGTGGGCAAAATGATGAAATTCATCATTGTCTTCACTCTGCCAACTGGGCCATTTCCCCTTTTTTCAGGGAAAGACTGTCAGGATCTCAGAGACTGAAGGTCCTGGTTTACTGGGCAGCAGTGATTCCCAGCTTCCATGTGTTTCAGAGACTCGCACAACTGCTACCTGCCACTTGAATGCATTTGAGAAGTACCACCATGTTCTCGAATTTCATAGAAACATAGAAGATGGGAGTAGGCTGTTCAACCTTTCGGGCCTGCTCTGTTTTTCAGTATGATCATGGCAGGTCATCAAGCTCAATACAGAGGAACCTCGATTATCTGAATTACACAGATGGGGAGTTTTTGCTCAGTTAATCAAATTCCAGATAATCGAATGCTGGATAACATAGTTTAGCTGAGCATTGGGGCATTACAGTCTTGCTGGATAAACTGATATTTGGATAATTGAATGCTGGACAATCGTGGTTTCTCTGTCCTCTCATTTCACCCTCCCCTATATCCTTTGATATACAATATCTATATCTGCCATCATCATAAAATCTGTTTTGGCTCAACCACTTTGTGATAGTGAATTCCACGTGCTCATCACACTCTGGATGAAGAAATTTCTTCTAATTTCAGTCCTAAAGATTTGTTCCTTATCCGATGACTCCTGGTTCTGGACCCTCCACTATGGGAGCAACCTTCCTGCATCTAACCTGTCCAGTGCTGTTGGAAATTCATTGGTTTAAGAAATTCCATCCATTCCCAAACTCATTCTTCTAAACTCTCGTGAATACTTTTCTAACTGAGTCAGTCTGTCCTTATACATCAGTCCTGTCATCCCAGGAACCAATTTGGCAAATCTTTGCTGCACTCCCTCTATAGCAAAAACATCCATCCTCAGATAAGGAAACTAAAACTGCACACATTATTTGAGGTGGCCTCAGCAATACTACACATAATTGCAGTAAGACGGCCTTGCTGCTAAAGTCAATGCTTTTGCTGTTGAAGGCCAACAATTTGCTGCCTTTACTACCTGTTGCACCTGCGTGCTTCCTTTAAATGTCTGGTGCAGAAGGATACCCTCAATTTACAGCCTTCAAATAATTTGCCTTCCTGCTTTTGCTGCTAGTGGAAATCTCTCATTTATCCACATGCTGCATTACCATGCATGTTTGCCTACTCATTCAGCCTGTCCAAATCACTGCAACATGTTTGAATCCTCCCCATGATTCATCCTTTCACCTAACTTTGTATTCAGTGGCAAGAAGTATAATCCAATAGTAGCATGTGTCCCAAGCAAATATGCCCAGCATGGAAGCACGAATAAATCAAAGCCAGTTTCACTGGTTAAGACATGCACAGTTGGAAGGAGACTTCCTGGAGGACCACAGACAATTTGGGTGTGTCTGCAAAGCATCTGTGAAAATGTCAGTGTCTCTGACAACCTATACAAGACCTTTAACATGTGACTGAGCAAAATTGAGAAAATTCACTCAGAAAGGCACCAAAGGTGTAGAGACTGCTTTTAACAATGCATGGAAGTACATTTTGATATTCATTCATTGAAGTGCTAATGTGAATTTCACATTACTATTAAAACTATGCCTTATGGTAAACCACTGTGTTGGAGTTGAATGAATTGCATTCAGTACAGTAGATGTAGCTGGTAGAATAGGCTGACTTTGAAAAGAACACTCTTGTTTCTTTTGATAAAGAAGTTGGATGAAATACCTGGCTTTCAAAAAAATTGTGGTCATTGTGTACAGTCAACGCTCATCTCATCTCGGACCTCTCCCTGTAACCCCTCCTCAATATATTTTTCTCCATTTCATGGAATTTTGCTAACTCTAAACTGGTTATCAAAGATGACTTGATTCTGTTCCCATTAGCCTTTCAGCTGAAATCCTAATGTACTATTCAGATGAATGCTGGAAGTGTTCTCTTAATCTGTATCGTATGACAAGTTGTCATTTTCAGCTGATTGCTCAAATGGGACTGAATTACCAATGAATTTGCCAACTGAGTAACTTGACCATTTCATTTAGTTGACTTGCAAAGTGAATTGATTTAATTTTACTTTTACATTAAATAATCTATCCATGCCTGTGAAGTAAGCACCCAGACATTTGGAAATGAATGCAGTGAAAGCTTGTGCTGAGCCAGGAAGGGGTAGAATCCAAAGTGGTGACGAAAAGATTGTTTGGAGAAACTGATTCGTGTGAACTTCATTAACTTGCCTGCCAGGCTTTATTCATCAGTCATGTTTCATTTGTCAAGTTTGAGTTGTCTTCCATGTGGTGTTTACTCAACGTAGGCTCAAGGAATGATATTTTTAAACATGTACATCATCTGGTCTCTATTGACGTCATTAATTTTCATGTTGTAGTCATAGAGATGTACAGCATTGAAACAGACCCTTCGGTCCCATTTGTCCATGCCGACCAGATATTCCAACCCAATCTAGTCCACCTGCCAGCACCTGGCCCATATCCCCCCAAACCCTTCCTATTCATATACCCATCCAAATGCCTCTTAAATGTTGCAATTGTACCAGCCTCCACCACATCCTCTGGCAGCTCATTCCATACACCCTCTTGGTGAAAATGTTGCCCCTTAGGTCTCTTTTACATGTTTCCCCCCTCACCCTAAACCTATGCCCTCTAGTTCTGGACTCCCTGACCCCAGGGAAAAGACTTTGTCTATTTACCCTATCCATGCCCCTCATAATTTTGTAAACCTTTTATAAGGTCACCCTTCAGCCTTCACTCCAGGGAAAACAGTCCCAGCCTGTTCAGCCTCTTCCTATAGCTCAAATCCTCGAACCCTGACAACATCCTTGTAAATCTTTTCTGAATCCTTTCAAGTTTCACAACGTCTTTCTGATAGGAAGGAGACCAGAATTGCACGCAAAATTACAACAGTGGCCAAACGATGTCCTGTACAGCTGAAACGTGACCTCCCAACTCCTGTACTCAATACTCTGACCAATAGAGGAAAGCATACCAAACGCCGCCTTCACTATCCTGTCTACCTGAGACTCCACTTTCAAGGAGCTATGAACCTGCACTCCAAGGTCTTTTTGTTCAACAACACTCCCCAGGACTTTACCATTATAAGTTCTGCTAAGATTTGCTTTCCCAAAATGCAGCACCTCGCATTTATCTGAACTAAACTCCATCTGCCACTTCTCAGCACATTGGCCCATCTGGTCAAGATCCTGTTGTAATCTGAGGTAACCCTCTTTGCTGTCCACTACACCTCCAATTTTGGTGCCATCTGCAAACTCACTAACTGTGTACCTCTTATGCTTGCATTCAAATCATTTATGTAAATGACAAAAAGTAGAGGACCCAGCACCAATCCTTGTGGCACCCTCCACCACCCTCTGTCTTCTACCTTTGAGCCAGTTCTGTATCCAAATGGCTAGTTCTCCCTGTATTCCATGAGATCCAACCTTGCTTATCAGTCTCCCATGGGGAACCTTGTCAAATGCCTTACTTATTCAATTTAAAAACTTCAAATCTGGAACCAATCATAATGGGAGTTATGGGATCTAGAGGGTGGTATATGTATGGAATGAGCTGCCAAAGGAAGTGGTGGAGACTGGTACAATTGCAACATTTAAGAGGCATGGTGGCGGAGGATTGTTTTTCAGACTGGAGGCCTGTGACCAGTGGAGTTCCACAAGGATCGGTGCTGGGTCCTCTCCTTTTTGTCATTTATATAAATGGTTTTGATGTAAGCATAAGAGGTATAGTTTGGAAGTTTGCAGGTTTAATGCTAAGGTCCTAGGTAGTGTTGCTGAACAAAGAGACCGTGGCGTGCAGGTTCATAGCTCCTTGAAAGTGGAATCGCAGGTAGATAGATAGTGAAGAACTTTTATGGTTTTTTTTATTGGTGGGGCTAGATTGCTTTGGAATATCTGGTCGGCATGGACAGGTTGGACCGAAGGGTCTGTTTCCATGTTGTACATCTCTTTGACTCTATGACTCTAAAGCCATGTTGACTATCTCTAATCAGTCCTTGCCTTTCCAAATATATGTACATCCTGTCCCTCAGGATTCCCTCCAACTTGCTCACCACTGACGTCAGGCACACTGGTCTTTAGTTCCCTGGCTTGTCCTCACCTCCCTTCTTAAACAGTGGCACCACGTTAGCCAATCTCCAGTTTTCCAGCACCTCACCTGTAACTATCGATGATACAAATATCTCAGCAAGAGGCCCAGCAATCATTTCCCTAGCTTCCCAGAGTTCTATGGTACACCTGATCAGGTCCCTGGGGGTTTATCCACCTTTGACCATTTCAAGACATCCAGCACTTCCACCTCTGTGATATGGACATTTTTCAAGAAGTCACCATCTATTTCCCTACAGTCTATATCTTCCATATCTTTTTCCACAGTAAATACTGATGCAAATTACTCATATAGTACCTCCCCCATTTTCTGCGGCTCCACACAAAGGCCGTCTTGCTGATGTTTGAGGGGCCCTATTCTCTCCCTAGTTACCCTTTTGTCCTTAATATATTTGTAAAACCCCTTTTGGTTTCTCCTTAATTCTATTTGCCAAAGCTGTCTCATGTTCCCTTTTTGCCCTTCTGATTTCCCTATTTCCTTTATACTCTAAGGATTCACTCGATCTATCCTGTCTATACCTTACATATGCTTCCTTTTTCTTAAGCAAACCCTCAATTTCTTTAGTCATCCAGCATTCCCTATACCGACCAGCCTTTCCTTTCACCCTAACAGGAACATAGTCATTTCTCCATTTATGGCAGCTTTTCATTCTACTTTTCACCTACATCTGTAGACCCGTATTTTATTTCTCGTTCTATTACCAACTTCCTTGTCCTAAATGTCATTTCAAGTTAAAAGTGATTTAAATTTTACTTTCAACTTCTTGCACTGGATTTACTACAGCAAACAAATTGGGTAGATTTTGATGGGGTGTAACTGAGGTTCTGATGACCTTTTGATTTTCTGTCCTGCTCTGAGTGCTCTGCCTTACATCTATACTATTCCAATGAAGCTTAATGTAAGCTTGAGGGCCAGCATTTCCTCTTTTGGGTGTTCGCCACCTTTTGGCAAATAGTACAAGTTCAATGTTTTCTAAGTTCTGTCCCCATTTGTTTTGAAGAGCTGTTGCTGATTCCTCTCTCCTCATTCTCACTGATTCTAGATAATATTTTCATTGCTTGTCCTGTTGTTGTTTTGCCTCATGATGCTTTTATTGAATCTTCCTGCATTCCACCCCATCATAACTTTTTTTTTACTCTCCCTTCCTTTTCTCACTATCTTAGTTCATTGTTGCATCTGGGTTTCCTGGTTCTGATGAAAGGTCAACAGCTTGAAATATTGCCTGTTTTTTCTGTATGCATAGTTGCTTGCTATCTAACACCTTTAAGCACTTTATTTCTATCTTCTAACATTTGAACACTTCATGGAGCAATGCCAACTGCAATGTGACTTTGTTATCTGTAGACAAAACCAGGTAGAGATTTTACCTAAAAGCATATTAATGAACCAGTTCAATTTTTCCAATAACCCTGAAACTTTTCTCATGATTTGTACATGAATATCAGAAATTTTCATAATATGCCATGACAAATTTGAACTAAATTGGTCGTCCTGTTGCATAAGTAGTAGACTACCATCCATCCAAAAGATGGAGGAGGCTTAGATAATAAGCGTGAAAGTCTAGATAGCCTCACTGTTTGAAGAGTTTGGTTTGGTGGGGCTGATAGGAATATGTTGGATTTGAGGGAATTTGAATAGGAACAGGAGTAACTATTTACCCTGTGGTGCTTGCTCTGCCGCTTATTGTGGCTGATTGTACACTTTGATGCCTTTTGTCCGCACAA
Organism: Hemiscyllium ocellatum; assembly: GCF_020745735.1. Taxonomy (NCBI): domain Eukaryota; kingdom Metazoa; phylum Chordata; class Chondrichthyes; order Orectolobiformes; family Hemiscylliidae; genus Hemiscyllium; species Hemiscyllium ocellatum. The sequence continues at coordinate 59,474,744 of NC_083401.1, read as the reverse complement.
TCCCTGTAACTCTATGCATTGCTAATCACATATCACAAATCAATCAATTTTCTACATTTTAAACATACTCAAAATTTGAGCTTTCATGTCTATTTTCGGTTTGCAGACTTCATCCCATCAAATTTCTGTCTACTGAGGAAGGTTGCATTTCTATGGATCATTGCCTATGGCTTTTGGAAGAAATGTGATGTTTACTAAAGGCAGTAGAAGAATTGAGCTATTAGGTGTTAGCCTGTTGAAACATGTTTTTTTAGGACAAGAATAGAGTAATACTAAGTTATAAACCAGTACAATACTGGAAATCCAGAGGACTGGCAGTATGAGGAAAGATTTCAGGTTGACTCTTCAGAACGAGGAAATCTTAGCAGTGTAAGACTTTTAATGTACGTGATTGGAGGTTGACCATTGTAACATTAGTTTTTATGCTTTGGTTGAAAAGTATAAGGAAAAAGTCTGGAATCTGTTGCTAACTCAGTTTTAACCATGGACATGAAGCATTATGATTTGAACTGTTGACATGAAATCAGCTACCTTAGTTTCTTTGCTCCTCTTGCTCACTCTAACCTGTCTCCTCTGCACATGTTGCTCTCTCTTCTCTCAGGTCTAACTTGAGTTTATAACAAACCTACTGATGAGGCTGATGCTGTTGTCTTTGCAGGGGCTGTGTATCAATCCCTCGCAACCCACCTCTTTCTTTATCCTTCTGTCACTTTCACCTGGTCTATCTCTGACTCTTTACTATTCCATTCCTGGAATAGGATGCCAACCAATATCCACTGCAAATGACTTACTCCCAAAGTTATCTTTGCTTACTGTCTCTCACCCTCCTTCCTGCGAGGACTCCATTTTGTTCTTTCCAGTTTTTCCATTCCATATTTCAAAGGGATTTCAAACATATCCATGTTTCCTCAGTGAGGATCTCCCACCAATTATGGTTAACAGGTAGGTGTATCAGACCTATTCCTGCACTTCTGCCTTCACCCATCTCCTTCTCTTCCAGAGCAGCGATAGGATTCCCTTTGTCCTTATTTTCCACCCCACCATTGGTTTCATTGGCAATCTGTCACCCTCAGCAGAATACCATCACCAAATGCTTGTCCCCTCTCCTCCACTGTCAGTATTCCCTGGGGACTGTTCAATTATGTCCTGCTCCATTCCATTGCTCTAACATTATTTGCTCATATCTCATGGCACCTTGCTATGCAACCACAAATGTATGACACTTGTTCTTTCACCACCTATTATCCAAAGTTCCTAGCATATATTTCAGGTGAAGCAGCATTTTATTTATACTGTTCCAGTCTAGCCTACTGCATTCTCTGTTAACCATACAGTCAGTCTATGTTGGTATGAGACAGTGCAGATAACATGAGCACTTTGCAGAACATAGCTGCTCTGTCTGTAACAATGCCTCAGACCTTCAGTTCTTTGTCATTCTTTGCTCCCATACCGACGTTTCCTTCCTGGTCCTATTCCTGTGTTCCAGTAGAGCTCAATGCAAGGTGGAGGAACAACGCTTAATTTTTCCACGAAGGCACTTTATAGCTGCTTTGACCGCGTATGGTTTTAACAACTTTACAGCATGATCTTTGACCTTCATTTTGATTAAAATCCACCCACCCCCTGCCACATGTCTTTATCACCTTGGTACTTTGCCTTGTGCTGTTGGCCCCCTCACCATCGGTTCCAGTTGCTGCTTCTCCCCTCAGGCCACATTATAAAAGCTAGTATTTTCTAGCTCCCTTTTCACATTTGAAAACAGCCCTAACTGGCCCAGCATTAACTCTGTTTTCCTACTTGTGACTTCTTCAAATGAGATCCAGATTTGGCAATGTAGTCCTACAAAAGGGAAACTTTTTAAAAATGTAGTGTTTTGATGCTAGCAGGGAAGATGGAGAATCATTTGCAATTCTAAAAGCTGCAGCTCAACATTTAATATGCATGCTAGTATAGCTTGGATAGAAGATTGGCTAACAGTCAGAAGTAGAGTGGGAACTTTCAAACTGGCAGGCAGTGACTTGAATGCCAGATGGACTTGTGCTGGACTCAGCAATTTACTGTTTCTCAGTCATTTAATATGAATAATAATGTATCTGCTTACCCTGATATAAAGATAAAATGGATAAATGTAAGCAATTGACAGAACAGAGATTCCAGTTTTTTTTTAAAAGATATTTTTATTAGAAATTTAATATTTTGACAGATTTACAAAAATAAACAGAACTTTCAAGCACAAACATTAATATAAAAATAGATCTTAAATATATAATAATCAAAATTCAAAGGAATGATACTAAAGAAGAAAGAAAAACAATGAAACTCAGTTAACTACTAATCTAATCCACAATTATCCAGAGTGTATAGTTGAGTCACTTACATCCTTCAAACAAGAGAAAATGTTCTCTAAAACACTCATAACAGTAAAATAAAAAGGAAACTATTTCCAAACAATAAGAACAAAAAATAAATAAAACATGTTTGAATGGAGATCCTCCCCCTTGTTCTCAGGGGGCCTTACTTCCTTTCTAAAGGTCCACCATATCCTCTCCCAAACAGTGTCCCACCCTTGACCCGGGCGCTCCTTCATAGGATTTAGATATAATACTGAGCTAGAGTTAACAGTGAGCGCCCCACCCCCACCCCTCCCCACCCATACCTGAGTATATCTGATAGCATCAATGCCACGTACAAACACACATAACTATAAAATTACAACTCCAACAGATTACAGTTAAGTATAATAACATAAAATAGCAAGGGAAGACAACCCTGCTCCCAGAAGCAAAAGTAGAGTAAAGTATCCATTTCTCCCCACGGAGTGTGGAAGAGGCAAGCCAACATAAATTGTCTCTTACAATTTATTTAAACGAGTCTAAAAGTTCCTTAGCCTCTTCTGGTGATCTAAAATTATACTCGGATCCTTCGTGGGTAAAGCATAACGTCGCTGGGTAGCGTAAGGTGTATTGAATATTTAAGTTCCTTAGACATTTCTTCACCTCATCAAACGCCTTCCTCCTTCGTGCCAAAGCCGGGGAGAAGTCCTGAAATAACATAATCTTGGATCCTTCATGGATCATGGCTTTAGGATCCTTTCCAAGATTTCTGGAGGCATCCAGGAGTATCTGCCTCTCCCTATAACTCTGCATCCGGAACAGGACCGGGCATGGGCGCTGGTTTGGGCCAGATCCGCGTGCTGCGACCCGGTAGGCCCACTCCACCCTTACCCGGTCAGTTTCAGCCCCCAGGTTTAAAAGCTGGGGGAGCCATCGCTCCAGAAATACTGCTAACTGTCCCTTCTCTTCTTGTTCAGGGAGGCCCAGAAGACGGATATTCTTTCTCCGATTTCTATTATCCAGGTCATCCATGTAGATTTCAAAGGCCCGGACTCTCTGCTCCAGAGCTCGCACCTGTTCTGCAGCTGTTTGAGCTGCAGCCTTGGAGGTCGTGGCCTTTAGCTCCGCCCCCTTCACTCGGCCCTGTAATTCCTCGAGAGCTTGGCTGTGTTTCTGCAGCTTTTCTTCGAATGCATTCCATCTCTGTCTGGATTCTGCGATGAAATTGACGAGTGTTGTTTCCAGCCTGGCAATCATCTCTTCAAGGCCTGTTTTTACATCAGCTGCAGCCGGAGGAGGAGGGGAGGGTGGGGGAGGGGTCTTTGTTTTCTGAGAGCTGTGGGATCCCTTTGGTTTACTCATTATCCACTTAATATTAAACTGCTTAAATATAATAGTAAGCAGCTAATTAAGGTTAGAAATTTTTTTTGGGTGGTTTGGTAAGTGTGGTGGGGGTGAGTAACTCACTTTACCCAGGTTTTGGGAAGAGCACTGTAAACTCAGACTTGCTGAGTCGCCGCCATCTTGGATCTCCCGAGATTCCAGTTTGAGATGGCACACAGTAAAGGGCAGTGTTAGTCCTAAGAAAAGCCAATTTTTACTTGAAAGTTATGGGACTTGTAGGTTTTGATGTTTAAAGTGACTTGGTTATGAAAAGGACAAGGAGAGCAAAAAGCTAGCATGCAGTTAGAGTAAGCAATCGGAAGACCAATGGCATATTGACCTTCAGTGCAAGGGAATTAAAGTACAGCTTAAATATCTTGCGGCTATTGTAGTACCACATCTGGAATACTGCGTACTGTTTAGCGGTCTATATTCATGGGTATACAGAGGAACCTCGAATATCTGGCATTCAATTATCTGAATATCAGATTACCTAGAAAGATTTCAAGTTCCTGATGCTCAACTAAACTGTTATCTGGCACTTGTTTATCCGGAATTCGATTAACTGAATGAAATACAATTCCGCCCATGCCCTTTGGATAATCGAAGTTCCTCTGTAGTTGTATTGGTGATAGTATAGTGAAGGTTCACTAACTTTGGCCCTTTGGAATGGGATGGTTGTTGTACAGTTTGAAGCTGTAGTTATTGGAAGTTTAATTTGATTGAAACATTCAAGATTCTGAAGTGGCATGGTAGGGTGAAAACAGATTACTCCTTCTGGTTGAGGAATCCAAAACATATGGTCACTGTCTGAACTTAATCGACTGATCACTTTGGACTGAAAGGAGAAGAAACTAGTTCACTCAAAGGGTTGTGAATCTTTGGAAATCGGTGTCTTAAGGAGTCCATATTACAGAAGAGGTGCTGGAGGTCTTAAAATGCATAAAGATAGATAAATCCTTGAGACCTGATCAAGTATCTCTCGACGTTGTAGGAAGGCAGGGAAGAAATTTGGGACCTCTGTCAGATGTTTGACAGCCATGGCTGAGGAGCTGGAAGACTGGAGGGTGGCGAATGTTAATGCATTATTTAAGAAAGGCTGCAAGGAAATCCAGACAACTACAAGCTGAGTCTGACATCAGTGGTTAAGTTGTTGGAGGTGATTCTGAGAGGGGATTTAAATGTATTTGGCAAGGCAAGGACTGATTTGGGATAGTCAGCATAGCTTTGTCCATGGCATGTCATGTTTCAAATTTTGAGTTTTTTTGACGAGGTGACAAAGAAAATAAATGAAGGCAGAGCAGTAGTCATATCCTACATGGTTTTAGCAAGGCCTTCAAGGTTCTGCATGGTAGACTGATTTGTAAAGTTAGGCCACATAGGATCTATGGAGAGCTAGCCAATTGGATGCAAAATTAGCTTGACAGTAAGAGACAGAATTGGTGTTACAGGTAGACAGGGTGGTGAAGGTGGTTTTTGGCATGCTTGCCTTTGGTGAAAGCATTAAATTGGAGTTGGGACATAATGTTAGAGCTGTGCAAGACATTGGTTAGGCCACTTTGGAGTGCTGCGTACAAAACTTTAAAGGATGTTCCCAAGACTGGAAGGTCTGAATTTGAAGGAAAGGCTGGTTAGGCCTCCTAGAGTGTAAGAGGTTCAGGGGTGACATTTTTAGAGGTTTTAAAATCATGAAGGATAGATTAGGTGAATAATCGAGGCTTTTTTTTATTCAGGGTAGGCAACTCCAAAACGATTGGGCGTAGGTTTGGGTAAGAGGGGAAGGATTTAAAAGGGACTGGAGGGGCACCAGTTTCACACAGGATGGTGAGTACGTTGAATGAGTTGCTGGAGGAGGTGATATAGCAGAGTACAACTATCTTTTTACAAAAGCATTTGGACAGGTACATGGCTAAGTTGAGTTTAGAGGGCTGTGGCCAAATGTAGGCAAATGGGGCTGCTTCAGTTTTGGAATGAGTTGGGCAGATGAATCTGTTTTTGTGCTGTATGACTCTTTGACCTTCATTGTCAGTTTTGATCACTGAATCTGTGATCACTGGAGTAGGATTGATTTTTGGGATTTCAGCATTGAGAGATCCACACAACTGGCAGAAAAGTGGAGTTGAACACATCAGGTGTGATTGCACTGAGTAAGTGTGATGTGCTGTTATGGCCACTTTTTGCTTTCTCTTGTTTCTTTTCTACCTGTAGTGTAGCATCCAACTGATGCCTTATTAAATATACCTTGTACTACTGCTCCTGAAGTGGTATTTTGCACTTTGTATTGAACCAGTGTTGGCTGGATGAAATTAGTGCTGGAAAGTAGTTCCTCATGACCAACAGTTCCTCATGAATGGCCTCTGAGCTGAACATATAGAAACCATGTTATTGCTGCTAACCTGCTTCACCTGCACACCATGCTCATTATCAAGATCTACAGTATACTTCTGGGCACTGGATCAATTCTGCAATGTTGGGTACCTCCTTTTAAATGATGGCAAATATTGAAAATGAAATTCAACATCTACATCACTACTGACTTTGCCATCTGAAGTGTGTTCAATGATGACCTTGTGCCAGGCACTTAGGTTATATTTTAGAGCTCTAGTGCTATCTGGCCTTTTGTGCATATCTGGGACATAGACAAATTACAACAGACACCATAAAAGCCAAAAGAAATATTGCCAGGAATGCCCTCAAAAATCCTGCAAATCTAAAGGCGGGATAATATCAGTATTCTTTCCAGCCAACATTAAGGCACTGAGAAAGTGAGGCAGAGTCGAAGAGTGTGATGCTGGAAAAACACAGCCAGTCATGCAGCATCTGAGGAGCAGGTGAGTCGATGTTTCGAGCTTAAACTCTTCATCAGGAATGAGAGAGGACAGCATTATGTGCTGTCAGTCAGGTGTGTTCAGCAGGCCACATCATCTACAGGTTTGAAACAAGACTTCTAAATTGCAAGCTTATCACAACAAGTAGATGCCATGAGGACAAAATGCCTTGAGACACCCTCCGACCCTCCTTGGGCAAAAAGATACAATTCCTCCAACTAATGGGAATCTCTCTTCTGAGCCTGCCAAATTAGAGAAGTGTGTGCAAATTTGTCAAACATTTCTGCATCATGTGCAGGTGGAGCCTGGCTTCAAACTTGAATGAATGTGTAAAACCTCAAACATTGTCTCTGCCTCTTAAAATACCACCTGCCATATCTATGGTGGACTTAGCTCTGCAAACCACATCTCCAGTGGAATAAAATCATTCTGACTTGAGGAACTGCTGAAGATGGCAACCCTAAGAAGGAAAATAGTCTCAATTTGGGCAATGGATGAAGCAAGCCATCTTGCTGTGCTGCTTTGAAGTAAATGTGTCATTTCTCCATGACCAAGATGCCACCATTCAGCCAACCATAATCTTTTCTAGTACAAAATGAGCAATGTGATAGTATCACTGTGATGCCAGGTATGTAACGTGTACATCTCATTGACTTGCAGACTGTATTGAAAATATTGCACTGACTCTGGGCAGTTGCACTCAGTCATTGCTGGCCATCCTCAGGATACGCGGTCCTGCAGTAGGTTTATTTCTGTAGTTGGAGAGCACTTCAACGATTGCCACTGTATTGGAAATGAGTAAGGTTCAGAGTTGGCCTGCAATTTTTCATTATCATGTGCTATAATCTACATGTCCTTTCACAGAGCTCCATTCTACGTAAGAAAAGGAAGCTGTGTGCGTATTGCTCCCTTTTTAGTAGCAGAAGGGTTCTGAAAGACTCTCAATTCTTGCTGAAACCCAAAGCAAACACCTTGACCAATTGCTCTGCTTGCTTGATAGAATGCTAATCAGCTGGCCAAGGTTGAGTTAAAGAATGAAGCTGCAACTTGCTGCCAATCAGGTATCCAGCTAATCAGCCTGTTTTCATGTTGCCTAATTTTCTTTTTAAGGGATGAGGAGTGTCACTGGTTAGGCCAGCATTTATTGCCTATCCCTACTTGTCCAGAGGGCAGATAAGTGCCAATCACATTGGTGTGTAGTAAGGGTCACGTAGGTCACATCAAGTGAGGATGGCAATTTCCTTTCCTAAAGGACATTAATGGGCCAGCTGGGTCTTTCTGACGATTGACAATAGGCCATTTAGACTCTCCTCTAATAATTCCAGATTTTAGTTAATTCAAATTCCACCTTGTACCACGGTGAGATTTGAATTCAGGTCCCTGTATGACTCTGTCTCTGGAGTAACATCCTAATGGTATTGCCACTAGGCCATTAGCTCCTCTGTGATTGGCGTTCCCTTTCCAAGTTTCTTTCGTCCTATTTGTACAAGATGAAAAGGTTTGTCTTGGATATTTTTTCAGCAATGGCAGATGGAGTGTCATGTGGGAAAGTGTGAACTTCCTTACTTTGGCAGGAAGAATAGTAAAACAGTATATTATTAGAGAAATTGTAGAACCTGTGGTATACAGGAATCTGGGGGTGTTGGTACATTTACTCACGAGAGGTTAACATTTCGGTGTAGCCAGTGATTTGGACTCTCGCATTGCAGGAAAGTAAGGATGTTTTCTATGGTTGCCTGGTTTGAAAGAGGTAGCTGCAAATACTCTGGATGTATCGGTCATAATTTTCCAATGGTGGTTGGGATTTGGCGATATACCAGACGAGTGGAAAATTGCTAATCTAATACCCCTATTCAAAAATGGTGGGAAGCCTATGGACCAATAGGCCTAATCTGTTGGAGATGTTTTGGGATTAATTATTAAAGTCTAATAGCATTATATTTGGAAAATGTAATCTAATCAAGCAGAGTCATCATGGGTTTGTGAAAAGGAAATAGTGCTTGACTAACTTGTTAGAGCGTTTTGGGGAAGTCTCAACCAGTGGGAATCCAGTAGATGACTTTTGGAAGGCACATGTTTGAAAAGGAGTTTTGCAGAAGGTTAAAACATACTCCATTGTATTAGAGGTAGTAAATTGATGTGGGTAGAAACTTGGTGAATTGGCAGGAACCATGGAATGAGGATGAAAGGTGCCTTTTCATGTTGGCAAGCCATGACCAGTTGGGTTCCAGCAGGATTCATGCTTGGACTGCAATTCATTGCAAAGTATATTAATGACTTTGAGGGGGAAAAAAGTGCAAGTGTTGTTGGCAAGCTTGCAAATGTTGCTGAAGTAGGTGGAAAGGTAGGTTGAGAATGATACAAAGTTGAGAGATTGGGTGAAGTAACTGGGAAAAAGTTGGCAAACTGAGTATAATGTGGGAAAATGGGAAATTCTTCATTTTGGACGAGAACAGAAGAGCAGAATATTACTTAAAATGGAGAGAAACTGCAAATAGCTGCTAAACAAAGGGATGTTTGGGGAAAGAGTACTTGTGTATGGAACACAAGGAAGTCTTAGTGCAATTGTATAAGGTACAACTGAGTCCATTTCTGGAGTACTATGAGCAGTTGTGAATCCCTTAGTTTAGGAAAGATGTCATTTAATTGGTAACCTTTTAGAGAATTTTCACCATGGTTCCTGGTATCCTGGTGGTTAAGTGGGTTGGGACTCAGATCACCATTTATTGTTCTAAACTCTCGAACAAATTGAAACCCATGATTCTTAAGGGGCTTGACAAGGTAAGAGGATGTTTGTCCTTGTGGGCTTCTCTCAGAAGAGAGAGCATAGTGTTAGAACAAAGGGTGCTATTTAAAACTGATTTATTTCTCAGGATTGTGTGTGTTTGGAACTCTGCTACGCAAGCCTGTGGGAGCAGAGTCAGTATAGACAAGTTGGAGCAAAAAAGTCTATGCTGACCAGATATCCTAAATTAATCCAGTCCCATTTGCCAGCATTTGGCCTGTATCACTAAACCCTTCCTATTTATGTACCCATCCAGATGCCTTTTAAATGTCCTAATTGTACCAGCCGCCTCCATTTCCTCTGGCAGCTTATTCCATGTAGGCATCAACTTCTGCATGAAACAGTTGCCCCTTAGGTCTCTCTCAAATCTTTCCCCTCTCATCCTAAACCTATGACCTCTAGTTTTGCACTCCCATATACTCTCCTCTATCTGTGTCCCTCATGATTTTATAAACCTCTGAAAGGTCACCTCTCAGCCTCCGATACCCCAAAGGAAATAGCCCCAGCCTATTCAGCCTCTCTCTATAGCTCGTCTTCTGACCCTGGCAACATGCTTGTAAATCTTTTCTGAACCCTTTCAAGTTTCACAACATCCTTCCTGTAGCAGGGAGATCAGGATTGAACGCAGGATCCAAAAGTGGTCTAACGGATGTCCTGTACAGCTGCACCATGACCTCCCCAACTCCTGTACTCAATACTCTGACCAATAATGGAAAGCAAACCACCCACCACCATCACTATCCTATCTACCTGCAACTCTACTTTAATGGAGCTACGAATCTGTACTCCAAGGTCTCTTTGTTCAGCAACTCTCCCCAGAACCTTGCCATTTAAATGTATAAATCCTGCCCTGATTTGTCTTTCCAAAATGCAAACCTCCCATTTATCTAAATTAACCCTCCATCTGCCATTCCTTGGCCCACTGGCCTGTCTGATCAAGATCCTGTTGTACTCTGAGGTAACCTTCGCTGTCCACTGTATCTGTTTTTGGTGTCATCTGCAAACTTACTAGCCGTATCTCCTATCTTTATATCCAATCACTTATATAAAATGACAAAAAGCAGTGGACCCAGCACTGATCCTTGTGGCACATTGCTGGTCACAGATCTCCAGTCTGAAAAGCAACCCCCTTCTACCATCCTCTCTTTTCATGCTAGTTCTGTATCCAAATGGCCAGTTCTCCATATTTTCCATGTGATCTAACCTTGCTAACCAGTCTACTGTGGGCAACCTTGTCAAATCCCTCACTCTAATCCATGTAGATCACATCTCCTGCTCTACTGTCATCAATCCTTTGTTACTTCAAAAACCTCAAGGTCCATAAGACATGGTTTCCCCTACAGAAAGCTGTGTTGACTATGCCTAATCAGCCCTTGCCTTTCCAAATAAGTGTGAATCCTGTCCCTCAGGATTCCCTCCCAACAACTTGTCCACCACTGATGCAAGACCCAGTGGTCTTTTACGGCTGCAGTAAATAGATTTTTGATCAGTAGGGCAATGAATGGTTTTGGACAAGTTGAGCCAGTAGCCATTGGAATTTGGAAGAATGAGACATGATTTTATTTGACGAATACAAGATTCTTGGGGAGGGTTGGGGAGCTTGAGAAGGTTAAAGCTTAAATGATAGCTGAGGGCACAACAGTGCATTCATGAGGCTGAGATTTGTGGTTAGTGTGTTGCACAAAGTGGTCACCCTTCAACCTAAAGAAGTGCAGGCAATGTGAGAATGGATGACTGTTGGGCTGGTAGCGAGGGCATCAGTTCTCTAAGGTCATCTCTGTGCAAAAGTAGTTTTGGCCTGATTATGGGAAGGAGGAGAGAAAGGGATAAGGGGGGGGGTGGGGTGGGGAGGGGAGGAAAGAGGAGAAAGATGACCTGTTGTCAGTATCCATCAGTGAGGGGAATAGACAGGTGAATACAAGGTGGGTTGTTTTTTCTCCTGGGTGTTGGTTCAAAAGGTCATGAAATGTTGTGAACAGCCAGAGATTGTTCCATGTTTGGGGAGATGAGGTCCTGTAGGTAGACTTCAGAGAATTAGGATTTGTGCCTCTCCACCATCTACAAGATACAAATCAAGCATTTGATGGAAACTTGATCAATGGCAAATAGGTGCCGGAGTAGCAGATGGAGTTTAATTTAGATAAATGAGGTGTTGCATTTTGGGGCATGGATAGGGTCTTTTCCCTGGGGATGTAACCACTTTTGAGTTTTAAGGCATCCAGCACTATCTGCTGTGTAGTATGGGCACTTTAAGATAACACCTTATTTCCCCAAGTTCAGTAGCTTCCATATCCCCCTCCACAATAAACACTGATGAAAAATACTTGTTTAATATTTTACCTATCTACTGTGGTTCTACGATCTTGCTGATCTTTAAGGGGCTGCATTTTCTCCCTAGGTACTCTTTTGTCCTTAATGTATTTGTAGAATCCTTTTGGTTTCTCCTTCACCTGATCTCTCAAAGCTATCTCATGTCCCTTTTTTTCCCCTCCTGATTTCTTGAGGATACTCTTCCTGCCCTTTGTACCCTTCAGGGGATTCACTCAATGATTCGTTGTTGGTCTGTTACCTGACCTGGTAGGTTTGTTGACCGACATTTCATCCTGTGTTGCCTCCTGTGAAGTGCTGCTGTACTGTTCCGCTGAACTGAATTTGTGGTTCTTTTTGAACTGTTTCTGGTTAGTGCTGGTTTTGGTTTTCCATTGCAGCAGTTTGTATATTGGGTCCAGGTTAATGTATGCGTTGGAGTCAGAGGGTGAGTACCATGCTTCCAGGAATTTCCTTGTTCTTTGTTTAGTCTGTTCTAGTATTATGTTGTCCCAGTCAAACTGCTGGTTCTTGTTGTCTGTGTATGGATACTATGGACAGTTGTTCATGTTGCTAGTTGGTGTTCATGGATGTCTGCCTGTTTGTCCTACCCTGTGCTTAGTGCAGTTGTTGTATGGGATTTCTGGAGAAACCAGCACCAGCCGGAAACAACTCAAACAGGACCACATAAATTCAGTGCAACAGAATGGCGCTTCTCAGGAGGCAGCACAATATTGATGTTACCGAGAAAGGGGATGGAACAGATCAACAACAAATCCAACCAGCTCCCGAGCTACAGATCTTCACAAACTGGATTCACTCGATCCCGCTGTCTATACTTTAGATGTGCTTTCTCACTTTTTTCCTTGACAGGAGTCTCATTTCTCTGGTCCTCCAGCATTTCCTACAACTACCAGCCTTGCCCTTCAGACTAACAGCAACATTGTGTCTCTGGACTCCCTTCTCAATTTTGAAGGCTTCCCACTCTCCACTTGTACTGTTTATTGCCAGTTCCTATTTGCCCTTTAACTGTGAACATCCGCCCCATCAACATATGAAAGTTCTTGCCTAAGATCATCAAAATTGGCCTTACTCCAATTTAATTTTTAGGTCTGGTCTATCCTTTGCTGTAACATTTTTAAAACTAATAGCATTTAGGTCACTGGCCCCAAAATGCACCCCCAATGACACCTCAGTCACTTGCCCTTCTTATTTCCCCAAGAGAAGGTCCAGTTTTGCTCCTCCTCAACACAGAATTGGAAAATTTTCATGTCCATGCTTAAAATAATTCCTCTCCATCCTAGTCTTAGTCTACATTTGGAAAGGGAAAATATCCTATTATTATAAATGTGTTATTCTTGCAGATAACTGGAATCTCCTTACAAATTTACTTCTCAATTTTTGTTGACTCCCTTGGCTGCAGTAGTATAATCCCAAGAGGTGGTCACCCTTTCGCACAGAAGATGATGCTTGAATGGAACGAGTTGCTGGAGGAAGTGGTGAAAGCTGGTACAATTAAACTTTAAATGGCACCTGAATGGGAAGGTTTTAGATGGATGTAAGTCAAATGCAGGCAAATGGGACTAGTCCAGTTATCAGCATGGATGAGTTGGATTCAAGTGTGTCTTTCTGTGCTTTATTATCTGACTCTCAATACTGGGAAACTAATTCATTGCTGATATAATGTCTTGCATTCTCTGTATTGGCCCAGAAAAATAATCTAGGTTTGTTTTCAACAGTGTTGCATTATTGACAGTGCTGGTAGCTGACTTTTCATTCAATTTCTTTTTGCATTTTCCCTTCAATCCAAGCCAACTGGAATTTTTTTCCTAGAATTGTTGATTAGTACTGAAGGAGGCGATTTTATCCATTGACTCCTAATGGAGTTTCAAATTATTTTTAAACTGGAATACATGCATGAGTTGTAAAACTTAATGTTCCTTTTACAGATTTTCTATTTTGTACATTGTTTTGTATATACTGTATATGATGTCTTCAGTGGGCAATGACCGATCTCGTGGCACTCGGGACAAGATACAGACTCAGACATGCGCACAGATACAGAAACCAGTACAGGTAAGGGGCTGAATTGCTTATCAGTGCAAATCTAGTCAGGCAGGCAAATGAACTTCAAAAATAGTAATTACGTATGGACTTTTTTTCCTAATTTGTTTTAACAATTTCCCTCTGTGGGAGAAAGGACCGGAGAATATTGGCTATTTTGTTTGCTTTCCAGTTACTGTTTAGAGTGGTTCTTATATTTATTAGATATAAAGTAATTCCTTGAAACTGAGCATATTCTGAACTGTTGATGTTTTAGGCTACAGCAGAACAAATTCGACTTGCCCAAATGATCTATGATAAGAATGATGCAGACTTTGAAGAGAAAGTGAAGCAAGTGAGTAAGACTCAACATGTAATGCAAAGTCAGTTTCTTAAAAATAGATTTCTCCCTTGCACTCATCAACAAATATCAAGTAGTTAAGTCATTTGACTAAGCTGATACTAAATGTGTGGTTTTTCAAAGTAGGGGTTGCATTTGAGATTTGTGGTATATTTAAATCTGAATGCATAAAATTAGGCTTGTGTGGTTGAGAAATTTGAGAGCAGGCCTCTCATGAAAACTCTGCATTTTTCTTTTTCAATCACTTGTTTAAATGGTTGAATGCATTGTGTAGATGTTTCCAGTTACTCTAATTTAGTACAATATTTATCATTAACAGTAGAATAATACCTTATTTTTAATGGAACTTTTTTAGTTAATGGAAGTCACTGGAAAGAACCCAGATGAAAGCATAGTTGCACTTCATGACTGCAATGGTGATGTAAACAAAGCAATCAACGTACTGCTGGAAGGAAATTCAGATACGGTGAGAACAAAAGCATTTCATTATTCATCTATGATGCTAAACTATTGTGTTTTTATTTTTGTATTTGCAGGGGTTTGGAAAAGGTACATCTGTCTGCACTTAAAACTATTAATTTTCAAAAACTTATAACTGAACATACTGTTGAGCTGTTACTGAAAGACTGAAAATTGTCAAATTGTAAACATTTCTATATAATTGGTAGAAATGTGTTGACTGGTCCTGGGAACATTTAATCAAGGATTTTCCAGCATACAACCCCTAACTCCCATTATGATTGGTTCCAGATTTGAAGTTTTTAAATTGAATAAGTAAGGCATTCGACAAGGTTCCCCATGGGAGACTGATTAGCAAGGTTAGATTTCATGGAATGCAGGGAGAACTATCCACTTGGATACAGAACTGGCTCAAAGGTAGAAGACAGAGGGTGGTGGTTGAGGTGGAGGGTTGTTTTTCAGACTGGAGGCCTGTGACAAGTAGAGTGCCACAATGATCGGTGCTGGGCCCTCTACTTTTTGTCATTTACATAAATGATTTAGATGTGAGCATAAGAGGTACAGTTAGTAAGTTTGCAGATGACACCAAAATTACAACAGGATCTGGACCAGATGGGTCAATGGGCTGAGAAGTGGCAGATGGAGTTTAATTCTGATAAATGCGATGTGCTGCATTTTGGGAAAGCAAATCTTAGCAGGACTTATACACTTAATGGTCAGGTCCTCAGGAGTGTTGCCAAACAAAGAGACCTTGGAGTGCAGGTTCATAGCTCCTTGAAAGTGGAATCGCAGGTAGATAGGATAGTGAAGGCGGTGTTTGGTATGCTTTCCTTTCTTGGTCAGAGTATTGAGTACAGGAGTTTGGAGGTCATGTTGCACCTGTACAGGACATTGGTTATGCCACTGTTGGAATATTGCGTGCAATTCTGGTCTCTTTCCTATTGGAAAGATGTTGTGAAACTTGAAAGGGTTCAGAAAAGATTTAAAAGGATGTTGCCAGGGTTGGAGGATCTGAGTTACAGGGAGAGGCTGAACAGGCTGGGGCTGTTTTCCCTGGAGTGTCAGAGGCTGAGGGGGTGACCTTATAGAGGTTTACAAAATTGAGGGGCGTAGATAGGAGAAATAGGCCAAGTCTTTTCCCTGGGGTCGGGGAGTCTAGAATTAGAGGGCATAGGTTTAGGGTGAGAGGGGAAAGATATAAAAAAGACCTAAGGGGCAACGTTTTCACAGTGGTCAATGTATGGAATGAGCTGCCAGAGGAAGTGGTGGAGGCTGGTACAATTGCAACATTTAAGAGGCATTTGGATGGGTATATGAATAGGAAGGATTTGGAGGGATATGGGCCAGGGATGTGTGGCAGGTGGGACTAGATTGGGTTGTGATATCTGGTCAGCATGGACAGGTTGGACCGAAGGGTCTATTTCCATGCTGTACATCTGTGACTAAGTTGGCCATGTATGTTAGGAAGTAGCAGTCATTATTTTCTATTCTAAGATAGCTAGTGATGGAAATTTTTTTTATCCATTCATGAGATGTAGATGTTTCTGCCTGGCCAGAATTTATTGCCTGTCTTTAGTTGCCCTTGAGAAGTTGGTGGTGAGCTGCCTTGAACCACTGCAGCGAGTGTTTCAAAAAGTGAGCTTGCACATAACTCTGAAATAGTCTCATAGCAAGTAAATTTTGAGCAATTGATATCTTGTATCTAAACTTGAATTTTTTTTGTCTACCTCAAATGTTTGGAGCATGGATAATGTGCAGGAACCAATACCCAGTTTAGATAATATATCATTTGATTCCTAGTTTACATCATTTTGTTCGATTTTGCTTTTGTTTGACAATACCTAGACAGAAGATAACCAACTTATCTGCAGGAATGAGATTGGGTGTCTCAGTAAATACCTTTTCAACCAATCTCTAAACATTTGAGGAATAGAGAGAAACTCCAGTTTCCTCTCCT
Source organism: Hemiscyllium ocellatum (assembly GCF_020745735.1). Taxonomy (NCBI): domain Eukaryota; kingdom Metazoa; phylum Chordata; class Chondrichthyes; order Orectolobiformes; family Hemiscylliidae; genus Hemiscyllium; species Hemiscyllium ocellatum. The sequence continues at coordinate 59,458,288 of NC_083401.1, read as the reverse complement.
TCACAACTGACTTCAGATCTTGAGCGTATAAGTTATGGAACTTCGACCAAATATTCTTTAAAACAAAAAGATAGGTAGGAGTCTTTTAAGTTAGGGTATGAATCCTAGATAATTACAGCCATGTGGAATGCCATGAGAAGTTCGATTGAACTCATGTCAGGTGAGCTGTTGTCTGATTATAACTAAACTAACTGAACTTCAAGTTATTGTGACTCTTATGACTGGGATCTTGACGGTATTTCAAGTTTTAAGTCTGCACTTTGCCAACAGTTCTGCTTAGGGTTCTTTATTCTGTAAACATTCCCTTTTTGTTTGAGATTTTTCCCATTAGTGGCAACAACCCTGTCTAGCACCCTCAATCTTTTCTTTCAATAAGATCACTCTTCATTCTTCATGCTATTGAATAAAGGCCTTAGCTGTTCAGCAGTTCTTGATAAGTCAGTCATTGAGATATACAGCATGGAAACAGACCCTTTGGTCCAACTCGTCCAAGCTGACCAGATATCCTAACCTAATTTAGTCTTATTTATCAGCACTTGGCGCATAGCCCTCTAATCTCTTCCTATTCACATACTCATCCAGCTGCCTTTTTTTAAAATGTTGTAATTGTCCAAGCCTCCACAATTCCTCTGGCAACTCATTTCATATGTGCATCATCCTCTGCATTTTAAAAAAAAAAGTAGCCCCTTAAGTCCCTTTTAAACTTTTTCCCCCTCACTCTAAACCTATGCCCTCTAGATGTGGACTCCCCCACCCCAGGGGAAAGGCTGTCTATTTACCCTATCCATGCCCCTCATGATTTTATAAATCTCTATAAGGTCACCCCTCAGCCCCCGACGCTCCAGGGAAAACAACCCCAGCCTATTCAATCTCTCCCTATAGCTCAAACCCTCCAACTCAGGCAACATCCTTGTAAATCTTTTCTGAACCTTTTCAAGTTTTGCAGCATCCTTCCGATAGGAGGGAGACCAGAATTGCACGCGATATTCCAAACATGGCCTAACCAATGCCCTGTACAGCCACAATATGACCTCCCAACTCCTATACTGAATGCATTGACCAGTAAAGGCAAGCATACCAAACACTGCCTTCACTGTCCGATCTACCTGCGACTCCACTTTGCAGAATCTATGAGCCTGCACTCCAAAGCCTTTGTTCAGCAACACTCCCTAGGACCTTACCATTAAGTGTGTAGGTTGTGCTAAGATTTGCTTTTCCAAAATGCAGCGCACCTCATTTATCTGAATTAAATTCCATCTGCTGCTACTCAGCCTTTTTGTCCATCTGATAAAGATCCTGAGGTAATCTCTTTCACTGTCCACTACATCTCCAATTTTGGTGTCATCTGCAAACTTAGTCAATCATTTGTTCCCAGGAACTAGGCTGCTGAGCCTCTCTTGAACTGCTTCCAATGCTGGCTGCTTCAATTGAAAGGAAGTTTACAACATGAAGAAGACATGAGAATAGTATGCGAACATAGTCAAGATATGAGCGATTAAAAATGTAACAGGAAGGGGTAGAAAATGTATGGAGATGAGTGCAACAAAAATTAGAGACAAAGTAATAATTAGAACACTAATGCTTAAGGCAGGTGGTCGTGTTATCCTGTGCTGAACCAAATTGGTCAGAGACTATCCGACCAAAAGAGAAGACATATGAAGTTGTGAAAACCAAATGTAGATCAGCATATTGGATTTTTTGGGGATCAGCAGATGATTAAAATGTTAATAGATGTGGAAATTGAAAGTAAATTGGTAAGCTATATAAATACAAAAGCAATAGCCTCTACAAGCATCTAAAAAGAGTAGCTAAAATAATTGTGGATACAGGATCTGATGGCCTGAATTCAGCTGTTTTATTTTTTGGGAAAGGAACTGGTTGCACTGATAGCAAAGGCATTACTTGAAATATTCTAGAACTATATAGATTTCAGGAAAATTTCAGTAAATTAGCAAACTGCTATTGTAACACCTCTCCAAGAAGGGAGGGAGACCAAGCCGGAAACTATAGGCCAATTAACCCAACATCACCTATTGGGACTATTAAACTTGAAATTCCAGGGCATTTAGTCAAGTTTTTCATGCAAATCAGCATGCTTTTGTGAAAGGGTAATGATGTTTGACAAATTTTGCTAGTGTTCTTGGAGGGTATAACGAGCAGAGTTGACCGTGAAACTGGTAGATATAGGGCATATGGATTTCCAGCAAGCATTTGATGCTCCATAAAATTATGGATCTCACTGTATGGGGCAGTGGCATGGATTAGTTTACATTTTGAAGGTAGAGTTAGGATTCATGGCTCTTACCGTTTTGGAAAGGTGTAACTTGTGGAGTGTCATGGCGATCAGTCCTAGAGGCTCAATTATCTGTTAATGATTTAAAAGAGCATAATGTATCAAAATTTGTTAAATATATAATGAAATTTGCAAGGATATAAAATGGAATGTGTTGTAGGAAAGAGGGGGAAGAAGCAAAAAGCAGACTATTTACATGATGAAAAACTCCCAAAATAGTGCTCTGCAAAGGGAGTGGTGTTATAAAATGCAAAATTAGCAACAAATAAATTAGGCAAATGGAATTTCAGCCTCTATTGTTAGGGAGTTGTCATTTAAAAATTGAAGCCTTCCTATAACAGAATAGGTTGCTGGTGTGGCCACTTCAGTATTATGTGCAGTTTTTAAGGCTGTATTTAAAGGGTGCACTGGCATTGGAGGCCTGCAAGTCCAACTACTGGGCTGAAGGTGTTAACTAACTAGGGACTGCTCAACAGGTCAGACCTTCATTCATAGGAAGAATGAGGATATTTTTGACCTGTCCAAGATTTTTTCGGCAGTGCTTGATGGGGTAAATGTTGAGATGTTTCCAGTAATAGGGCAAATTCAAACTAGGAGACATAACTACAGAATAAGGGGAAATTTTTCCCAAACTGACATGGAAAGAAATTTCTTCTCCCAGACAGTAGCGAATGTCTGGAATTCTGTATTCCTCTATGTTCTGGAGGCCAGATCACTAAGAATGGAGGGTTAGATTTTTGAATAGAAATACAAGTTGAGGGCTGAGATTGAAGAGGGTTGAAGAACTAGTTCAGTCCTGATCTTGTTGAAAGGCAGGCTTGAGGTGCAATTCCTGTTTCTTAAGCTGATTGTGAATTGTTATGGATGTGGAATTACAGAATTTGGTTTAAAGCTGAAGTGATTTGATTGGGTGTCATTGTACAGACTTCATGGGAGACTGTAGGCAAAAAGAAAAGTCTTGGAACTGGTAAAGATGGCCTTCTAGAAAATAAAGAAAACCGAGAGAAGCGTGGAGATAAAGCAATTCGGGGTCGTGCAGCCTCTTCTAGACGAGGGAGAGGAAGTCAAGGCAGGGATTGTAAGTATTTCATTTCTATGTAACACTGAGCCAGTTGTTTGCTTTTTCTGCTGAAGTGCATATTTCCTGAACTTTTTCCATGTTTTCAATTTGCAGACAGAGTTGAGGAAAATGGAGTGGATGTTAGTCCAAGTGATAAATTTGCAGAGCGAGGCAGGCGTGGCCGTGGCAGAGGTGAGACAGGAAGAAAGCAGCAATCTTAACTGTATTACTGTTTATACACTACTGTCACTTGAATTTCATTAATATTACTTCAGATAATGACAGGAAATATAACTGGTTCACCAAGCTTCTAATCATGTATGATGGCTATGGCATAATTTTTCACTCCCTACTCAACCACTATGATCTTTTAAGGCAATCAAATTTTAAGCTAATTATGGAAGGAGGTCTTAAGTATTCTCAAAGAATTCTTTAGGAATGTGCTCCTCGGCAGTTCCTTTTTTTCCCTCTGGTCTTTCAGAAATTACTTAACATGCATACTGTACCTTGCTGTTGGATGCCATCTGTCATCCTGGTTGCTTAGAAGCCTCCATCTTCTGAGCTGAGTGATTGATTGCTGACTGCTCTACCTTTTAATAATTATCAACTGTTTTGAGAAGTTTGTCTGTAACATTTTGATCTGTTTGATCATATTAATCTATTTATATTTGGGTGATGTGGTTTAACTTTGGTTCATCTGATCAACGAGGAGAAAGTGAGGTCTGCAGATGCTGGAGTATCAGAGCTGAAAATGTGTTGCTGGAAAAGCGCAGCAGGTCAGGCAGCATCCAGGGAACAGGAGATTCGATGTTTCGGGCATAAACCCTTCATCAGGAATTGATGAAGGGCTTATGTCCGAAACGTCGAATCTCCTGTTCCCTGGATGCTGCCTGACCTGCGCTTTTCCAGCAACACATTTTCAGCTCATTTGATCAACAAGTAGGTTAATGCTACCTTTGATTTCTCTTTAACTTTTAATGCTATGTGATTGCTTAAGCATGTTGAAAAAATGAAAAACCTTAAAGTTTGCTCCTGCTTTTGGTTTTCTACACTACAGGTTCTAATACTTTGCCTGATATGGCTGTGTTAGGAAAGCAGACTCTTGAACAGTGACTAAACTAAACAGGGAAGAAAGGATATTTGATGAGCTGATTTTTAAAAAAAAAAATTGAAATCTGTTTTTTTTTGTAGATATTTTTATTGAAATTTAACATTTTTGCAAATTTACAAAAATGAACAAAACTCTCAAATACAAACATTGATGTACAATTAAATCATATATACAACAGTCATAATTTAACAAAGAAAAGAGAAAGAAAGAAAACAAAGAGAAAAAAAAACGAAAGAAAGAAAAAAAACCTCAACTTTCTACTAATCTAACCTATAACTAACCAGAGTGTATACCTAAGTCTCTTACATGCTCGGAATGTATAAACATCAAATATAATAAAACCCGTATTCGCGCAGGATTCCTCTCCCAAGGGGCCCCGGAGCAGCCCGGTCTGAAATCTTCACTAAATAAAAGCCCTTGTTAGGATGGCCGAAATATCTGCATTTATATAATTCAAAAAGGGCTGCCATATTTTATAAAATAATTCAGTCTTTCGGTGCACCATATTTGTGAGGAAGTCAAGGGGGATATATTCCATAATTAATCTGTGCCAATTTGAAAGTCCAGGGGGGCCCTCAGCCACCCAGTTCACCAAAATATTTTTCCTTGCACAGAAAGAGAGAATAGAAAATAGTCTCTTCCCATGCATATCCAGAGATGAGAGGTTCGAAAAGCCCAAAAGGAGACATACAGGGTCCACCCTAATTTCCGTTCCTAAAATTTCTGTCAGGGTACTTGCCACTTTAGTCCAATATCTGCGGATTTTCTGACCAGTCCACAGACAATGTGCAAGAGTACCCACCTCTATTTTGCATTTGGGACACATTGGAGATGCTCCTGCCTTAAATTTTGCCAGTCGAGCCGGAGCTATATGGGCCCTATGAAGTATCTTTAGTTGGATAGCCTGAGTTCTGTTACAGATAGCAATTCTTCTAGCATTTTCCCAAATGTCATTCCACATATCCTCAGAGATTTCTAGCCCCAAGTCCTGCTCCCATGTTTTAAGCAGGTCATCCATGTCTCCTGAGACTCCATCATGTAGCAAATGGTGTATAGTACTAACGGAGGATGCCCCCGCTGGTCCTAAGACATTACGTTCTCTGTCTGATTTATAAAGACTATTAATGTAGTCTTCCTCTGTATATAATCTCGAACTTGGATGTATCGAAAGAGATCCCCATTAGGTATTCCGAATTTCAGACGCAGCTGCTCAAAGGACATTAGGATCCCATCTTTAAATAGGTCCCCTAAGCATGAGATGCCCCTGGATCTCCAGAGTTTAAAGGTGGCATCTGTAATCCCCGGTTGGAATCCCCATGCGCCTACTATTGGTGCATGGGGGGATGTTTTATGTGAGTTACCCTCATTTTGCCGCATTATATTCCAGGCCTTAATTGTGTTTAATATTACGGGATTTTTACAGTGGTCTGTAATGATTTTCCTCTTATCTGAAAATAAAAGGTTAATAAGTGGGTATTTTACTTGGGAGGCTTCGATATCCAGCCAAATTGATTGTGGATCAGATGAAACCCAATCAGCTATGTAACTTAGTAGGGAGCTTAACTGATATTTCCTAAAGTCTGGGAAGTCCAGTCCTCCCCTTGCCTGTGGAAGCTGTAGCTTCTTCAGCTTAATGAGGGGCCGTCTATGGTTCCAAATAAAGGAGCCCAACCAGCCATATAATTTACGTAGGGCTAGCCTTGGCAGCATCAGCGGGAGCATTCTCATAGGATATAGGAGACGGGGCAGAACATTCATTTTAATTAATGCTATTCTCCCTAGCCAGGAAGTCGGAAGGTCTCTCCATCGCTGGAGGTCCTGCCTTATCCTTTCCATTAATTGTACAAAATTAGCCCTATACAGCTGATCAAATACTGGTGTGATAAAAATACCTAAATATAAGAAACCCTCCAGGGACCAACGGAAGGGAAAAGGGGATCCGTCCATTAAGTGGGGTATCATAGCCAGACCACCCATTGGCATGGCTTCCGATTTTGAAAAATTAATTTTATAGCCTGAGAATGTACTAAATGTATTAATAACTTGAATTAGACGAGGCACTGACATTAAAGGATTACTGAGGAATAAGAGAACGTCATCTGCATAGAGGGTAATTTTGTGTTTACCTGTACCAATCCTCGGGGCCGTTATATTAGGATCAGTCCGGATGGCTTCTGCTAATGGTTCGATTATCAGTGTAAACAACAATGGTGAGAGAGGACATCCTTGACGGCAGCCCCTACCCACACTGAAGCCATCCGATCTTAACCCATTAGTAATAACAGCTGCTTTGGGGTCATTATACAATGTTGAAACCCATTTGGTAAACACCTGTCCAACGCCATACCTTTCCAATGTGTAAAATAAATATGACCATTCAACCCTATCAAATGCCTTTTCCGCATCCAATGAAATTACTACTCCCGGTATCTTTCCCTGATGACAGGCTTGGATCATATTCAAGACCCTTCTGATATTATTGGATGATCTGCGGCCCTTAATAAATCCCGTCTGGTCCTCCTTTATAATATATGGCAGTACCCTTTCTAGTCTTAGTGCTAACATTTTTGAGAGAATTTTAAAGTCTACATTTAGTAAGGATATTGGTCTGTAAGATGCACAATCTTCTGGGTCTTTTCCTTTTTTGAGGATAAGAGAAATATTTGCTTCTTTCAGCGTGGGCAGGAGACAGACCTGACTATGCGCAAAATTATACATATCCATAAGTGGGTCAACCAATATTCCTGTAAATTCTTTATAGAATTCAGCTTGAAAACCATCCGGGCCCGGTGCTTTTCCGCTCTGAAGTTGCCTAATTGCCTTGAGTATTTCTTGGACTGTTAAAGGGGTATTTAGGGCCGACACCTGTTCCGGAGTCAGGCCCGGGAAGGTCAAATTTTTAAAAAATGACTGCATCCTCCTAGTCCTATCTTCACAATCCTGCGATCTATATAGTTCAGAATAAAATTCTTTAAAGGTCGCATTGATCTTTTTATGATCATGAGTCAGGGTACCCGTACTTTCCTTGATGGTCGGAATAGTTTGAGGGGCTTTCTTTTTCTTTACAAGAAATGCTAAGTATCTACCCGGTTTGTCGCCATATTCATATAATCTTTGTTTCGCAAATAATATTTCCCTTTTAGCCGTTTGAGTAAGCGCGGTGTTTAAAGCTGTCCTAAGAGCTGTAATCCTCTGCAATTTTGTGATAGAAGGTCTATCAGCGTATGCTGTTTCGGCTGCTTTTAGGCGAGCTTCGAGCCGACGCTGTTGCTCTCCCTTCATTTTCCTCTGGGTCGCTGAATAGGAGATGATCAAACCTCGTGCATAAGCTTTGATGGTCTCCCACATCATTGACGGATTGTTAGCCGTACCAGTATTAATTTCTAAAAAAGTTTTAAGTTCTTGGGAGAAGTACTTTAAAAATTTGCTATCTTTTATCAGGAAGGGGTCCATACGCCAATGCCGAGCAGATGTCCCATTGTTCTTTACTTTAGTTTCCATGTATACAGCGGCATGGTCAGAGATTGCTATAGTACCTATTTTACAGGTTGCTATAGAATTTAGAAAAATCGATGGGGCAAAAAACATATCAATTCTTGTGTGACATTTATGTGGATTAGAGTAGAAAGAAAAATCTCTACCCTGTGGATGGAGACATCTCCATACATCTACCAATCCTAATTCTTTATTCAGGTCCGCCAGTTGTCTAGATCTGGGAGATACTCCAGCGGCACTCTTGGGAATCCTGTCTATTTCCGGATCCATAATACAATTAAAGTCTCCCCCTATAATTGTATGACGGGCACCAAAGGCCATCAGTTTTGAAAAAGCTTCCGTTATGAATTTAAAGGGGTGTGCCGGGGGCAGTACACATTTAAGATCCCATATTCCTCTCCATTTATGAGGGCTTTAATCAAAATATATCGTCCAGATTCGTCTTTTATCTGATTTAGAATTTTCAAAGGGAAGTTCTTCCGGACAAGGATAACGACTCCCCTGCTTTTTGAATTAAAAGAGGAAAAAAAGGCCTGATCAAATCCGCCCTGTCGTAATTTTAAGTGTTCTTTATCTGACAGGTGCCTCTCCTGTAGGAGAGCTATATCAACTCTCTCCTTCTTAAGATTTGATAATATTTTCTTCCTTTTAACTGGCGAATTACTCCCCCTGACATTCCAGGTGCACCACTTAACCGACTGTTCAGCCATAATCATCTGGACAGATCCGAGACCCCTCGGGAGGGGAAACCCTATCTAGAACATCCCGAGCATGGAGCATACAAGATTTACAAAAGTAAAGACTCTCTGATACACTCAAAACAATATAACAAAAAACTCTTTCTAAGTATAAAAGATATAAAACATTCCGAATTGGAGATTTTCTCCCTTGTTCCCAGGGAGCGTCACTTCCTCTCCCACAGTCCATCTTACCCTCTTCCAACCAGTGCCCCACCTTTGACCCAGGTGTTCCTCAATAAAATGAGGAGAATTCAAATATAATATAAAGCTAGAGTTAACAGTGAACACCCCACCCCCACCCACACCCACATCTAAATATATTTGGGAATATTAATACCATATATAACTATAAGATTACAATCTCAACATGTAATACTTAAATATAATACCACAAAATAACAGGGGAAAGAAAAACAACCCCGCTCCTAAAAACAGAAGTAAAATAGAATAAGGTAACCACCTCTCCCCATCAACATTAACCAAACGCCCCAACATATATATATACATACACACATAGGGGGAAAGATAAGATAAGAAAAGATGAAGGGATGTAAACCAAAATAATGGGAAAGGCAGACCAGCGTCCACAATCTCTTACAGTTTATTTAAGAGAGTACAAGAATTCCTTAGCCTTCTCCGGTGATCCGAAGTTATATATGGATCCTTCGTGGCTAAGGCGTAGCGTCGCTGGATATCGTAAGGAGTACTGAATATTTAAGTCCCTTAAACGCTTCTTCGCCTCATCGAATGCCTTCCTCTTTCGGACCAAAGCTGGGGAGAAGTCCTGGAACAGCATGATCCTGGATCCTTTGTGGGTCATAGTTTGGGGATCTTTTCCCAGATTTCTTGAGGCTTCCAGGAGCATCTGCCTCTCCCTATAGCTCTGCAGCTGGAACAGGACCGGGCGTGGGCGCTGGGTTGAGCCGGGCCCACGTACTGTGACCCGGTAGGCCCATTCTACCCTTACCTGGCCTGATCCATTATGCAGATTTAAAAGTTGTGGCAGCCAATGCTCTAAGAATGCTGTCAGCTGGCCTCCCTCTTCCTGCTCGGGCAGGCCCAACAACCGAATATTTTTTCTACGACATCGATTTTCGAGGTCATCAATGTGGTTTTCTAGGTTCTGGACTCGATTCTCAAGAAAACGGATGTGGTCGGCTGCCGATTTTATCGCAGTCTCTGAGGCTGCGGCCTTCGACTCCACCTCTCTGACTCGGCACTCCAATTCCTGAATGTCTCTGCCCTGCTTCTGCAGCTCGGCTGATAGTGCTTCTCTGCTCTGCCGAGACTCATCGATAAAAGCATCAATCTTCGCCTCCCACCTGGCAAACATCTCCTCAAAGCTCATCTTCATTGGTAAATCTCCTGAAGTAGCTGAAGACACCTTTGTTGCAGCTGAAGAGGGAGAGGCTGGGGGAGGGGTCCCTGCTTTCTTAGAGCCGCCTGTTCCCTTCCCTTTACTAATTTTCCAGCTAGTATTAGACTATTTAAATGTATTAATAGGTAACTATTTAAGGTTAACAACTATTATAAATGGTTTAGTGAGTGTGGTGAGGGTGGATAGCCCACTTTGCCCAAGTTTTGGGTAGAGCACTGTGGACTCAGTCTTGCTGGGTCGTCGCCATCTTGGATCCCCCCGAAATCTGTTTTTGAAATATTTTGAAAACACTGTCATGAATCATGGAAATCATCCCTTGTCCAAAATCCTGAAACCTGATCTTAGGGCAAAGTTAAAAATCGCACCATGTTATGCTCTAATAGGTTTATTTGGAAATACAAACTTTTGGAGTGCTGCTCCTTCAGGTAGCTCGTGGGATAGATTATGGGACCTCGAGTTTATATTGAAAGTCAAAGTGTCATACAACTGGTGCAATGTTTTGAACAAATCTAGATTGCTGTTCAGTCTTGAATTATTTAGAATGGTTTGCAGGTTTTGATTAATGTGTCAATCCCGGAACTTCTTTCAAGTCACATTCCCGAGATAACTTAAGGTGACATCTTAAAATGACAGCTTAACTCAAACAATGCATTAAAGGTGTGAGGTTAGAGTCTGTACCCCAAACTTAAGTCAGACTGGTTCTATTTTTAAAGAAGGAATTGATAAAATGTCACGTAGACGGACTGCCAACAGCTTATATGCTTATTGAACAAAATAGACTCTATCTACAAATACAAGTCTGCTCATGCAAATTCACCCCATGGGGTGAATTGGGGCAAATGGAGAAAGACTGCTGAAAACTACAGACCAGAGGGATTTGAGTCCTTGTTCATGAGTTACAAAAAGCTAGCATCTAAGTTCAGGTATTCAGGAAGGCAAATGGAATGTTGGCCTTTTGAAGTAAAGGGAATGTATATAGAAATATTGAAGTCTTGTTAAAGTTGTACGAGGCACTAGTCAGACTAGAGCTAGAATACTAGGCAGTTCTGAATGCCTAATATAAAGCTACCTTGGCATTGGAGGCCTTCAGGAGAAGTTTCATGAGGCAGATATGTATTTTCTTGAGGGATTGAGTAATTTGGGCCTGTACTGAGTTTAGAAGTATGTGATGTGACTTTGAGACATAGATTCTTAAGGAGCATGACACTGGAGATACGCTAAGTGGAATGATTTGGGACTAGAGGGTGTAGTCTCAGAATAAGAAATCGCCTATTTAAGATGAATGAGGAAGAATTTCTTGTGTGGGTCATGAAATTGTGGAATTTTTATTGCACAGAGCTGTCCAGGCTCTGACTTAGTATTTGTAATGTTAGTTTTTTAATGATGAAATTGAGTTATGGGGAAAAGGCAGGAAAATGATGTTGAAGGTTATCAAAACAGCTCCCAGATGTAACTGGCTGAGCACACTTGATGGGCTGAGTGGCCTGTCTCTTCTGCTCCTGTGTCTTGGGGCCTCATGAAATTGTGGGCCTGATCAGGTGTGATAAAGTAAACTGGGAACTCTGCAGAAGAATGTAAAATGGTGTAATAATTCTCTGCTGCCTTTCAGCTTAAAGGCGGAAGATGAGGCGTTCTTCCAACCACACCACCCCGTGGCCCAACTTTTAAACCCCCCCCCCCTTCCCACTTGGCCGAGGACATGGAGGCCCTGGGCCGCCTCCGCCGCTGCTCCCTCACCACCAGACGCCTGGAGGAAGAACGCCTCATCTTCCACCTCGGAACACTTCAACCCCAGGGCATCAATGTGGACTTCAACAGTTTCCTCATTTCCCCTTCCCCTGCCTCACCCTAGTTCCAAACTTCCAGCTCAGCACTGTCCCCATGACTTGTCCGGACTTGTCCTACCTGCCTATCTTCTTTTCCACCTATTCACTCCACCCTCTCCTCCCTGACCTATCACCTTCATCCCCTCCCCCACTCACCCATTGTACTCTATGCTACTTTCTCCCCACCCCCATCCTCCTCTAGCTTATTTCTCCATGCTTCAGGCTCACTGCCTTTATTCCTGATGAAGGGCTTTGCCCGAACGTAGATTTCGCTGCTCCTTGGATGCTGCCTGAACTGCTGTGCTCTTCCAGCACCACTAATCCAGAATCTGGTTTCCAGCATCTGCAGTCATTGTTTTTACCTTTCCCATCATCAGGCTAGTTTTAGTGTATTGCACCCATAAACGTTTGGAGAACCTCAACCTGAGCCACAAATCTTCGAAAGAATTGCAAAGCTAGAATAGCCTTCCTTGGATAAGGAGACCAAATTTGCACGTAATTTTTCAGGTGCGGTCTTGCCAATGCCCTAAACAGTTGCAGTAAGATGATCTTGGCTCCTGTATTTTAATCTTCTTGCTATGAAGGCCAACGTACCATTTTCACACTTCACCATTTGCTATATCTGCATGCTTACTTTCAGCAACTGGTGTACAAGGACTCCCAGGAGATGACATGCAGTTTCCCCACCTAAACTATTAACCCATAGCATCCACAGAATCCCTATATTGCGGAAGCAAGCCATTCAACCCATCGAGTTCACATTATACCCTGCTAGGAGCATCCAACCCAAAGAGCTCGGAGTCACAGTGTAAGAATAAGGGGTAAACCATTCAGGACTGACATGAGGAAGAATCTCTTCATTCAGAGTTGTGAACCTATAGGATTGTCTAGCACACAAAGCTGTTGGAGCCAGTTTGTTAAATATATACAAGAGGTGAGCTGGATGTGACCCTTTTGACTAAAAGATCAAGGGGCAATGGACAGAAAGCAGGAATGGAATACTGAAATTCCATGATCATATTGAATGGTGGTGCAGGCCAGAAGGGCCAAATGGCCTATTGTTGTATCTATTTTCTAAGTAGAGTCCTACACCCAAACATATTTAGCTGTCTTATTAATGATTTTCTGTCATAAAGTCCGATAACTGCACATGTTCAGTGCCATTTGCAATTCCTCAGATATTGAATTAGTCTGTGTCCAAATGCAACAGACCAGAATAATATCCAGGCCTGAGCTGACAAGCAGCATCTGAGGGAGGAGGGTACATCAGCACCCAATAACAGGGTCGCGTGCTTGGGTCAGAGGTAGGGCCAGGACCAGCAGCAGCAGCAGGGTGATTCAGAACAAGAACAATACAGCACAGGAACAGGCCATTTGGCCCTCCAAGCCTTCTTGCCACATTTAACCTTTGTTTATGAACCAAATCCATATCCCTCTATTCCCTTTCTACTCATGTGTTTATCCCTTTCTTTGTCTCTAGTGGAAAGTGGCAAGTAACATTCATGGCACAAAAGTGTCAGGTAATGATCATCTCCAACAGAAGAGATTCTAACCATCATCCCTTGACTTTTCAAAAGGCAATGCTATTGCTGAATCCTCCACTAACAACATTCTCGAGTTACCAGTAAACAGAAACTGAACTCGATTAGCTATGTAAATACTTTGGTTACAAGTGCAGATCAGACATTAGGAATTCAGCAGCAAGTAATGAAGGGCTTATGTCCAAAATGTCAATTCTCCTGCTTCTCAGATGATGCCTGACCGACTGTGCTTTTAAAGCCCCACACGTTTTGATTCTGATCTCCAGCATCTGCAGTCCTTACTTCCTCCTAGCACGTGACACATCTCTTGACTCCCAAAGCCTGTCCACCATCAACAAGTCAGGAATGTGATGAAATACTCTCCAGTCGTTTGGATGAGTACAGCTCCAACAACAATCAAAAAGCTTGACACCATTCAGGATAAAGGAGCCTGCTTGACTGACACAAAACCACAAACATTCACTCTTTCCACCACCAATACATCGTAGCAACTGTCTACAAAGTCACCAAGGCCATAAAACAGCACCTTCCAAACTCATTGTCACTACAATCTAGAAGAACAAGGTCAACAGATTAGGGGGTACACACTTACCTAAAAGTTCCTCTCTAAGCCATTGTTATCCTGAACTATGTCACTGTTACTTCACTGTCCTGGAGCTCTATTCCTAATCGTTTTATATGTACACCTACACCAAGTGTACTGCAGCAATTGAAGGTAGTTCATAATAGCCATTTGAAAAGGGCAATCAGAGTGTTGGGTTCTTTTTCTTGAGATTCTTACACTCTTGATGCAATTGCAACGTGCCAACTTCTGTGAACAACCAAACTTTTATCAAGTACAAGCTTTCTGGAGAAACCCTTAACACACTTTGCAGGGCTAGCAGAGTCGTGTCAAAGATATCTCTGAACTTCCTTCATACAGTACAAGACTTTCACATTACTGTCAGTAATGCCCACAAAACGGCCCTAGCCATTCCCCTACAGTCACATGCCACTCAAGACACAATGTAGTGATCATATCACTTCCAGAAACCATGTAATGTACATCATCCCTAGATGGCCAGATATGTTGTGAATCTTTTTTTTAACTCCAGGATATGGTCAGAATTTTAATTGCAATGTTCTTATTAATTCTGAATAGGGGATAATAATGTAACTCTTTTACTCTGAATAATTAGGAAATGGCTCTGAATGCCAAGAGATAGGGATGTAGATTTTTTACATTCTACCTGTAAGACAGAAGCATACCACCCTACCCTCAGGACATCCAATTTCCTGCAGGTCAGCAAATTCACCCTTCAATATCTCAAGGGATGGGAAATAAATGCTGACCCAGCACATGAAGCCCTTATCACTTGAAGAATAAACAAAACTACAATATCAGAATTCATAAAGATCCACGGGCTAACTGCTAATATCTACTGATCACATTATGTCTGAAATAGACAACCAAATACATGCTCCAACAAAGATCTTCATTTTAGCAGTTTGCCAGAGGATCTGTGATAAACGATGAAATCTTTTAAACAGACAATCTAGAAGTATGTTTCCCAAATGTTAAATGTCTGTATTTTGATGTCTGAGATATCAAATTTATTTTTACTTGCCGAATTGAATCTTGTGCTTTACATCTTCCAGCTCTGGATTTAAGCTGAATGCATAATAGCATCCTATGTGAATTTAGAATTTATCATGATAGTCTGCAAATTCCAAGTCGTAGAAAAACTCAATACGGTTAAACAGTGTCAGAGTGTAAAGGACATGTTTCTGTAACAGATCAATCAGACATCTTGCAAAGGCGTGTTGTAAAAAAGCCATGAAAGAATGCTTTAACATTTATAATAAGTTAGAATGTGAAAATGTTGGCACTTTAACATGATTTATTCATGCATAGATGCTTACTGACTAAGAAGTTTCTCAACCAATTCATCAGTGATGCAGTGAGTTATTACTCGTACTTTTGCCTTGGAGCAAGGGTTGAGACCAGTTGAGGTAATAGCAGTAAAATTTCTACTTATACTTGTGAATGGTTTGGATAACTTTAATTCAGTTTCTAGATTAGATTACTTAGTGTGGAAACGGGCCCTTCGGCCCAACAGGTCCACACCGACGCGCCGAAGCGCAACCCACCCATACCCCTACACTTACCTCTTACCTAACATTAGGGGCAATTTAGCATGGCCAATTCGCCTGACCCACACATCTTTAGACTGAGAGGAAACCGGAGCACCCGGAGGAAACCCACGCAGACACGGGGAGAACGTGCAAACTCCACACAGTGAATCGCCTGAGGCGTGAATCGAACCCGGATCTCTGGCGCTGAGAGACAGCAGTGCTAACCACTGTGCCACCGTGCTGCCCACAAACTGGGAATTGAGCCGATAGGACAAAAACAATTTCCACAATTTGGTACTCATTCAGACAGACCATTATAATGGTTAATCTAAGATGTTTAAGACATACTCCAAAATTCAGAAACTAGTCATCTCTGATTTTTCACCTGCATTTGGCTTGTACTATATTCGACTATAGTAAATATGATATTGCTCCATTTCTTTTTCACGGACACTAATCTCCCTGTCCTTTCTGGTTTATTTGATGATATTTTATGTAATTATGTTGTGTAGTGTGAAATAGGTTTTTTTTAATAAGACAGAGGGTAAAAAGTAGTGAATAAAGCATCTTTCCATGTAAAAGACATGATGTTGTCACCAACAACAAACACAAAATTACTGGCAAAGTGTTGCAAAGATTTACAAAGGACTCACAGCACTCCAGCATCGATATTCTTCCACTAGAGATTTAGAACTGCAATATATTTCAAATTTGGAGTTTAAAGTGTCCCAACCTGGGAAAAAATTCTAAAATTGTACAAGCATTAACGTACAAAGTGAGAAGCATTTGTATTTCTTGCACTTCAAAACTACTTCATTGATCACAAAGGATAGAGTTGAAATTGTCACGTTATAACTTAGTAGTCCATGTTTCCTAAGTGCCACTGGTTGAACACAGTTGGTTAATGTCGACAGTTATTTTCTTGTTAAATATGGAAGCCCGGTGTTCTTTTAATTTGACTCACCAAGTCATGTAAATTGGGACTTTGGATATCGTCACTAAATATTTTCACATTTACAATGACTCCAGAATTCAAAATGATTGCCAATGCATGATACTAATAAATCATGATAAAAGGATACTTCATTTTTCAGAACTTAATTTGTTCTGTCAACATCATAGAAACATAATCAAAAAAAATTGTAGCCAAAAAAAGATATCTGGAGGGATGATTTAAAGCTTGTTCAAACATGGTTATTTTTAAAAAAGGTCTGAAATAAGGAGGAGGAAATGAGTGGTGAAATAGATTAGAAAGGAATTCCACATCTCAGACCAAACTCTGTGACCCATTCTGGTCATGACACCATAATAAGAGTGTGACTGCACAAAACATGGTGCTGAGGATGTTCACCAAAATATTGCTGGTGCTGGAGTGATTCAGCTATAGAAAGAACTGAAAGTGAAATCTGAGAAGACAGAGACAGTAGATGGATTGACAGATGTCATAGAGTATATGAAACCTGAAGTTGTCAATGTACATATGGAAGCTGATTCTATGTACACAGTTAATACTGACAGAGGTCAATATGTGCACTAAGAAAGTGAAAGTCTCCAAGTATAGATTTTTGAGAAGCTTCAGAGATAATATTATGAAGACTAAAGGTTATAATTAAGTAGATAAGCTTGGAACCAAGTAAGAGCAGTTCCCTCAGACTTGACAACAGAGGAATAGTGATGGTGTAAAGTGACACGCTCATGCTCATCTATCAAAGATTGCAGAGAGGTCAAGGGGGAATAAAGAAGAATACACCATATGCATGGACACAGTTTGGCTTGCTCTTTTATTACAATGAAGCAAATTTCATTGAAAAGATTCTAAATATAATTGTGGTCAAATTATGACAGAGACCTTCAGAGGGCAACAACATGTTCAAGCTGCAGTTAAACTTACAGTTCCAATTTTGATAGCTGGGAGGCTAGTTGCCAAGTAATCTTCTATTTTTTTTAAAACTATATTTTTTAATCTTTGGATGGCCACTTAATACCATGGCCTTCTCTTTTGTTTAATACTAAATTCCAATAATTCACCATTGCAGGAAACAAGCTTCATAACAAAAACTGTCCTTACATGTATACAAGTGTCAACAGATGGACCAGGGCAAGGACTCGTACTTTTTACATGTTTTTTTGGCAGCCGTATCTGAGGAAAAAGTCCTGTAGCCAATAAGGTCAGACTCTCCTCGATTAGAAAAATATTTTGGTTGATCCAACTGCTGTTTGTGTTCCAGAGATGTTGACATCAAACTCCTCTTTCCTCTGCAATCCCAATCAAGAGGATGCTTGCTCTAACATTAAATATTGACCTTGATTCAACATTAGAAATACACAAATAGTGTAATCCCAATCTGAGTGTTGGATTGCAGCCTGTGAAAACTGTAGCTGTGCAGTTTATGATATTTGTTCATTCAAATTTGTAGGATTTCGTGGACGTAATAGAGGTAGGGGAGCAGGAAGATTTTCAGCACAAGGTATGGGGTAAGTAAGTATTTTTCTTAATTGTTTATCTCATAGGTTCCATGTATTAAAAGCGCTGTCAGCTGTCTTGCAGATGTGTTGATGTAATCTGCTATAATTCATCACTGTTAATATGTTTAGAGTTGAAATCTATGCTATTGATTTAAATTGAAGGTCAAAAATTAGATGTCGTGCAATGCAGATAACTGGAAAAGGACAGACTACCTATAATTAGCAGAGTGAGACTTCTTAAATGGAGTGCCTTATTATTCTGACAGTAATAGAGGTTTGATCTTAACAGGTCATCTTAAAGGGAGGCTGGATTGTTCAGCATTCTAGGATTTATACCTGCCTTCGCCACCACCTCTGGCAATATGTGAAATAAACTGGTGATGAGGCGGGTATATTTGGAACATTTAAAAAGCATCTGGATGGGTACACAAATAGAAAGGGTTTTGAAGGAAATGGGCCAAATGCTAGCAAATGGGACTAGATCAGTTTACGATATCTGGTGGGCGTGGATGAGTTGGACTGAAGGGTCTGTTTCTGCACTGTATGGTCCTGACTGTGACTGTAACTGTAAATGTAGCAATAGTGATTTTTGATGGTATTTGTTAAAGTGACCATCTGAATTTTTCATTGTAAAGTCTCTCATTTTGCTTAATTATGTAAATATCCTTTGCATTCACTTGGTATATTTCAATTGCAGAACCTTTAACCCCATAGACTATGCAGATTCTGCAACAAATAATGGTTTTGGAACAACATCTGAAATTTGGGAGGCGAGTCAAAATAATGGAACAGGTAGGAAAATGTCCACTGAAAATATTACTGCACTTAAAATTTTTTAAGGATATATAAAATTGATTTGTCAGATCCTATCTCACTCTCTCCCCCCCCCCCCCCCCCCCCCCCCCCCCGCCTGTTATTCTAGGTGCTTGGCAGAATTCCATGGAGGACTGGGTTACTGAAGACTGGAATGAAGATGTAAGTAAGAGACTTGTGTTGGAATGCTTTTTTTCCCTCAAGTGTTCAAACCTGTTGATAGAACATCAAAGTCACTCGAGCATTATTTGTGAAATGGCCTACAGTAGTTTGTGAGCTCTTATCTTAAGAATTAATAGTCATTGCTGCTCTGTCTGTGGTGCACTTTTATACCAATTGCCCAAGAATTAATCATACGTAATGGTGAATTGACGTCTTTTGCTTGATTTAAAGTTTTTTACGTGCATGAAATAATAGATTCTTTAGATGCAATTTAATCTTGTGGTAAGATTAGTACTCTAATAAATTTAGTTCTGTTCAGAAATGTGCCATTGGATCCACAACAGCTGTTGTATATGTCTTGTGATGTAGCAGTGCCAATAGACTCCATCATTCAATGTTAGTTAAACAAATTAGAATGTTAGCCTTTTGGCAGACTGCTTGTTTTTATAGTGGGGGAAGTCAGTAATATCAAACAGCTCATCTCTAGTACCTGGAATGTAGCATTTATATCTTCTGTCAGTTTATTTGAAGGCTGTTTTTAAACTTGACCAATCTATTAATTTAAATTTCTTTACATGTTCTGTACATGCCAGTATCTTGAGTAATAGTCAGTTTTATCTAGCGTGTATGCCAGTTGGTTTGTAATTGTTACAACTGAAAATACTTAGTATAGCAATTTGAAAAACCTGTCAAGTCCTGTAATATCAAAATTGCAAACATAGTTGAAATAGACTTCAACCAAAAGTAGTTGAATATTTCTCCTGAGGGAAGTAGTGATTGGCAGGACACCTAGAAACTATCTCTTGGAGGAAGAGAGATTTTGGTGGGGGTGGAGTGGGTTCTTATACACAGAATCCTGAAGGAGGCAGGACAAGTTAATGGAGTGGTGAAGGCATGTGGGACACTTGCCTTTATCATTGATGACGTGTAATAAGAGTCAGGAGATTGATGGAACTGTACAGGACTTTGGTTAGGTCATAGCGGGAGTACGATGTGCAGATCTGTAAACTGCAATATAGGAAGGATGCAGTTGCACTGGAATGGGTGAAGGGATTCACCATGATTTTGCTGAGGATTGAGCATCGAGCAAGGTGGATGGAAAGCAACTGATCCTTAGTTGAAAGGCAATTAACACGAGGATGCATCTTTAAGGTGAAAGGCAGGGTATTTGGAGGGGATTGAAGGAATAATGTTTTCACTTAGAGGGTGGTGGGTGTCTAGGATACAGTGCCTAGGAGGGTAGTTGTGGCAAATATCCTCCAACCTTTTTAAAAAGTGCTCTGGTAAGCACTTGATGTCATAACGTTCAAGACTATGGGCCTAGTCCTGGACAAACAGGGCTTGTGTAGAATTTGTGTGTATTTCTTTTTAGTGGTACAGACTTGACAGTATAAAATAGGCATTTTGGCCTGTGATCCTACTGAAGTGGAGGCATTAGTTTACTCCAAGTGTCGGAAAGGTCAGTGCACCTTTTTAAATAGATGTTGGTAACTGAAGAATAAAACTGTCAGTTAAGACCTAACTTTTTCTCAGAGGATGTCTGTGGAATGATTTGCCAGAGGAAGTGTTGGAGGCTGGTATAATTCATTTAAAAGGCATCTGGATGGGTACATAAGTAGGAAGGGTTTAGAGGGATATGGGCCAAGTGCTGGCAAATGGGACTAGATTAAGTAAGCATGGTTGGCGTGGATGAGTTGGACTGAAGGATCTGTTTCTCTGCTGTACGTCTGTATGATTCTAAAATATTTGGTGAACTCGTAATATATCAGCACATTTTGTTAGCACACAATACACTATTTAAGAATCTTAAATCCATTCAAATTGCATAATTGATCATGCCACTTAGTCCCAGAAAATCTATTATCTCCGATTTTATTTTCACTTCTGGATTATTCATTGGATGAATTACATAAAATACTGTTTTGTTGAATTGAACTCTAAATCTTGGCGCTTTCTCTCTGATGCATTGTGGACAAGCAGGAGGGAGCCTATCACCTTCAAGAGTTGGGTAAAAAATTCTGTCCAGCCAGTGAATCCCACAAGTGAATGAATTTTTTAAAAAAACTGACTTTTGAGAATCCCTGACTTTGTGTCTGAATTACAGGGAAGGTGATGGTCCAGTGGTAATTATCACTGGACTCTTAATCTAGAGACTCATAATGTTCTGAGGATGTGGGTATGAATCCTGCCACAGCAGATGTTGGATTTTGAATTCAAGAAAATCAAATCTGGAATTGAGTCTAATGATCATGAATCTACTGTTAGTTGTCAGAAAAACCACCTGGTTCACTAATGCCCTTTTCTTGGAGCAAGCTAATCTTCCCTCCTTAGCTGGTCTGGCCTACATGTAGCTCCAGACCTACAGCAATGTGGTTGATTCTTAACTGCCCTTTTAGCAATTAGGGAAGGGCAATAAATGCTGGCCTAGTCAGTGATGCCTTTATCCTACTAATGAATTCCAGAAAATTATATTACAGTAGATCTTTATCTGAAATCACAAATCATGAAGTCACCTATCTAGGCCAAAAAATAAGTATCAACAAAAGTCAGTTCAAGAAATGCTTCTGTAACACGATGGTTGTGCAACCCCATATAGAAAAATTGCACTTTAGAAACAGCGCTTAGAGTGTGAATGTAATAGTGTTAGAGCCAATATATTTTAAAAGTTCACGCTTTGGAAACAGTCCCCAATTCGTCAATCTCATTAGTGAATTTGCGTTAAATTGTTATGTTAACATGTTATAGCAGAATGATATGTATCTGCAGGCATATGTTGCGTGTATGATTTTTAACCCATTTTCACTGAGCTCCGTACTTGTGAATTTCATCATTCACAGAAGTTCTCAGGAACGAAATCCTTGTGGATATGGAGGATACTTGATTGGTAACTCCTTGATTTTGTTAATGAAACTGCCTTATGTACAGTACAAAATGTCAGGTGCAGTCACTGGCAAGCTTAACCCTTATTTGAAAAGTTTAATCTGTTTATATTTTTAACTTGGTTAACCAGACCTTAATTATTTAGAGGCTCCCTGCCTGTATTCCTGATGAAGGGCTTTTGCCTGAAACATCAATTTTCCTGCTCCTCCGATGCTGCCTGACCTGTGCTTTTCCAGCACCACTCTGATCTAAACTCTGGGAGTGCTGTCACCTTGTTTTACTAATGGTAAAATTAGAATCAGTCTATTTCTCCTTTTTACTTTCATGTTGATTTTAGCTGGATGCTTTACTTCAGGAGGTGGTCACACCCCTTAGGTTAAGTAATTCAAATTTGGAGACAGCTGGTGGTTGTAATAGCAACGGAGACTGGAGGTGAGGGTACTCAGCAGCTGAGGAACCTTGGCTGTTGCATGTAGCCCACAGTTGAGTATCTTGCAACCTGTTTTGGGCAGAGTGTTGTCTGTTGAGAAGATGACCAAACTGACCAAAGTGCCATGTACAAGGAGCCATTTTTAAGTGGGGGCAGGAAATAGAACGTCGTATTGATAAGGGCCCATACAATTACAGGGGTAGATACTTTTCTGTAGCAATGAGTGGGAGTCCCGAAGGCTGTACCTGGCCAGTGCCAGGATTTGGACACCTCAGGGTTGAGAGGAATATTTGAGGGGGAGGAAAGGGATATAGTTGTTGACCAGGTTGGTACCAGTCACCTTGATAAAAATGGAAAGGTTCTGCTGAAAGAATTTGAACAGTTAACTAAATTGAAAAGCAAAACCTCAAAGATAATCTTGGGGCTACCACCTGAGCCATGGTTAAACTGGCATATGGTAAAGTCAAGGAGCTGATTGTGCGGGTGCAATTAGTTTCAGTTTATGGGGCACAGGCACCAACAGTCGTGTACAGTGTGTTCTGGTATAATGTGGCAGTTGTGTTCTTTTGCAGCCCCGTGCTATGGAAAACAGCTATAGAAAATTGCTATACTTGTCGAGTAGGAAGTTTGCATTATCCAGACAGTGTCTGCAATTTCAGTCATGTTATAGCCAATCTGTATTGACAAAGCATGCGTTATGACCTGTAGTAGGGAGCTGATGTAGTGGCACATGTTTCACTTGAATTGTGCTGGTTTCAGTGTCCTGATGGATGAAATAACTTGTGCTACAGAGGGCTGTAAACTACTGGGGATAAGGGAGTCTGGGAGAGGGGAAACATCGCTTTATAAAGCAAAAGAATGTAGCAGCATTAGATGAGCTAGAACCTAAATATTATGGGATATTTCAGTTTTTGAATACATGCAGGAAGCAAAGGTTGGTGGGATAGCTTTGTTAGTACAAGTAGGAATATGTCCAATAGCAAATGATTTTCGTTCAGAATCCATATGGATGGAGGGTAAGAAATAACAAGGGAAGGCAATAATGGTGAGTAGTTTATAGGTTCCCCAACAGTGTTTACACTGCAAGAAATAAATTGAAATGATAGAGGGCATGTAAAAATGCAATATATTAATCATAGCTAAGTTTAATCATGGCTAAGTTTAATCATTATGTAGATTGAGAAAAATCCAGTGGTAAAAATAACCATGAAGAATTGAGGTGTATTTGGGACAGTTTCTGAGAATAATATTGTGGATCCATGCAGGAATCTGGTTGCTTTGGATCAGTAATGAGGCAGATTGAATAAACAATGTCAGGTTAAAAGATTCTTAATGCAACACTGATTATGACATTATAACAAATTAGCATTCTGTTTGAGGGGAAGAAATTTGGGTCAGAAATAATTGTGCTAAACTTAAGGGTAATTACAAAGGGATGAGGGCAGAGTTGGTTGGTGTGGACTGGGAAAGGAATTTGATAAAAAGATAGTTGAGGAACAATGCCAGATATTAGTTTGACTCCTAATGAAGATATGCCTCTGAAAGATGAGGTTGCTAGGAGGGGAATAAACTAATCAAGGAAGTTAGGAAATGAAAACAATATATTTTGGTAACTGTTAGCAAGTCAGAGGATTGGCAGTCATTTTCCTAAAAAAAACCGCAACAAAACATTAAAGAGAAGAAAACAAAAAATCAAGTAATATAAAAGTCAACAGTGATCTTATTTAAATGAGAGTCCACTGTGAATGTAGGCTCCTTAGAAAATTGCTCGAGGAAAAAGTAATGGAGAAATAAATGAGGTTAAAGGCTAATAGTCCCCAGTTCTGGGCTTTGTCCTTGGATGTTGAAGGAAGTTAAAGAAATAGTGGCTGTCCTGGTGGTAATCATGCAAGCATCTGACTCGGAAACTTAAGGATTATATGGCATATAAAGTGGAAAAATAGTAATTCTGGGGAATGGGAGTTTTTAAAATATAGTAAAGGAAGACAAACTGGGGAAAGGGAGAATGGAAAATAATACAATCTAGGGAAAGGAAAAGGACTAATTACTTCTATGGGAATGTCAAATGTTTCCTTTCTGCTTGAAGTGAATGTCAGTCCAATAAAGGCAGAGTTTGGATAATATAATGGGGAAGAAAGAATTGGCAAAATAGCTAAATGATGACTGTCTATTTCATTTAGGAAGATACAAGAAATCTCTTAGAACTAGAGATCCAGATAGTGAGGGACATAAAATTGAAGGAACTTCATATTAGTAAGAAGATTGTCATGAGGGTTTAATGGGCTGGAAAGCTGATAATTCTTCAGGATCTGATAGTCTACATCTAAGTGTTGTTGGAGGTGGCTGTTGAGATTATCAATGCATTTATAGTTATCTTCCAAACTTCTAAAGAGTTTGAAATGACTGCAGACTAGAAGCTAGCCAGTTTCATCCCACTGTTTAAGGGAGCAAGAGAGAAAGTGGGAAACTACAAACTTGTTGGCCTTGAATCATTAGTAAGGGAAAATGCCAGAATCCATTATTAAGAATGGGATAAAACAGGTATTTGGAAGATAATCATTTGGTCAAAGTTAGCATGGATTTGTGAATTGGAAAGTTTTTGACAAACTTGAGAATTTAAGACATTACTAACAAAGATTAGTTGATGGATGTAGTATATGTTGATTTTTGAAAAGTCTTTGATTACAACAGGAGGTTGGTTATCAAAATTAAATCACTTGGATTAAGAATTAGGAAAAAGTTGGTAAATAAGTCATTTTCACATTGGAAGATGGAGTTGGGCACTGCAAGGATCAATGCTTGGGGCCTCGGCTGTTCACTATTCAAATCAATGGTTTGGAGATGGGACCTAAATGTGACATTTACAAATTTGCAGATCATAAATTAAAAGCTAAATCAGAATGTGATGTCAGGAAGATGTGAAGCAGCTCAAGATGGTTTAGACAAGCTTAATGTCTGGTTAAGAAAATGGTAAATGGATGATCATATGGAAAAATGAAAGGTTATCCACCTTGGTATGAGGAACAGATGTACAGGGTATCACTTTTTAAATGATATCTCTTGAGGTTAAATATAGATGTGCAAAGAGGTCAAGGTGCCCTTGTTGATGGTCATTGGATGCTAAAATGATACAGGAAGTTATGAGGAAGGCTAAAGGAAGGTGACCATTATTGCAAAAGAATTTGACTATAGGGTTCATGAAGTCTTCAATTGGATAAGAGTATAGTTAGATTGTACTTAGAGCATTGTGTGCAGTTTTCTTTTGGTTTAGCTCTGGAAGGATCTTCGTTAAGAGAGGGAATGTGACCAGATTTGTTCATGGGATGGCAGGACTGCCTTATGAAAGGTTGGGCAAAGTGGGCCTGTATTCTTTAGAATTTCAAGCAATGAGGGGTGATCTTCTTCAAACTTACAGAATTACTTGAAGGGAAGGACTTGGTAGTTGCAGATAAGCTGGTTGGGGAGTCTACAACCTTAGGGCACAATTTAAAAATAAAGACAATGCTGTTTGGTTCTGAGATGAGGATTTTTTTACTATATATGATTGAGATTCCTTTGGAATGTTCTATCACAGAGGGCTGTGGAAGCAATGTTCCAGTATCATAGAGACTTAAAATTCTAACAGGACTAGACAGGGTAGATGCAGGGGGAATGTTCCTGATAGTGGATGTGTTCAGAACCAGTGGTCAGAGTCAGGATCGGGGTAGACCATTTAGGATGGAGATGAGACACTTTACCTAGAGTAGTGAGCCTGTGGGATTCTTACCTTTGGAAGTAGTTGGTGCCAAAACATTGAATGTATTCAAGATGTGGCTAGAATATCACTCTTGATGTGAATGGAATCAAAGGTCAGAGAGCAAGCAGGATTAGGCTTTTGAGTTGAACGACCAGCCATGATTGTGATGAATGGCAGAGCAGGGTCAAAGGGCCAATAGGCTGCCACCTGCTTCTATCTTGTATGTTTCTGATAGATTTCTAATTACTAATGGCTTACAAGATGGTAGAGATGGGATAGGTAAAAAGCATTGAAATGTTTGATTAGCCATCATATTGATTGGTAGTGTCTATTATTGGCCTACTGTTCCCAAAAAAATCCAAGATTTTGGAAAACTATCAAGTAACCTCTTTCCTAAAACTGGTAACTGTAGGCTTATTGGGAAAATGTTCATCTTCATGAAGGATGTGTCCTTAATTATCCTCGTTAACCATGATTGACCTACTCTCTTCCTAAAATCCTCCTTCCTCACTGGACTGTGCCTTTGCTGTGAACCATGAACTGTTTTCTGAACCATTGTTCCTCCATTGTCGTCTTGGCTAAACTTGTTTATGCTAAATTTGACCATGTTATGATCATTTGTTTCTGAGACGATCTTCACTGTGACATTGTTTATTAAACCCACCTCATTATACATCACCAGATCCAAAGTAGCCTGACCTCTAGTTGGGACCTCAACTTTGGTTTTAGAACAAAGAAAATTTACAGCCCAGGAACAGGCCCTTCGGCCCTTCAAGTCTAAGTCGATCCAAATCTACTGTCTAAACCTGTCGCCCAGTTCTAAGCATCTGTATCCCTCTACTCCCCACCTACTCATGCAGATGTCCAGACACATCTTAAGTGAATCTACCATGCCTGCCTCTGTCACCTCTGCTGGCAACGCATTTTAGACACCCACCACCCTCTGTGTGAAGTACTTACTGCGTATATCCCCCTTAAACACTCGACTCTCACCTTGAAAGTGTGACCCCTCGTTATTGAATCCTTCACCCTGGGGAAAAAGCTTATCTCTATCCACCTTGACGATACCCTTCATGATTTTGTAAACCTCAATCAGGTCCCCCCTCAGTCTCCTTTTTTCTAATGAACCTACTCAACCTGTCGTCATAGCTAGCACTTTCCATGCCAGGCAACATCCTCGTAAACCTTCTCTGCATCCTCTCCAAAGCGTCCACATCTTTTTGGTAATGTGGCGACCAGAACTGTACACAGTCTCCTAAATGTGGCTGAACCAATGTCTTGTACAATTTTAACATGATCTGCCAGCCCTTGTACTCAATACCTCGTCCAATGAAGGCAAGCATACTATATGCCTTGACCACTCTATCCACCTGTGCAGCAATCTTCAGGGTACAATGGACCTGTACTCCCAGATCTCTCTGCTCATCAACTTTTCCCAAGGCTCTTCTGTTGTGTCTTTCACTCTAGAATTAGACTTGCCAAAATACACCACCTCACATTTGTCTGGATTGAAATCCATCTGCCACTTTCCAGGCTATCTATATCCCCCTGTATTCTTTGACAGACCCTTATGCTTTCTGCTACTCCACCAATCTTTGTGTCATCTGCAAACTTGCTGATCATACCAACAGTGCCCTCTTCCTGGGGATTTGTCCACCTTAATAATCTCTACCTACCCAACACATCTTTCCTACTGATGTCAATGTTATCCAGACTAATCAAACTTCTAGCTCTAATATCAGCATTGATCATGTTCCTCTCCTCAGTGAGCACTGATGCAAAGTAATCATTCAGAATCTCACCCATTCTCTCAGGTTCGACACACAGCCTTCCTTCATTATCCTTTAGTGGGCCAATCCTTTCTCAAGTTACCTGCTTGCTGCTTAAATAAGAATAAAATGCTTTGGGATTCTCCTTAATTCTGCTTGCTGAAGCTATTTCATGACCACTTTTAGCCCGCTTGAATCCTTGTTTAGGACTTGCCCTACTCTTCCGATATTCCTCCAGGGCCATTCTGTTCTTAGCTGCCTAGACCTTACGTATGCTCCCCTCTTCCTCTTGGCCAGTTGTGCAATTTCTCCTGTCATCCACGGTTCACAAATCTTGCCTTTCCCATCCTTTGCCTTAAATGGGACATGCCTATCCTGCATTATCTTTAACATATCTTTTAAAGTTTTGGTCACCGCATTATAAGAAGGATGTAAAATGTTTGGAAAGGGTGCAGAGGAGATTTACCAGATGTTGCCTGGTATGGAAGGAAGGTCTTACGAGGGAAGGCTGAGGAACTTGAGGCTGTTTTCATTAGAGAGAAGAAGGTTGAGAGGTGACTTAATAACGACATACAAGATGATCAGAGGGTTAGATAGGGTGGACAGGGAGAGCCTTTTTCCAAGTATGGTGACGGCGAGCACGAGGGGGCATAGCTTTCAATTGAGGGGTGATAGATATAGGACAGATGTCAGAGGTAGTTTCTTTACTCTTTACTTTACCTGCAATGGTAGTAGATTCACTGACTTTAAGTCCATTTAAGTCGTCATTGGACAAGCATTTGGATGTACATAGAATAATGTAGGTTAGATGGGCTTCAGATTGGTATGACAGGTCGGCGCAACATCGAGGGTCGAAGGGCCTGTACGCGCTGTAATGTTCTATGTTCTACATATCAAATATGGACTTCTCTTCTAATAGCTGTGTCCAATCCACATTTCCCAGCTTCTACCTAATTTTGATATAATTGGCCTTGGCCCAGTTTAGTACTCTTCCCTTAGGACCACTCATCTTTGTCTTCTAAAACTTACAGAATCTTGGTCACTGCTCCCAAAGAAATCCCCCACCGCAACTTCTACGACCTGTCCTGGCTCATTCCAATATGGCCCCTTCCCTCTTCGGACTATTGACATACTACTCTAGAAAACTCTCCTGGATGCAGATTACAAATTCTACCCCATCCAGACCTCTGACACATCCCAGTCATTGTTGGAAAAATTAAAATCTCTCATCACCACTATCCTATTGCCTCTACATCTTTCCATAATCTGTTTACCTATTTGTTCTTCTACCTCAAGCTCACTTTGGGAGGCCTGTAATACAGCCCCAACAATGTAACTGAATTCAGCCAATGAGAAAGAGAGTTCCCTAGACTATCTCTCATATGCTCAACTCTTCCTCACGTCTTCCCCTGCCAATCTGACTCTTCCAATCTATTTGAAAATTCAAGTCACTCGTTAATGTACTGCCTTTTGTTACATGCTGTCATTAAATCCTAATTGCTTTTCTGTCCTACCATATCACAACAGTAGGGGGCCTTTAGACTATTCCTACCAGCGTTGTTGCCTTTTTCTCTATCTCTTCCCTACACCTATGTGGATCCTACATCTTTCAAATCAAGATTTTGTTTCTTGCTAAACTAAATTTCATCTTGTACCAATAATGCTGCCCCACCACCCCATCCTCTTTGCCTGTCTGACAGAAAAGTCACAAATCTGACCATTTAATTCCTAGCTTTAATCATTTTGTAAACATGTCTCTTTAAAAAGTGTCTCTAATAGCTGTTAGATCATACCCATTAGCCTGTATTTCTGCTGTTAATTTATTTTATTATACATGAATATTCAAAAATATGACTTGGATGAAGGGGTAGAAACATAGAAACACAACATTACATGCAGGCTTTGAGCCTGCACTACCATTTAATACAATCATGACTGATCATGCATTTAGTATTCAGTCCGCATGCTTTCCCCATACTCCTTGATTCCTTGAGCCTCATCCAGCTCCCTCTTGAATGTATCTAATGCACTGCCAACAGCTTCCTGTGGGAGAGAATTCCATAGGTTCACAACTCACTGGAGAAATTCTTCCTCATCCGAGTCCTGAATGGCTTACCCCTTGTTCTTAGATTGGGACCCCTTGTTCGGGACTTGCCCAACATTAAGAACTAACTTATTGCATCTACCCTGTCCAGTCCTATCAGGATTTAATGGTTTTATAAGGTATGGTTGCCAAATTTGCTGATGTTGCAAAGATGAGAAAAAATTGTGATGAGGCTGATGAAGTTTTTGCATTGTGTGGATAGGATAAGTATCAAGTGTTGCTTTTGTTATTTAAGGGCTAATTTCTGAATTTACAGTTCAGAAATTTGTTAGACTCATTCCTAGAATAGCTAGGTTGTCTTGAGAGGCTGGACTGACTTGGCTTGTATCTGCTAGATTTAGACTAAGAGGCAACTTGATTGCAACAAAGAAAATCCTAAGGAGTCTTGACAGTAGATGTGGAGAGGATGTCTCCTCCTATGAAAGAATCTATAACTGGGCGCCACACTTTAAAAATCTGGAGTTGACCATTTAAATCAGATTTGGGATTCTAGGGTCCAGTCTTTGGAATTCTATTACTGGTGTACTGTTACAGTGTACGTCCCAACAGTTTTGATTTAGTTCAAATTTTATTTTTCAACAGCGTTTAGTTGAGTCTCTAAATATTTTATGGCAGAGCCAGATGGCAGCAATGTTGATTTTGAGATTATCATCAGAGCCATGATCTTATTTACTGGTGAAGCAAATTTGATGGGTTGAATTGCTTAGTCTTCTGTTTCTATGTTCCCCTTTCTAGAGCAATTAATGACACTTCTGCCCATATTCTTTGACTGAAATCACTCATGGGGC
This sequence comes from Hemiscyllium ocellatum, assembly GCF_020745735.1. Taxonomy (NCBI): domain Eukaryota; kingdom Metazoa; phylum Chordata; class Chondrichthyes; order Orectolobiformes; family Hemiscylliidae; genus Hemiscyllium; species Hemiscyllium ocellatum. The sequence goes on along the minus strand of NC_083401.1, from coordinate 59,427,581 downwards.
ACGAGCACGATTGTGACTGAGACCTTTCCAGTCTGCGTGGCTAAGCTGGTTATATAGCAGCTCCTTTATGACTTTGTTGTGTATTTTAAGTACCTATTAAAGCTACCTGAACAAAGCGCAATTCTGCACATAGTGGAAATTGAAACTAAGTGTTCAAAACCGAGTGGATGTGCTCAGTCTATCCAGCAGCACTTTTTTGAGAGAAACCATTAATACTGCGGGTAAATACCTTCTGTAGTGAGGAAAAGTCATTTTCACCTGAAATGTTAGCCACTATATCCACAGATTCTGCCTGAGCCACTGAATAGTTCCAGCATCTCTTATTTTTGCCTGATCTTCTATTTGTATTGCTGAGAAAATGCAGACCTGCATAACCGTTAGCATTCTTATGTATTTTTTAAGCAGCTGACAGAAACAAAGGTCTTTACAGCTTCCACTCTTGCAAGAATGGAGAACCAAGTCACTCCAGGGTTGAGGTATGAAACATTTGTCTTTGCATGCATTAACTAGTTAAAACATGTTAATGTGGAATATCAAATTAGATAATTGCATTCGTAAATTTTACAATTAAAGCTGTACCAGCTTTTGAAATTGGTACAGTACGGAGCTGAGTGCTTGTTGCAACTGTGCATTCCTGGCGAAATCCAATTCTTGATGCTGTCAAGCAAACCTCTGAGCAAACCTGTGCTTCATGTCTCCGTGCAATGTTGTAATGCCAATTTAATTACTTCGAAACTAGTATTTGTCGCTATGTTCATCTGTTTTTAATTGAATTGATTTCTGAAACAAAAAAATTAAGCCCAAACTGCAGCTCTTAGAATTTCTTCAATGTATCTGAATCTCCAAGTGAAGTCTGAAAATCTTTTCCGGCCAAATTTGAATGGGTTTAAATCTTCTCCATTTAAATGATATGCCATGTTTTCTGAAGTTGCTGTAAAATACTTTTGTGGAATATGCCAAGATTCATACCTCCAGAAAACCTCAATTTTAGCAGATATGATGTTTGGAAATAATTTCCAAGTCATAGTCATTCAAGTAAATCACTAAAAGACCTTATTGCTAAATTTGGCTCTTGTTGCTCACTTGTCTTGGCTAGAAATGTTAATTTGTGGAAGAATTGTTCTCTAGTTTATTGTGTAGAATTATTCTTCAGAATACAGCACTGTGTAGCCCTCAGTGAGTAATTTTACTTTAAATGGTAATTAACTAAATACTTTATGCAAGACGAGATAATCAGAGCAGTCATCTTGTACAATGAACTTGTTCCAACGATTGCTTGCTTTGCAGCAGGATAACTTGAACAATCAACACCCCTCAATCTTATTTACCATCTATAGCCAACAAGGTAGACTTACTTCTCCACACTCTGTATCTCGTTAATCAGTAGGATGCAACAGATACCATCTGGCAACTTCAATTCTCCTTATCCAGGCTTATAGGTATTTGGGGTTATTTTTAGTTGATGGCTATGATTTAATGGTTTGAACTTGTGTCTACAAACGTTATTCACCAGGCAATGCCTGATCCCTAATCTTGTTCCCACAACTGAATCAACCAATTCTACTGCCAATTCTCTCCCTTCTTATCTAATTTGCAGATACTAGGCTGACAACCATGTGTTTGAATACAAGATTATAATAAGCCTTCATATTGGTTTGCAGCTGTTTTCAGTTTTTGGGGGTATTTCTTCCCATTTCATAAGAGCCAACTTTATTTTCACCCTGTAAGCCAGATTGCGCAGTTTTTAGGAAGGAATTCTAGTCTAAGTGTTAAGTGCCTCCAGAATCAGTTTTACAGTCCTTGCAGAACCTGTTAAAAGGTCTGAAAATAAACTTGTCTTTTTTTAAGCACTGATCTAGCAACATTGCTTCAAAAACCCTCAACTGATACTGTAACAGAAACCAACTCGTGTGAAGCACCCCAACAGGCAAACCTCACTCAGTCACTGGTGTTCACTAATTCCCAACATGATGATCCAATTTCATCGGTGGAAGGCAACTCCAATGCTGTGAATTCCTACACTCAGAACCTGGTAAACGAAAAGAAAATGAAATTACATTTTGATGCTTTTGTCAGTTAGAAGAGCTTCTAAATGACGTTTGGTAGACTTTTCAGATGTACATTCTCCGTTTTCTCCTTCAGAACAGGTCTTCTGCAGCACTTGGGTTTGACCTTCGGTGTTAGTGTGATCAGAATTGAAAGGATGATCCTTTTGTCGAAACTGCAAATTTTGCCTTTTTTTTGGGAGTGTTTCTTTGTTTTTCAGTATAAGGTAGTGAAGTTTTGATCCCCATTATCTTTAAGGTCAAACTTGTGGTATTGTAGCTATTGCAAAAATGGTTTTGTTTTTTTCTCCCGGTATAACTGAGAAGCTTGATGGGATTCTAGTATTGCTGATCCTGTGATGCTGAGTTTCCACTGATGAATTGACTCTGCCTGGGCTGGGGTGGTCTTGGAGTGGGCTGCTCCATTAGAATATCTGAATTGGGCTTGGGAACCAGGAGAGAGTGTCCTTTCTTGATACCAGCTGCTGCACCTTCAGCAAAGAGTACTTTAGTGTAATCATTGGGCCCTTCTATTCTTTGAGTATCTCCCTCAGCTGCTAAGAAGTGCTGATTATCGATCTCTCCCCTTCCTGCCAAGGCAATGACTAAGGCCTATAGATGACAATTTGGTATTGGAATTAAATGAAACTGTAAGAAATGCAAAGTGCATCACGTAGGTCTTTCATTCATCTTTGTGTTTGCATTTGAGCCTCAAAATTAAAAGGACTCTTGTTTTTAGTTTATGCTTTCTATATCATGTGACATAGTTTAATCTGGATTAATATTTTGAGGTTACGTTGCATAATTAAGGCAACTTTAATTGGAGCTATTGTATGCTAAATTCAGCCACTTTACTGGTGATGCCTTGATTTAGTTGTTTTTCTGTTTGGGGACAGCTTCTCGATTTTGTGCATATTTTCTTTTACCAGGCAAAATGGTGTGAAAATGGCTTGGAAGCCAATTTTGGACTGCAATTTTGCAATGTGAATTTGACTAAAAAATGACTTGAATATTAAATGTATATACTTTGTATATTAAATATGTTGGAAGCAATATTTAAATTTCTTGTCAATTGGGTTGAGCTGACAAATAATTCACTTCTAAGCTGCAATTCTGCTTTTAAAATCACTGGAATATTTAAGTCATGACAGAAAGCTGGCTTTGTCAGCTTTGCATTTGGTGTGAATTCCTCTTATTTTTCAAAAACTGCAGATGAGTTCAAATTGTTAAGAGAAAGTCACTTGGACAATGTAATTTTGTATTTGTAACTTATTCGATATGCAGAAAATTGACATTGCGTGGTAAATGAGGACAATAAAATTCATCCCTTCTCTGGTGAAACTGGAGAACATGAAAAGGGTGAGGAAAAGCTCCTGCATGATTTATAAAGCAGTTCAAGGCCACACTACTATATAGTTTAATAACTGAAAGGATTGTCCAATTGCCTTTTGGGTAAGTCTTATAGTTCAGTGATCTGTGGTGATCTTTATTTCCATTGTCAAATTTCATCCTTTCTGGCCAATGTTCTGTTTCCTGTTCAGTGTCTCCCTGATAAACCTGTGTGCACGTTGGGTCAGGACAAGATTGGAGTTGCTAATGGTGCTACCTTTTCATCCTGTGAGCAGGCATATGTTAGCCTCTTGACGTTTTTGCGATGTAATTCATGCTGTTTGTGGCTCTTTACTTGAAGTGGTTCCTTCATTTAGCAAGAACTGCTGATGCTGCCTGCCAGAAGGGTGTCCTAATGTGGAAAAGTAACTATACCCATACTGTACTGCGTAAACTATGTTAAGTTCTTCTGTTTCTTCACCACCTGGGTATTAACTTAGAATGTATTGTTTTGAAAATTCTTTGAAATTATTTAGGCTAGAAAATTGCTATATGTAATAATGATGTCAGTAGTATAAAAATATTGTAATGTTCATTGGACAATGTGTGACTTACTGCCATGCAGTTTTTGCTTGGCAGACAGAATTACCTACTTCAAGCTCTATCCAATCCGTATGTAGAATAAAAATGAAAAAAAAATCTAAAAATGGGTTATATCCATGAAAAGGTCAGCCAAAGGCTTTGATTAGTGTTTTCATGAATTTCTTTTCTAAATTTGCCTGTCAGTTATAATGTTTAGGCAGCAATTGTATTGGGATAGTATGCCACAAACCTTGATGCTAAATATTGTGAAGTACAGTAATATAAATTGGATATATGCATTACTGGTCCTATGATAGATTTAGAAGCTAAATATGAAGATGGAGTATCATGTGTGATGTTTAGGTTTTCATGACAGCAGTTTGCACAAAGCAAGCAATCTCTCTAATCCAAGGTTATTAGTATATCACACACTTGAAAATCTACTGAGGTTTTCTGAAAGCATTGTTGGTGTCACCTTCTCTTCCTAGTTGTTTAAATTCTATCCATTTTTGCACAAAGGCAAAAATCCATCCATTTTCTATAGTCGATAAGAAATGATCAAATAATTATGACCAGTATTTTTTAATCGAGAATTTCCAGAGATGTTTAAACTTGACAATGTAATTTCAATCAACTGCTTCCAGCAATGAAAAATCTGTCCTGTTTGAAGCTTTTGCTTTTTGTCTGAGAATCTGGATATTAATTTAATTGTTCCCAAGATACCAATGCAGTTCACTGGTACAGTCGAGGAGTTAAATGTCGGTAAAATCTGTACATTGCTAGTATAAAAAGCTTCCAAACATCTATTGTCAGTAAACCAGTTAATTTGATGTATAATTTCTTGAATTTACATTATTTTATCAGGGCCTGAGGTTTCTTGTGACTGTATATATGCTTGAATGCAGTAGTAGCGGTTTTGTGGAGTGACGCATTGATTATAAGATTTAGGTTTTGTTGTCAATTAACTTCCAGCTCAGAGAGGTGTGGTAGGTATTCTGTCTGCCCGTTACTTCAGGTTCAGCACCTGAATTCTGAATCACAGTATCATCTGTTAAATCATCACAATGGTCCATTAGCTTAAACATTCCATTTGTTGTTTAATCGATTTTAGAGTCAGTGATACTGGTTTAAACTTTTCATAGTGTGGATTTTTTTTCGGAAAGCTGAACATTCTCCTAACTTTTATTTTCTGAAAGATTTCAATTAAAGTTAGATTCTTAAAAATTAAAACAATTGATTTTTGAAATTTGGATAAATGCAGGACTCTTTTGGGTTGTCCTCATGAAGTTGTATGCGCACACTACTTTTATTCAAACTCGTGGCTGAGCTGATACTGAACACTACTTTTTAGTTTTAACATAAGCACTGACCTGTATACATTACTTTTCAAATCTGGTCATTTGGCAGGTATGAAGAAGAAAATCTTTAACCAGTGGAAGCTCAGTAGATGAAGCTTAGTTGAACTGTAAGTCATGAGTTAAAACAGTAATTTCATAACAGACTCCATTGCAGCTCTGTTTCCTGAAAGATTTTATTCACTAATTTAACTAGTACTTTTTTTGTTATCCCCTTTCAACCATCCAATGGAAATTAATTTCAAGACTTTCTAATGCCACAAAACATGACTCATGTAAAGCCAATTATGAACTATATTTACTGAGGAGGTTTTGATTTAGCTAGTTTCATTACTAGGAACTGACCAAGAAACAAACACTTGGTTTAAAATTTGATATTTTGTACTGCAGTTTGAATGTTCGATTAATGAAAGCTTGATTTGTTCCTGAGTTAATAGAAGAAGCCTGCTGCACATAAACACTCATACTCCAAACTTACAGCACTTGCAGACGATGCTTTGTCACTTCAGCTCGTTTCTTCAGATGCTAAACTTGAACTGCAGGACTCTTATTTTAGGTAGAAAATTGAAAGCACGTTGTTTCTGATTTGATCAGTGAGCTGTTAATGTTCATACATAGAATGTAGTTGTCTTTACAGTTAAACCACCTCCAAGCTAAAGTAATTGCATTGTTAAATCAATTTTTGAATGGTTGTTTAGACATTGCGTGTCAATAAAATTGACACTTCCTTCAGTGTAATTGAAGGCCTTTTGCAGCAAGGCAGTTATATGAACAGTATTTTTCAAGAGATTTCCATTTAAAAATGGTCCACATTCTCTTCCAATAATTGTTTCATTTTAGTTGTGTACACGAAAGATTTTTGAAGTTCTGCAAATGCATTTTTTAGCTAAAATTCATGTGACTTGTTAGTGTATTCATTTTGAGCAGGTAGTTTTTGGGCAACTAGAAAACAGTGGTGAGAAAGGAGGAAGAAATAACTTGATTGAAGTCAAATCCAAGTGCATTTGAATACCTTTCTGGGTTGGGAAACCGATTTTTAGGCATTGTCTCTGAATTTTGGGATTGTAATGCATTTTTATATATTTAAAGTGATTACTTTCAAATTGCACAGGAATAGCTTTTTATCTAGCAAAGATTGTTTTATTCAGATCGAGCAATTTTTGTGACTGAACAGCATCTGAACTAGTGATCTGTGTTGGTGTCAAGTCTTGTATTTATCTTGATTTTGGGGTTTTGTTTCATGGCATTAATGGGATTGTTGTGGAACAAATTGAACACTTACCTGGCTGTTAAGTGTACAGTTTGTACTTGGGCTGGACAACATTCCATTAAATGTCATGTGCAGAGTTGCTTGTCGATGTACATCTGTGTTTAAAATTGTTAAAATGTTTGCTAAATTGATAAATTTATGCAAGAAATGCATGAGCAACTTAAAACAAATGTATGAATATTTTGTTTTAAAATTCCTAAACTCAAAATACCTGGCAAAGTAAAGACAAGTATTGTCTTGTATATAGAATAATATTTAATGGTTCTCAGAAAACAAACTTAATTATTTTGTTTTCTTTATAGTCTCCTGGGTTTGTGGAACTTTCAGCTACAAATATCCCCAATTCTTCAGCTTCGCAATTACTTGAGCAGTTGAATTCATCTAGTTTGGTAGAGATTTCTGAACAGGCCAGGAAAACAAGTAACAACACTTCTTGGGAAGACCAATCAACTTCACAGACAACAGTCCTGAGCCAGTTTGGTCAGTATTTCATTATGAATGATGTGTGTTCATGATATTCGTATTAACAAACATTTATTTTCTTCTATTCCAGCATTACTGCTAAACGTCTTTCATGACAGCATACATCTTTTTAATAAGGTTGATTTTAGAAAGTCAAACATTTTCTTGACCAAACAGAAGTGTTAGCACTATTTTTTAAAAAAAAATCTTGATAGCTGTATAAATTTGCAGCAGCAAAAGATAGAAAAATGCATCACAACAATTTAATCAGTAAGAAGCCTAGATGTCTTTTTTGTAAACTATGCCATGCGATATTGTAGAACTGCAAAAACTTCCTGTGAAGGAGCTACAGGCACATAGTAATTGCAAATGAGAGGAGTGGATAACAAATATATCTTGCGGGTGGAGGTTTAGCGTGTAAACGGAATACAAGACTAAATGTTTTAATCTAAAATGTGCACAACTCTTGATCTATTTCTTAAACAATTTTAAAAGCAGTTATTTGGGTATCTTTTAGATTTCAAGACCCAGCCTGAGCCTTCACCTGTTTTGAGCCAGATGACTCAACGGCAACAGCAGACCTCTGAACCAGTATTAAATACCTATTCCTCTCAGATCAAGTTAAGAGAATTGACTCCTGTTGACAGCACTGCTGTTAAAATTATACAACTGCTACCTATCTCCACAGACAATCAAATAACCAATGTTCAACATATACAGCAAAAACAACTTAAAACACAGAAGAGGAAGATACCAACATCTTCTAAAGTAAGTTTTGTTATACTCAGTGTTTTCAGCTTGACTGCTTTTAAGCTGGTGTATTCACATTTAATTTTCTGAATTAACTTGTTCCTTAATCTCTCAGCATTTAAATATTCCAGTGTATTTTGAGGTGTAGGATAGTATTTTCCCTCCTTTTGACTTTTAGGGAAGAGTAGAGCAAAGGCTGTTTGCTGGATGCAGTACATGACATTTGATTACAGATCCAATAACTTAACCCTTTCCAAGGCTTATAATCTGCACTATATGTAAATACCACCATTCCTGGATATGTCCTGTTCCATTGGCAGGACAGTCCCAGTAGAGATGGCAGCACAGTGATATTCAGTCTGATGACCAATTGCCATGCAAATTCTGGGACTCCAGAACCATGAAATCTCATGGCATTAGGTCAAACATAATCAGCAAGATATTTCCTTGTCTATGTATCTCGGTTGATGACTCTGCTCCTCCATGTTGAACAACACTTGGTGGATGGCAAGAGTGTAGAATGTATTCAGGGCAAGAGATTTCTGTGTTCACCAACAATAGTTTGGCAGCAGCATTACTGGTCAAGCTGGTTAGGTCTAAAGGGCATAGCTGTGAGACTGGGTTTGTAGCTGATGGTGAGGGGAAAAACTAGTCCTCATCCTCACTAATTTCCCACAGCTGCATCTGTCTATGACTATTGGTAAGGGTGGCCACTGCTTAGCTATGATGGAGTCTAATTCAATCCTTAACATTAATACCTTGCATCATGTTGTGTGGCACTATTACTGAACTAAATGGGACAGATTTAGCAACTCAAGACTGTATTAGTGAGGCAAAGTGGGCTAATAGCACAACTCTCTTCCCAATACAATTGGCACTCCCATGGTCCAACAGCAATTAGGATCAACCCTGCTTTCTGAAAGTGTAGGAGGGCATGCCAGGAGCAGTACCAGGTATAACTGAAAATGTGGTGTCAACCTTGTGAAGCGTACAACAGGACTACAGGTGAACCTTGATTAACCGAACGAGATGGGCAGGCACTACTTCGTTTGGATAATTGGTTATTCAATTAATTGATTTACTCTGGATCTTGGAGTTTTCTGTAAATTCTGCTCCCTGTTCAGGAGACTAGGCAAAGAACACTGAGTGTGAAACCCCCTTCACTCCCACCCATCCCCAAACCTGGACCCCGTCCATCCCCACCCATTGCCCGACCCCTGTCACCAGTCCTTCTCCCCGTCCTCAACTAACTGTGTATAGTTTTAGAGTTTTACATGGATTCATGCATGTAAAACATTGTAAACTAGAGAGGGTTAGTCAGTCTGACATAGCATTGGGACACAGATAGATTTCACACCTGTTACTTAAAAAGCTGAGCTAACTTGAGAATGTAATTTAAAAGAAACCAGCCTATCCCATTCTAAAAGATGCAGGATTTAATCTGATTGTTTACTGTATCACATCTCCATGACACTGGACTCCTTTTGGCTGTAAATTCTGTGAGCACGATCCTAACCTCCAGAACAACCTGATGAAGGAGCTGTGCTATGAAAGCTAGTACTTCCAAACAAACCTGTTGGACTATAACCTGGTGGTGTGATTTTTAACCATGTACAAAAACACTATTACATGAGCCAATTCTAATGCTACATATCCTAAACAGTCTTTTGGTACTCTGCTTGAAGGAAGTTTCAGCTATCTGCATCTAGTTCTATGCTCATGACATTCTTCTCCCTTCCTTCTATTCTTGTCAAGCTTTTGCTTAAACACATCTATACTGTTCACTTTTCAACCACTCCCAGTGACAATTGGTTCCACATTTTTAGCATGTCTTTTATTTGCCTGTAATTTGAATCTGAGAATAATGGTTCGCAGTTGAAAAATTATTTTAAGTGCAGGAAGTCTTCACATCAACAGCATTCTTGATCATCCATCTGCTCAACGCTTTTGCCCTTTTGTCATGTTTTGTCATGGCACACAAGATATCCCTTCATAGTGAAGTTTAAAAAGTGAGAAGGCTGATGCCCAACAATGTGGCTGAATGCTTTGATGTAAACCACTACTTTGAGTAACTCGAGCAATGACTGCATTGAGTTTGGAGGTTCTGTTTGGGGTTTTGCCAGTCAAGCTAATATGCTTTCCAAATTGTCTTTCCAGAATGCATCTGAACAGTGAAGGTTTGAGGCCAGTACATTATTTTGTAATAATAGTTCATGTGCCTGGAATGATTAATGCTTTTTCATATCCATAATGATCCACATGAAGCTCCTGATCATTGTGTATTGGCATGTGGCAAATCTGAAGGGCAAGTTTTCAATAACCAAAACTGAACCTAAAGTGCTTGTATACAGCAAATTGGTCAACATCTATGATAAGTATGTACTTTGCACTTTTGGTAATCTAGCTTCTCTCATGGGCCTTCTGTTTTAATATAAAAGAGCAGTTTGGAGTTGATCTTCATCTAGTTTTTAGTAGATCAAGACATACGAGGGTTCAGTGTTTAGTGATTTGACGCAATAGAAATGTGGTGTTGAGAATATATTTAGCTATAGATTCTTCCTTGGACTTCATAGTCTTTCCGGTCGAAGTTACTATTAAGCTGCAAAGTATTAGTTTGACTTTGATTCTGGTTATTATTCAAATGTATTTATACGGATCTTAAAGTAGTAGACCAGAACGTCGTCTCCTTTCAACACTGTTTTGATTTAACGTTGTCTCCTAACATTCAGCATTTTAATTCCAAAATAGACAAATGTATGAAGTCAGGACCTGAATAAAATAAAGAATTTATTGTGATCTCCATGCCAGATCAGATGATTTGCCCTCTGTTGATGATTGACAGGAAGTTGTGTATGAGGTTTGAAGATTGTTCCTATACCACTTGAAGTCTCTTCTCTCCACCCCCCGTCTCAAAAAACACACATGCGGGCATACGCATGTGCGCACTGTCCATATCTTGTTTCCTTCCATAGACCCCATCCCATAGGTGGTATTTTGTGTGGGCTCGGCTCGGTGTTCAGCATGAATTGTCAACATTACAATTGCTGACCATAGGAATGTCATCTTTTGATCTCAAGCACTTAAAAAAAACTCCACTTTTTCTTTCCATTTAGATTCCTGCATCTGCTGTTGAAATGCCAGGATCAGTTAATGTCTCTGAGTTGAATGTTCAGTTTGGAGCCTTAGAGTTTGGATCAGAGCCATCTCTGTCTGAATTTGGAACAGGAAGCAAGGAAACCATCAATCAGGCTCAAAACCACTTGTTCTCAAATTCTGTAAGGTAAACACAAATTTTGTCGTCCTCCAGCCTTCGCCCACAGTGGTCTGCAGTGTCAGCTTTGCTAACAAAGAACTAGATTTTAAAAAGTGCAAGTTACTTAGCTACTAAATGCAGCAGTTATCAGTGCTCTCTAACAGATTTGCTGAGGCCCAAGGTATTACCTTGGTGTTTTAAGGTGGGATAAAAATAAAAATATAGAAGAAAAGTAATAGGGAGAAAGTGATATTTCAAAAGAAAAATGCAAAATCGTTTATTTGGTAATGCTCCTTGAATAGCAATGAATTGCAATTGTTTGACTGTACGGAATTTCTGTTTCTGAAAACAAGTTCTGAAATCTCTTTGTTTTGTACTCATGAGGGCAAACAACTGTCCTATTTCAAAGGAATCAAAAAGTTATGTGTTGCCATGAAGAATGCAAGTAATTAATGTATTAATTGTTCCCTTGGAAACTTTAAGTGCAAGAAAAAGCTTCAGCATACTACCTTTTTCAGCAAATGAATTGATAAAATACTTATCACTGACTTATCATTTAGGCGTGGACACATTTATGTAAGCTTATCTTCAGTAGCTAATGTGTAGTATTAAATTTTATTCTATAATGTAGTGATTCGATGTCACAGTTTTTGTCGATATCGAGTGCGGTTCAAGAATCAACCGATCCATCTTCCATCAGCTCTTGCAGCTCAACAATTGCTCAGGTTACTTCAGTGACTTCAACAGTTGATCAGAGTTCAGTGCATGGAATACCTTATCAGAACTCCCTTGGTGCACCTCAAAAGGAAGCTTCCTCACAGGTGAATGAAATTGTTTTGAAATAAAAATTTTTATTCATCTTTTCTAAGACGTGTTAAGCTTATGTATGAGGAGAGAGATAGCTTGGGGATGGGGAAGGTGAGGGTGTGCACATGAAGATGGCTTGTTCCTTTCATGCATTGCGGGAAGTTTCACAGTGGTTTTCCTGTGATATAGCTCTGAATGGACGAGTGCACTGGTAATCAAACCTCACTAGTTTTGCGTGGCTTGTGAAGGAATAATGAAAGTTTAATTTGACCACCCAAATAATCAGCTTGTTTCTCATAGTTCTTATGCAGGACAGAGGTTTCTTCAATAAACTTTTTTTTTGAAAAAAAGCTTAAAGCAACATGTTCTACCATTCATAAGAAGTGGAAAAACTGGCTATCAATTAAGCTATCCAAATCCATGCATTCACATAAACAGATAAGCCATTACAAATCTGTAAAGATGTGGGTTTTGAAGAGCAGGTAAATGGGGAAACACACTCAATGGGCTGAGTATCCAAATTCAACGGATTTTGAAGTGCAAAGAGGTCCAGTTGATTTTCCTGTCAGACACTGACATGCTGACCACTGGAGAATCGATGAGATCTTCAAGCCAGACTTCGGTTCAGGTAGGAGGTTGATTGGATCTTGGTTTTTGAATGAAAGTAAAAGTTTGAGCAAATTAAAGATACTGACTTCTAGACCTGATTTCTCAGATTCCCCGAAGATGCAGTCTGTAATTTGTCATGCTGTAAGCTTTTCTTTTCAGGAGCAATCTCACTTCTTTATGATTAGCTTCTAAGAGATTTGTTTCACCAGATGCATCTTAGGTATGTACTGAACTGCAGTTTGAGTTGAGAGGCTATTGCTGGGCAACCTTGAGCACAGGCCCTTCGAAATCAGTCTGTCCATAATGAAAACAATAGAAATGCATCTTTTATCTCTAAAAGCATTGCTTGTCTGCTATTCAGGGTTACTTGCAATTAAACAGCAGATGCTTAAGAACCCACATTAAACTTTCAACTTCAGTAATTACTGCTGAACACAATCCCAAGAAATCATGCATCCTTCAAACCCTTTAAATCTATTACTGTCTAAACTGTTCCTTATTCAAATTCCTCATAGTTCTTTGTAATAAAAAAAATTCCCAACACTTAGACAAGCTTGAAATGACAACTATGCCACCACATGCAGTGTCCTCAACCAGAGAGTTACATTCAGTCTTGTTGGGAAGATGATACAGGAGGTGGAACTATAAATGGGCTAGGAAACACCGACAAGTCAAAGCAAATAGTGAGCAAGGTCAACCCTTCAAGGCAAATATGCTCTAAAATGAGAAGCAAGTTCTGACTTGAAAATACGTTGCCTTTCTTCACTGGAACTTGGTTAAACTTCTGGAAATTCCTCCTTCACAGCAATGTAAATCTGTCTATGGTACATGATCTACTGCGTTGACTTACTGCAATCCATCACCTTCTGAAGGCCAGCTACAGGCAGGCAATTGATGTTGGCCAGTCAGTGATATTTATGCTCACAAGTGAATATAAAAATAAGTTGGATGGGTGTTGAATGCTCCTACTTACCTAGATAGAATCAGCTCCAAGAACACATGCTGAACATCATGCAAGGCAAAATAGTCTGCTCGATTGGCACCCCATCCAATGTTCAACCTTGACTCCCATCACTGCGCAGTACACGCTGCTGACACTATCTCCAAGATGCAGTGCAGCAACTCCCCAGTGCTGCTGTGATAACACTTCCCAAACCTTACAAGCTCTTCCAGCTTGAAGACAAGGGCAGCAGATGTATGGTGATGCCATCATGTAAAGGTATTGCTGTAAGCTACATCATCAAAAGCTATGTCAAATACCCTATCAGCAAAGATGTTCATAAAATTTCAAGACTTCAATTGCTTAAGGAAGCTCCCTGCCACCAGCTTGAGGCAATTTGGGTAATAAGTGCGAAATTAGCCAGTGACACATACAACCCATGAATGCTATTTAGAAGGATTATTCTGGTAACCTGTTTTTCAATCAGACTTGGTCTAGTTGGATTTGTCCTTCCATTTTCACCAGCAATTTGCAATATGGTCATTTAACAAGTTGGCAAATCATACAACTGTTGGCTTGGCACTAGCTTCATTTGTTTGTTAGATTTTTTGCTTTGTTTGCAAATGGAGTGTACTCTGGTTATGAATTTAACTCCTACGAATCTTCATGGTGAGGTGGGGGGATCTGTTAGCCAGCTGTCCAGCCAACTGAGCTTGCATTACTGAGTGATGCCAATGGTATGGGTTCAGATCAGACACCTGCTGAGGTTGTGATGTAAGACTCTTCCCCATAACCTTCCCTTACCAAGGTACGTTGACCTTTCGGTTAAACTATTAGTTCATGTCGATGGCTTTGCTTCCCCCATTGCACACTGCCAGTCTATCTCCCTGTACCCCACTTCAAATTTGCATTGTCTTCAAGCACAACTGTGAAAACCATGTTTTTTTTGAATAGCAGCTCAATGAAGCTTAATTCTTAACTGCTTTGTGAAGTCAAATTGAAACATATTTGATCTTTTCTGTAGCTTCAATGATCCATAACAGTTTTGTCTCTTTTGAACGTCGAGTGGCAGCATCTAGTGTTTTGTTTTCCCTTCAGATGAACATCCAATGGTTTGTTCCGTGATCTAAAATTTGTGTACAAAATGAGTCAAGCAATTGTCTTTTTGTTTACAGATTGGTCTTGGAACACAACAGGCACTCGAAGGTGAGTGTTGAAGTCATCAATGTTAATGCATAACCTTGTAATATTTCCTGTTTTGGTTTTACTGTGCGTAGGATGGTAATTCAAAATTTCTTGTTGGCTTTCGCCTCTTAAATGAGACCTTGAACAATACTTTCTCTTCACTTTTGCAGGGTTTGTAAAGTTGTCACTTCTTCTGTTAGCCCATGTTGTATATTTGAATAAGATAACCTTTTAGATCACATTTAAAACATTGCAAGTGCACTTCTAATAAATATGTGTATCAAATTTAACACTCCTATCTTTGGGCAATGATTTTCTGTGTAAGCGTTTTCACAGCTTGGATTTGGTGCTCTTATTTAAGTCAGCAAAGGTAGGCTTCCAGAATTAAGCTGTGTGTATGAGAGGAAGAGATGACCATTCTAATGCCACATTTAAAAAGTAGAGTGCAGATGTGGAAGTTTGTAATTTGAGTAAATATAATTTTTCAGTAAGAAACATAGCCAGATTTTTCCATTTTAAGGTTGTAGTTTTTTGTCAATATTATTACTGCCAGGGACTTGGAAGCAGCACCAGAGCTGTGTGGGAGGATACCAAGCAGGTGAGTACACTTGCCAGGGACTCTGAGGTAGTTCTTTTATAACGTGACAGTTGTGCTCCTGTGCAGTGCCGCGTTATAGAAACATAGTGCTTTAGAAACCGTGCTTAAAGTCCTGGTGATGTAATTGTGTTACAACCAACTCGTTTTAAAAGTTTGGGCTTTAGAAATACTGTCGCCAATTCATAATTGCCTTACAGCAAATTGGCATTAGTCACTGTTGATTAGCTGGTAAGGAACAACCATTTGCAGTAAACCGGAAAAGTATATTAAAGAATTAACTCCAAGTACCAGGGATGAGGAAATGTCGGAGGGTGGCACAGTGGTTAGCACTGCTGCCTCACAGTGGCAGAGATTCAGGCAACTGTGTGGAGTTTACACATTCTCCCCGTGTCTGTGTGGGTTTCCTCCAGGTGCTCTCCGGTTTCCTCCAACAGTCCAAAGATGTGCAGGTCAGGTGAATTGGCTATGCTAAATTGCCCGTAGTGTTAGGTAAATGGGTAAATATAGGGGAATGGGTGGGTTGCGCTTCGGCGGGTCGGTGTGGACTTGTTGGGCCGAAGGGCCTGTTTCCACACTGTAATCTAATCTAGTAGAATAGTGGGATAAATGTGATTAAATAGGCCAAAGTATAATAAGGGAATGGGATTATGAGAAGGGAAGTATGTTTAAGAGTGACTATTAGAAAAGTTAGCAAAACGAAGTTCAAGTCTAAGTCGTGAGGTCAACCAAGTGGAATGTGTGACCTGTCATTTGGGAAGTTATGGACCTGACTGGCATCCTGGCTGACTATATTTGTAGAAACGCTTCCACTTGCAGAAATTTGAGCTTACGGTTTTGAAGCTTAAGTGGTGGCTAGAGTCACTGTGGCACATCGACAAGGCTGTCTTGTGGCTAGTGTGTTTAGAGCGCAGCTTAGCATGTCTAGGAAAGCACTGAGAAACAGTCACAATGATCCAAATTCTCTTACCCTCCCTTCTGCACCAAATCTTGAGCCATGCCTCCTTTTGCTCTAATCTCCTATTTTTGTACTAGCCACGAACTGGCAGTGGGAATCAGTGAAAAAGCATAGATACAAGCCCTATCATGTCGAGGGCAACTAGTAACTGCCAAGCTATTCTATTCCCTGCTACTTGCACTTGGTCCGTTACCTACTATGCCCTGACATTTTAAGTGCTTGACCAGATGCTGCTTAAATGTTGCAAGAATGCATGCCTCCAGCCATACTTGGGCAGCATATTCTGTAGAAAGTGAGGTCTGCAGATGCTGGAGATCAGAGCTGAAAATGTGTTGCTGGAAAAGCGCAGCAGGTCAGGCAGCATCCAAGGAACAAGAGATTCGACGTTTCGGGCATAAGCCCTTCTGTAGTTCTACCATCGTTTGAGTGAAAGTATTTTCTTCTAATTCCTCTAAACCAGTTGCTCCTCACGTTTTAAACTTTCAGTTGCTGGTCCTACTCGTCTTAGATACCGGTAAAAGATTCTCTTGAACTATTTTGTATCCCTAGATCAGATCTCCCCTCTGTCTCCACTACTCCAGGCAGGACAAAAAACAGCCTATTCAGTCTCTGAAGATTTCTAATTTTTTGAGTTAAAAATCACACAACACCAGGTTATAGTCAAACAGGTTTAATTGGAAGCACACTAGCTTTCAGAGCGACGCTTCTTCCTCAGGTGAAGGAGGATCGCTTTGAAAGCTAGTGTGCTTCCAATTAAACCTGTTGGACTATAACCTGGTGTTGTGTGACTCTTAACTTTGTACACTCCAGTCCAACACCGACACCACCAAATCATAACTTTTTGAGGTTATCCTTTTTAATCTACTGCCTAGCTCCACGGATTTGTGATTCAAGACCTCACCCCTTTTGTCTATTCAACATTGGTACCAACATATACCAGAATCGCGAGCTTACCACCACCTGCTCTGGGATGCCCTGCAGTGTTTTTCAGTGACATCACTCATCACTCATACTGGCTCCAGGGAGGCATCATTGTCAACCTGGAATCATTTGTGTCTGTGCAAATGCTTCTGTTTCCATAACTAACGAATGCCCAATCACTATTGCTCCTGCTTTCATTTTCCTCCCCCTTTTTATAGAGTCAAGCTGCTTGTGATGCCAAAGCTTGGCTCTGATTGCATTTCCTTGAACCAGCACCAAATCATTCTCCAAAATCACAAACCAATTTGTGAGCAGAGTACACTACCTTCCTGTTCCTCTTTGGTATTCACCCATTTCTTTGTCCTCCAATCCCTTGAGCTGCAATTGACCCCTCAACATTCTTGCAAGTATGTTTCTAAGTGTTCGGGAGAAACTTGAACTAGTTTGGCAGGGGGAAGGGATACAAAGCATACTATAATAAAGAAATCAAGACTGGATTTCAGTCATGTTGAGTTTTGGGGATTAAGGCAAGGCTAGTGGCCTCTAATAGAATTATAAATCAAGACATGACAAGGGCATGGCTTGATTTGTAGTGATATTGTTGTCATCACATGTTAAAGTAGGGGCAACGCCTATTCTGGGTATAGGATTTTCAGGCCAGGTGGTAAGGTGAAAAAGAGGGGCTGGTGTTGCATTAGAGTTCACTTATTGCAGTAAGGAGTGACAAATCTTGGAAGGGTATGTAAGTTAGAATTTGTGGGTAGAGCTTAGGAATAAATAAAAAGGGGCAGTCACATTGCTAGGAGTGTATTATAGACCCACATGTAGTGTCAGGCAGTGGAGGAACAAATATATGTTGACAATTCACCCAAAGTGTGTAAAGTAATAGGGAAACCATGAGGCCATTTCATCTGCTCCAACGGTCACATTTTGATTATTTCAAGTAAAAAGTTGAGAGGGGGAGCATTTCTTAATATATCCAAGAGAATGTTTGATATCAGCACAAAGAAGGTTCAAGAAGGAACTGCGCAGTGCTGAACCTAATTCTAGGGTGCGAACATGAACAGGTGGTAATGAGGTGGCAATGAGGAAACATTGTGGTGATATTGACCATAGTGAGATTCAAGTTAGTTATGAAAAAAGGGAAAAATAAAGGATAGCTTGCAAAAAAAAGTTTTGGATAACTCAGGCAAGTTTTTTAAAATAATATAGCATTTGACCAGAATATAAATTACAGGGGAGAACTTAGGAAAGCAATTAGGATAGCTAAGAGTGGCATGAAAATGTTTGTATGCCAGATGACCGCTATAAAATTAGGTGGAATCCTAGAAGAATATGGACAGTAAAAAGATAACCAGGGAAGAGAGTAATGCTCATTGGGGATCAAGGAGGTAATCTTTGCCAAGACTGAGGATGTTGGCTAGGTGTTAAACAAGTACTTCACATCTGTCTTTGTTTTGGAGAAGAAATTTGTAGGTACAGAATTCAAAGGGGGCTAAAATTCTTAAATAGATCAACATCGACATTGGCATTGAGAGTGAAGAGGTACTGGTGATTTTGTGCATAATTCCAAGTTCCAGTTATAACAGAGGCTTTTGTCAAAGGTAAGGAGAAAATTTAAAGGATTCTGACAAAACATTTAATTCCTTTCTGGCAACAGTGAAGGACTGGAGGACTGCTAATGTGGTTCTACTTAACAAGAAAGATGGTAGAGATGAAGTAGAGAATTACAGATCAGTGAGTCTCTTCTCAGTGTTAGGAAAACAATTGGAAAAAATTCTGAAGCAGAACTAATCTCCATTTGAAAAAGCAAGTTTTGTTCAGGGATGGCCAGCATCGTTCATCAGAGAGGATGATTGTCTTCTGAGTAAAGGCTAAATAGGTTGGAACTCTCTTCACTTGTGTTTAGAAGCATGAGAGGTGATCTCATTGAAACATTGGATTCTTAAGAATTTGACAGGGTAAATATCGAGAACATTTCCTCCTCGTGGGAGAGTTGAGGACCAATAGTAGAAAGCTAATTTAGGACTGAGATGAAGAGTAATTTCTTCTGAGTTGTTTCTTCCTACAGTTCTGTGGTAAAGTGTTCTAGAGCCCTGTTGTATATTTAAGGCTGATCAAAATCCATTTAGATACTTGAAGTTTTTCAATGACACTAAGATTGGCTGGGTGGCTAATGGTGAGGAAGAAGGTCTTGAGTTACAGGAACATGGGTGGTCGATGGGTAGATGAGTCAGATGGAATTTAGTCCTGATAAATGTGAGGTGATGCACTTTTGAAGAAGTAACAAGATGGAGGACCGAATGACTGGCAGGATAGTAGGGAGCTCAGATCTTGGCCTGTTTGGCCACAGATCTCTGAAGGGAGCAGGGCAGGTTAGTAGGATTGTTAAGGCATATGGAACATTTGCCTTTATCCCTTATCAGTTTTGACATAGATTATAAGAGCAGGAATGCTATTTTGGAGCTGTACAAAACTTTGGTTAGACTGCGGCTGGAGTACTACTTGCAGTTCTGGTCGTCACCTCATTTGAAGGGAGGTGATTGCATTGGAGGAGGTTAAACAGGATGTAATTGGGTTGCAGCATTTTAGCTACGAAGAGAGGCTGAATAGGCATGGGTTGTTTTGTTTAGAGCAGTGAAGGCTGAGTGGAAACCTGATTGAGGGGCATGGACAGGCTAGATTGGAAGCAGCTGTTCCCCTTAATTGAAGAGTCCAGAAGGCATAATTTAAAGGTGAAGATAGCAGGTTTAGGGAAAACTATTTTTCACCCACAGCGTGTTGGGAATCTGGTATGCACCTGGAAGTGTCTTTTCACTCTGGGATGTGGGCATCTCGAGCTAGACCATAATTATTGTCCATCCCTAGTTGTCCAGGGGGCATTTAAGAGTCAACAACATTACTATGGGTCTGAAGTCACATTTTTGGGTGCAAAGAGTATATTATCTAGTTTGTAGGCACTGTATTACTAGGGTTTGAAAAAAGTAAATGCCCAATCTTATGAAAATTCATGTTGCTTGTAATTTTCAGTTTTTAATAAAGGTAGCCTATCTTATAGCTGCAGTAAATTATCTAGTCAGCTTATGAGTGTTTATTTGATTGGTCAATAACAAGCAATCAGAGTAATTGAACAGAGGATTATTCGAGAGGCTGAGAGAGTGATAGAAGCTACAGGGACATAGTGACGCCAGAGAACAGAGGTAGCTGGGTAACAGTTAGAGGTGGGAAGGGGAGGAAGCAGGCAGTGCAGGGATCCCCTGTGGTCGTTCCCCTCAACAATAAGTATACTGCTTTGGATACTGTTGAGGGAGACAGCCTAGCAGGGGTAAGCTGCAGTGACCTGGTCTCTGGCACGAGGTCCGGTTCTGAGGCCCAGAAGGGAAAGGGGAAGAGGAGGAGAGCGCTAGTTATAGGAGACTCTATAGTTAGAGGGGCAGACAGGCGGTTCTGTGGACATGGGCGAGACTCTCGGATGGTTTGTTGCCTCCCGGGTGCCAGGGTCTGAGACGTCTCTTCAGAATCCTTAAGGGGAGGGTGTGCAGCCAGAAGTCGTGGTGCACATTGGCACCAATGACATACGTAGGAAGAGGGGTGGGGAGGTCATTCAGGAGCTCAGGGAGTTAGGCTGGAAGCTAAAAGCTAGGACAGACAGAGTCACCATCTCTGGGTTGTTGTTGGTGCCACGTGACAGTGAGGCAAGGAGTAGGGAGAGAGTGCAGTTGAACACATGGCTGCAAGGATGGTGTTGGAGGGAGGGCTTCAGGTATTTGGACAATTGTACTGTGTTCTGGGGAAGGCAGGACCTGTACAAGCAGGACGGGTTGCACCTGAACCAGAAGGGCACCAATATCCTGGGAGGTAAGTTTGCTAGCACTCTTTGGGGTGGGGGGTGGGGGGGTGTTTAAAACTAATTTGGCAGGGGGATAGGATCCGGACTTGTAGTCCAGCAAGTAGGTTAGCTGTTTTTCAGGATGCCCAAGAATGTAGGGAGGCTGTGGAGAAGGTAGCACTGACAGGGAATACTTGCGGACACAGAGTTGGACTCAAGTGTATATTCTTCAACGCAAGGGGTATCAGAAATAAGGTGGGTGAACTTAAGGCGTGGATCGGTACTTGGGACTACGATGTTGTGGCCATCACGGAAACGTGGATAGAAGAGGGATAGGAATGGTTGTTGGAGGTTCCTGGTTACAGATGTTTCAATTAGATTACGGAGGGTGGTAAACAAGGAGGGGGTTGGCGTTGCTAATTAGAAATGGTATAACGGCTGCAGAAGGGCAGTTTGAGGGGGATCTGCCTTTGGAGGGAGTTTGGGCTGAAGTCAGAAATAGGAAAGGAGCAGTCACCTTGTTGGGTGTTTACTATAGGTCCCCCAATCGCAGCAGAGATGTGGAGAAACAGATTGGGAAATAGATTTTGGAAAGGTGCAGAAGCCACATGGTAGTTTTCATGGGCGATTTCAACTTCCCAAATATTGATTGGAAGGTTTTTAGATTAAGTAGATTGGACGGGGCGGTGTTTGTGCAGTGTGTCCAGGAAGCTTTTCTAACTCAGTATGTAGATTGTCCAACCAGCGGAGAGGGGAGGCCATATTGGATTTGGTACTTGGTAACGAACCGGGACAAGTGATGGGCTTGTTAGTGGGTGAGCGTTTTGGTGATGGTGACCACAATTCTGTGACTTTCACCTTGGTTATGGAGAGAGATAGGTGCGTGCAACAGGATAGTTTTTACAATTGGGGGAAGGATAACCCCAAGGCCTTTTATGCTTATGTGAGAAACATGAGAATGACAAGAATGAGGGTAGGTCTGATCAAACTCAGTAGTGGGAGACTGTGTATTGAGTCGGAAGAGCCAGGAGAGGTCTTCACTGAGTACTTTTCTTCAGTATTTACAAATGAGGGGGACTGTATTGTTGAAGAGGAGAGTATGAAACGGACTGGTAAGCTAGAGGAGATACTTGTTAGGAAGGAAGATGTGTTGGGCATTTTGAAAAACTTGAGGATAGACAAGATCCCTGGGCCTGACTGGATGTATCCTAGGATTATGTGGAAAGCAAGAGAGGAAATTGCAGAGCCGTTGGCAATGATCTTTTCGTCTTCACTGTCAACGGGGGTGGTACGAGGGGACTGGAGAGTGTCGAATGTTGTGCCCTTGTTCAAAAAAGGGAATAGGGATAACCCAGGGAATTACAGGCCAATTAATCTTACTTCGGTGTAGACAAAGTAATGGAAAGGGTACTGAGGGATAGGATTTATGAGTATCTGTATAGACACTGCTTGATTAGGGACAGCCAGCACGGATTTGTGAGGGGTAGGTCTTGCCTTACAAGTCTTATTGAATTATTTGCAGAGGTGACCAAGCATGTGGATGAGGGTAGAGCAGTGGATGTAGTGTACGTGGATATTAGTAAGGCATTTAATAAGGTTCCCCATGATAGGCTTATGCGGAAAGTCAGGAGGCATGGGCTAGTGGGAAATTTGGCCAGTTGGATAGAGAACTGGCTGACTGGTCGAAGTCAGAGAGTGGTGTTAGATGGTAAATATTCCGCCTGGAGCCCAGTTAGAAGTGGAGTTCCGCAGGGATCAGTTCTGGGTGCTCTGCTGTTTGTAATTTTTATTAATGACTTGGAAGAGGGAGTCGAAGGGTGGGTCAGTAAATTTGCAGACGATATGAAGATTGATGGAGTTGTGGATAGTGAGGAGGGCTGTTGTCAGCTGCAAAGGGACTTAGATATGATGCAGAGCTGGGCTGAGGAGTGGCAGATGGACTTCAACCCTGTCAAGTGTCAGGTTGTCCATTTTGGAAGGACAAATAAGAATACGGAATTAACGGTAGGGTTCTTAGTAAAGTGGAGGAGCAGAGGGATCTTGGGGTCTATGTTCATAGCTCTTTGAAAGTTGCCACTCAGGTGGATAGAGCTTGTAAGAAGGCCTATGGTGTATTAGCGTTCATTAGCAGAGGGAGTGAATTCAAGAGTCGTGAGGTGATGTTGCAGTTTTACTGGTCCTTGGTAAGGCCACATTTGGAGTATTGTGTGCAGTTCTGGTCGCCTCACTTTAGGAAAGATGTGGAAGGTTTGGAGAGGGTGCAGAGGAGATTTACCAGGATGTTGCCTGGAATGGAGAATAGGTCGTATGAGGATAGGTTGAGAGTGCTAGGCCTTTTCTCATTGGAACGACGAAGGATGAGGGGTGACTTGATAGAGATGTATAAGATGATCAGGGGAATAGATAGACAGTCAGAGACTTTTTCCCTGGGTACAATAGAGTCTTACAAGGGGACATAAATTTAAGGTGAAGAGTGGAAGGAATGGGGGGGGGATGTCAGGGGTAGGTTCTTTACCCAGAGAGTGGTGGAGGCATAGAATGCATTGCTTGTGGGAGTGGCAGAGTCAGAATCATTGGTGACCTTTAAGCGGCAATTGAATAGATACATGGATAGGTGCTTAAGCTAGGACAAATGTTCGGCACAACATCATGGGCCGAAGGGCCTGTTCTATGCTGTATTGTTCTATGAAGTTAGTGCAGAAGGAGGCTATTCCACCTAGTGCTTGCTCCTGCTCTCTTACTTAATACTAGTTGCTTCTTCCCTGCTCTCTTCCTTTCTTTCTCTCCCCCCCCCCCCCCCCCCCCCCCCCCCCCCCCCCCAACCCATTACTTGCATTCTCTGTCCAAACAATCATCCAATGCCTGATTTGAACCTCCCTTTACATTTCTAGGCTATGCATTCCAAACCATAACTACCGGTTATGAATGTATTATTCTCCCAAGATCCTTGCCTCATTTGCATATAACTTTGAAATTGTCATGTTGGGACATTTAACATTGTTATCAACATAATTGTGTCTGATTTAATCTTTTGTTCTGTGTTTAGTCATTTTAAAATGTCTAGTCATTTTATTGCTTATGAGAACTGTTTTGGGGTCACATTATTTTAATGTTTATGAAGCAACTTGTAATTGCTAACATAAAATATTACAGATGTTAACTTTTTCCCCACCCAGCTACAATTTGTCCCAATGTGAAATCCGCTGAATCTCCATCTTTGTCAAGTGTGAATTCACTATCTACCGGAGTGTCCACTGCTTCTCTTCTGCCTACAGTATCGCAATATTCTGCTAGCTTGTCCAGTTTGAACCAGACCATCGAATTGCCCAGCAGCTCCATTTCGCAACTTAGCACGTGGGTATCTGACCAGTTGTTAATTCCTGCTTGGAAAGCTGGTTACATTGATAAAATGAAAGAAAATGCAGGGAGCATACCTTGCAATGGATGCAGTGCTTAGGAAGGATAGGGGGAAGATGAATGGGGAGGGGAGTGAATGAAATGCTGTTTAGAGTTGGTGTCACAGATAAGGAGAAAATTAAATTAAACTTTTTGTTATCTGCTAGAGGTTACATATTGATTAGGCAGAATCAAGGAAAATGCTTTTCTAGTTAGTTTTGTTCCAACTTGTGCCACTAGCTTGCACCTGCCTAATTATATACGAATTAGAGATCCATACCTCAATTTAACCATTACCTGTTACCTTTTTTCCATTTGGCCTCTAGTGTTCCTGCCAGATTCTACTGGATGATTTTAATGCATCATTCATAGTGTGAGGGCTTGGCCTAACCTTAACCTTAATCTTAATCTGGGGTGAGACTGGAATCCAGACATTACTGGATCTAAAGTTGTCACTGGCAGGAGATCTGGTTGTGCAAAGAAGACCAGCTTTAGGAACATGGTTAAAGTACTTTTTAAAAGATTCTAGTTTTATTCATCCATAGGATGTTTCTCTGGTTAGGTTGGCATTAATTACTTATATCTTATTGCTCTTGAAGGAGATGAACTGCTGCAGTGACTTTGGTTTAGGTAGATCAGTAATGCTTCCCAATTATCTGCTGAATTTGGATGCCAGCTTTTTGTGACTTGTATACATGGAATTTCTAGATCTGCCTCCTCTAGCTTTCTGCGGTCTTTCTCCATTTAAATAATATTAGCTCATCTATTCATCCTGCCAAAATATGACCTCCCATTTTCCCACATTATATTCTGTCCTCCAAGTTTTTGCCTATTTGCTTAACTTGTCTGTCGTCACTGTCATTTACACCACTTGCCTTCCCACCTATTTGTCAACTGCAATCTTAACTATCGTGCACTCACTTTCTTCATTTGTTATTAATACATATTGTAAATAATTGTAGCCCAGCACTGATCACTATGGCATTCTACTGCCTTCCTCCCAACTGTTTACTGTTTAGTTAGTCAGTCCTTTATCCATACTAAGAGAAAACCTTCTGTCCCTTGGGCTCTTAAGTTGTCTAAAGTGTTGTACCTTCTGAAACCCTTTCTGCAAATTCAAATGTATTATGTCCATTGCTTTCCCTGTATTGTGCTTGTTATCTCAAATGATTCTAATAGACTGGTCAGGCATGATTTCACCTTTTTGAAGCCATGCTGACTCTGTTTGATCATATGGCAATAAAAGAACAAGGGACAAGTGAGCTACTCAGCCCTTTCAGGCTGCTTCAGCGTTCAATCAGATCATGGCAGATCTGATTTTAACTTTATCTACATTTTGTGCGTATTCTTGGTTTTCTCTTGTCCTGTTGACAATTAAGAGTCTATCTGTCTGCTATAAATATGTAAAGATTATGCATCCACTGCCTTTTGAAGGCAATTTCAAAGGCATTCTACCCTCAAAACACTTGTGTTTTCTCCTCTTTTAATGAGTGGCCTCTTATTTTATGTCTTAATTTCTAAATGCACTGTGGTTATGTTCTTTTATAATGCACTCTTATATCCTTTTTAATCTGTTGCATATCCAGCAAGTAAGAATGCAGTACAGTTTCGATAAGCTGGAGAATGTTTAAGAAATATCCTAATGTTCACATTAGAGAGAAAGATCAAAGAATTAATGAGCCATTGGACTCTACATTGGCTAATTTTAGTAAGATGATTAGGCTTTATTCCAGATTGTTCTTGTGTGCTGTGCCTGCAAAGGTCTGGTTCACAACACCATGATCTCCCTTACAAGTAAGCAGGTCAGGAAGCAAATCCCAAATTGCAGTTCATGTTCTAGGCAGCAATCTGATCTACATCACCTGTCCAACCACCTGAGCTAATGTAATCTGGAGCTAGGGATGATGGTAGTGACTCCATTTTCTGTGTTGCATGGAAGTACTCTTCGTGTCACTGCCTGTGTTAACCAACTGCAAAAAATGCAAATGTGATTTAAGTCAGGTTTCATTCTGGGATCTGACTTGCCCAGTATTATGATCAACTGGGATCATAGTAAAGCAAGTCTTCAATTTGGGAGAAATGCCTGCTGACTGAATTTTAACTGACCTTATGGTGAAGTTTGTGTTAGTGGTTAGATTTCAAATGGGAACATTGCTGTACAACGATGGTTCCACACTGAACTGAAAAAACTGGCCTTCTGCTTATTCATTCTTTCGCTTTAAAGACAGATAGTTAATCTTTACGAGTAATCTCTTAAGTGAGAGCAAATAATGAACAGTGGCTCATTGTTTTCCTCCAAAATAAGAAAAAGAATTATGTGCAGGATTGTTTATTCAAGTAGCTGATTAGATGTCAGTTCATATTCTGATTATACTTTGGGCAGTAATTTATTGGAACACTTCTTTTTAATGCAGTTCCTTGCCAAGCCACCAAAGCAGCAGCCTTACTCCTGCCTCTTCACTAACTACAAGCTCACCCAATGCAGTAAGTATGATGATCTTCAAGTTTAATTGTCCTTAAGCTTCCCATTTTTCTCCTGATGGGGCTTAGGGTAAGTTGAGACACAATGTAGGAGAAAGGGTTTCAGAACCTTGGCAGAGTTGAGTGTGAAAAATTGAAAAATGGGGTGAGAGAGAGAATTGAGCCAGGATAAAACAGAATTCCCTGAGTAGAAAAAATAGTTACTAAACAAAGGGTGATATTGCTTTAAAGGGAAAGTACAGGTTAGATGTATTCTGACAAGGGTGAAACAGTGGCAGAGCCAAAACCTGCACTCTGAGTCACAAGAGAGGTAAAGAATATTTCTTGATTTATACATACAAACGTTTAGGCGAGAACAGCGTTTAAAAATAATGACATGGGAAAATTTTAACTGGCAAACAAAATGAGTATAGACTGGCAGTTAATGTTGGAGAAAATCCAGAAATCTCCCATGCGAATAGGTAAGAGGTGGGGTGGCTCCCATTTGGGATTGACTGAGATTTGTGGTTAGAGATGCAGGATGAGACTATCCACAGGATATCCATAAAATAACTTTGTGTTGATGTTTATGAATTAAGAGGATTTGATATAACAGTACATATTGAGGAAACATACTGACAGAATAAGAGCTACTGATGGGAGAAATGATGGGCAGGCTGTACTGGGAAAAATGTTTTATGCTTCGGTTGATAGGTAGTCTGGTCCTGTTGACTTCCATCCAAGATTGACAAGGGAAAGGGATGATGCAGATTTCAGAGGCTTGCCAAAAACTTCTGATTTTCCTAATATAGAGAGGTAAAGTCACAGGATTGAAGGGCAAATGTGACTTATTGAAGAAAAGATTGTTTGTAAATAAAGCTGATCAGTTTTGCATCACTTCTGATTAAATGTTTAGAACTTATGCCGTTCAAGGATGTCCAGCATAGGATTGTATGTGATTGTGCTTGACCCATCTTATTGGAATATTTTGAAACAACAAAGATCGAGGATGTGGTCGAGATGCTTTTTCAGAAAGCATTTGAAAAGAGTGTCACAAAAGGTTGCTTGACAACGTTGAAGCTCACAGAAGGAGAGATCACTTAGTTTGAATTTAAATTGATTGGGTACAATAGTGTTTAATCAATGGTTGTTTTCTATCCAGGAAAAAGGCAAACTGCTTCCCAAGGGCTAGTGCTTGCATAACTGCATTTTGATGTATGTGAATGACTTGAATGTTGGAATTTAAAATTTCAACGCAGCACATGCTGAGGCTGTTACCAAATAGACTGTGTGAAAGGTTGTAGAGTAATGGACTGCTCATATCAAATGAAATTTAAAGTGTGAAGTGATATCTTTTGATAAAAGGAATAGGGAAAGACAAAGCTAACTTCATGATGCATTTCCTAAAAAAAAATCAGGAATAAGGGGAACTCCGTCAGTTTGCGATTCATTGAAACGGAAGGGACATTAATGAGCGAAGCATGTAAAACCTGGGGCTTCATTAACTGAAGGCATTAAATGTAGCAGCAGGAAAGTAAGGCAGTATTTGAATGAAGTCAGTGGTTGGCCTCAGAGGTTCCAGTTCTAGTTATCTCACTTTAAAATGATTGAGGATCCCTTTCAAGGGCACAAAAGATTTGACAAATGGTTCCAGGGACAAGGGATTGGAAAAGCTGAATTCTTCTTTCTTTTGAGTGAAGGGAGTTGATGTTAGATTTGACTGAAGTTTCTATTTGAGAAGTGTAACTAAAATAGACCAATAAAATGTTTCCATTAGCTGATGATAAAATGCCAGTCCGTGATGGAGCAGGTTTTTGGGCAAAAAATGCAACTGGAATTGGCAGTTCTTTTTTTTTTTACACAGCTAGAGTTCATGATCTGGAACTTGTGTAAAGTTCAAAGTTTAGAATTTGTGCTTTAAAAAAATTGGAAAAGCGTGGAGAGGTTTTCTAAATCCTCGAAGCCCCTGGAAGACAGGCTCACAAAGTGGATATATTCTCACCTATGATTTCGTAAAAACAAAACCTTGGAAGTACTTCGCAGGTCTGGCAACATCTTGAGAGAGTTGATGTTTTACTTTGCAGTTCCTCAACTTCCAATTTAAAAAGTTATGATGTAGATGTTAAGGAATGTAAATTTGTAATGATTGCTAAAGGAACACATCAAAGTGACCACTTGGAATTCTGCAGGTGCAAACAGTAGAAAGTATAAGGAATCTTCATTTACGTGTTGACCAAGTTTGTCAGTGCCAGGATTCAGTTGTCTATATTAAGGTAGTAGATGGTAAGAACTTCGTCTGTGAATGGACTTTCTGGTTCACATTTTGAGTTGATCACTGGCAGAAAGTTAATAAGAAGGGAGGATGGGGTAGTTGGACTTAATCATTTTAAAACAGTGATAGGTGCCTCTATTTGGCCTTTTGGAGGATCTGAAATTAACTATAGACTTATCCAAAATTTATCCTCCCCTCAAGTGGCTGCAGGAGGGTAGGAAGGCAGGGTGGGAGTGATGGGTGTTGTAAAGTTGTCTGATTCTTGCTGCTAACTTTTTTTTCTTTTGCTTACAGCATGCAAATATTGACAGCAGCTTACAGACTTCTGAAACTTTCTCCACTGCTTTGACATTTACCACAGCCACCACCTCAGCAGTCAGTGCCTCCAGCAATCTAAACACTACAAACAGCCTTGGACTGAGTGCAGCGAGTGTATCCATGCCAACTGCTACTACACGAGCAGTTCCCTCTGTTTCTTCAGGTTAGCAATTTTATTATTAAATTCTCCTTGTGAAAAAGGAGTCTGTGTTTATCCATTTTGTTCATTTTATTAGCTCGATGAAGTCTTGAACTTCAGTCAAATCCAACAAGACATTTTCCTTGTATCTGTGTACATTAGTGTTTTTCTCTTCGCTTTGCTTTTTCTTGCTGATTACATCATTTTGAACATTAGCAGTAGGTCATTCAGTTTTGAAGCCTGAAATGGCTTTCAATAAGATCATGGTTGATCTATTTGTTTGAATTCTACATTCCCACCAACCTAGATAACCTGAGATTCTTGTTAGGCTGGGAAATCGATCTACCTCTACCTTAAAAATATTTAATAACCCTGCTTCCGTTGCTCTGAGGCAGAGTTCTAAGGCTGTCTCAATACTTTTTTAAAAAATTTCTATCCTAAAAAGGAAATCCCTAATTTTAAACAGTGCCCCTTTTGTTCTGGATTCCGCCCCCCTCCCCCCCCTCATAAGAGGGAACATTATTTTCATGTCTATCCATGTCAAAATCATTCATAAGTATTTCAATTAAGTCACCCCTCACTCTTAATTTGTGTAAACAAGGCCCAGTCTGTCCAACCTTTCCTCATCAGAAGGTAAGCAGATGTGTTTGCAGTATTTAATAAAATTAAACTTTCCTTAATATTTGGATCTGATCTGCTTATCTTGTGATGGGATGCTAAGCAAGCTAATGAATAGCTTGTTAAATTTTTAGATTTATTTAATTCTCATTTAGGTCTGGGGAAACATCTGAGCCTTTTTAGTTAAGGGTGAGCAATTGTGCATACACTTGTATTACCCAGGGATCAAACTTAAATAGCCTTTCTCGTGTCGCAGGGGCAGCAATATGGCTCAATGGTTAGTATGCTACCTCACAGCATCAGGGACCCAGGTTTGAATCCAGCCTTGGGAATGTCTGCGGAGTTTGCGTGTTCTCTCAGTGTCGTGTAGATTTCCTCCATGTGCGCTGGTTTCCTTGTACAGTTCAAAAATGTGTGCCTTGGGTGTATTGGCCAGGCTAAATTGCCCATAGTATCAAGGGATGTTAGGGTAGATGGAAATGTGAGGTTGCAGGAATAGGGTGGGATTTGGGTCTAGGTGGGATGCTTTTCAAAGGGTCAGTTGTGGACTCTGAGCTGAATGTTTTGTTTCCCTGCCAGAGGTTCTAGGATTGTATAGTGTCCTTTGTGATTCAGTCTTCAGGAATGGTAGCCTTGATTCTAGTTGTGACCTAAATAGGCTGTGAGCTATGACAATTGTTTGTTAAAAATAAACAGTAACTAAGCCATATAACACATTATAATTGGACATTAGTACATCTTAGGTTTCAAGAAGACCCAGCAAACAAAGTGGTAAATAAGAATGTAATTATGTAGATGTTTATTCTGCCGTCAGTAACGTTAGTCTAAGCTGTTTATCAGTCAGAATGATCAATGACTTCATTGTTACATGATCAAATTCAAGTGACCGTGCACTGTGCTTGGACAAATAGGCAACATCCCTCCTCCTCTTAGGAGGTTCCTGCAATGAAAAATTCACAATATTTACAATTGGTACTCATTTGTCATCAGTGGATAAGACTTTGAGGACATCAGTTCCTTTGTAGTTCTGTTTGTTTATCTTACTACTTAGCTTTAATCTGTGGTCTTTTAGGTATACTAAAAACATTGTCTCTTCCTGACACAGCTGCGTGTTCGGAAGTTAATGCAATGTCACAGTATTCTTTGTTAAAGTACTGCCTCCCTCAAGCACCAGTTTTACTGTTCATGTATCCAAATCTCTTTGATACTTATTTGTGGCTCTTCAAATGTTATCTCTGGCACATACATTCTGGTTGGCAAGAATCGATCTGCATGTTTTCTCCATACTGTTTCAGCTGTACGGTATAGGGAACTGGTCCAGGTTCTGCTACAATGGTGTTATCCATTTGCCAGTCGTATAATTCTTTCCCACCACCTCCCCTCCTTTTGTGGAGTACATAGTATTTTGACTTGTTTTCTTGTTGGAAAGCCTGCTTGTGGTATTTCCTGTCTGATTTTTGTCACGAGTGGTTTCAACAGATTAAATGCCATATGCAACTGACACTTTACCACAAGCAATGCTGGAGGATTTGGAGTCATCGCGTAGATTGTGTTTTGGAATGCTAACGAAAATTGACTGTCTCTGAGAGTGATCTTTGTTCTCAGTTAATCTAAAGAAATTTTTAATGAGCAAACTTTTCTGACAATTTGTGGACAATTAAGGAGCTAATCTGATATATTGAATTCCATGCTGCTTTAGTCTGTATTGCTACCATTATCACTAGCAGGTTGTTCCACATAACCTAGTGAAGATCTCCCCTTTTCAATAGCTTTCTCTGAAGATTTTTTTTACAATGGCAAGTTGAGTGTTTAGTATGTTTTTCATGTTGTTTGACACATTCATTCTTTAGAAGGTCCAGTATGGTCATTACAGATTCCTCACTACAGTCTTTCTGACCATTCCCATGAATGTAGTGGCACTAATATAGTAGGTTGAAAACTCTTGCGGAAGGTGCAAATACTTGTGCTATCTCCATTTTGAATTTTGAACCTTGTGACCAAAAATAGTTTCTAGTTATCTCCTTCATTCTGACAAGATCACAGTGACCTTTGCATAGTTGATTTTAACACTAAGTTCCTTGTCCATGCTGGAATCAGACCCTCATTCCCCAAAGGAGCCACCCTGCGAGTATGGATAATTCTAGCTGCTTATTTGTTCTGAGGTTTGTTCCTGTGATCTTGTCATGAAATACTTATATCCATTCCTGATAGCAACAGTGCCCTTCCCTACAAATGGCTTACTGCTAGATAAAATACTTTTCTATATGAGGCCCAAATATTGTGGTGTGGTCTGTTATGGAACTTATTGGCCATTGATGGAATTATGATTTCCTAGAGTTTTTCTCCTTGTGTGTGGGTCATTTACACTGCTTTAATGATCTTGGTGCAAAAGCTATTGGTTTCTATTCACTAGTAGGTAACATGAAAACCAAATGGTAACAAATGGTGCAATAGAACTTTGGGTCAGAATGGGTCAGGACTTCTGACTTTTAGTGAACCTCTGTCTTGTACAAAGGTTCTTTCACAGTCGTCTTCTATTTTCAATTCTTAATTTGCCATAGTAAATTGTGCAACAGCTAAAGAAAGGTTGCAAGGTTTGGGATGAACCTACTGTAGTAATTGATCATAGTTTAAGTGATCAACATTTAGGTGTTGATGCCTCAGTTATGGCGTTTACTTTTGAAGGTGACTTGTATAGTCCCTTAGCATTGATGACATGATCTGATACTCTAATTTTTTTAAAAATCACATTTATCTTCTATCACTTTTAGACTGTAATCTTCAAGTCTCTGCAGAGTAAATTGAGATTTTTTTTGTTTTATCTCCATAACTGAAATATTATTTAACTTTGGATTCCTTCCAATCTAATTAAAATCTGATGCATGGCGTGCTGGCAATATGCTGGTACAGATGTGATACAAGCTGGGGTCTCTTAGATTTGAACAGTTCTTAATAGTCAGATATTTCTGATGCATGCTCTACATTCACCTAGAGATAGGCTTAACTAAGACTCGAAAAGCTGACCCCCAGCTAGTACATCAAACATGAAGTTGATTAAAGGCAAAGGACACTATTCAGCACACAATACCAGATTAATAGTGACCTTAAAATAACTGCTAGTTGAACTGATCCATCTTTCTTTTGCACTCGTGATATGTGGCTGAATGTTTCTCATCTGAGTTCAAGGAATTTGTCTCAACCGGTCTCTCTAACTTTGCCTCCATCTTTGGTCTGATTTCAACCATGTTCTTCCAATAATGCTGGAAAATGTCTTCTGGTAATGTGGAAAAGTCGAATCTTCAAGCTTGCCATGTAGCTGAATGTTCATGTTGTACCACACAAAGGCACTACTTCACCTGTGTATATTCTTAAGACAATCTCTAGGTTTGCAATGCAATCTGATTCAGCTGCTTCTGATACATTCTTTCAGGTATTAATGAAACTGCTGCTCCAGAATCCACCTCCATTTGTACTAGTTTCCATTCAGTAAAGGAGTGACCCATTATCAGTTGGTGTTGTCAGTATGCTTAATGACACATTCAATCCAGAGGAGCTAAGGCTTTCTCATTCTCTTTGTACCATGTGGATTTTCTTTCTTTCTAGTTTTGTTGAATGTGATTCCTGTTTCTTTCTCAAACATGTTCATTTTATTGTGCCTTTTATTGGCCACATTTTCTACATATGGCTTCTTTATTTCAGCAATCTGTTGCTGCTTGCCCTCTTGTTCCATTGTGTTGGTTCTCATCTCTCTGTCACCATTTTGTGAACTCTCATGCTCTTGCTTGGCTGTTGGACTCCGTTGGCTGATGGCTCCTTTTGAAGTTGCTATTTCTAGTGCTTGCTTTAAGTCTAGGTACCTTTTTGTTTATAATTGCTTCTGGATTGCTTCATACTTAAAACCACATGCCAGTCTGCCTCGAACTGCATCATTTAAGTTGCCTCCAAATTCGCAGGATTCCGCTAACTTCAAAATTGCTTCAAACTGGGAGATTCAGTAGCACGCAGGTTACGTTTGTGGAATCTGAACCTTTGAACAGTCACCAATGCTTTTGGTGAAAAACTGTTCTTTAGGATCCCTACCACTTTATAAGCTTTGTATTCTTGCTACACCAAACTCCTCAGGTGGTTAAATGTTCCCCTTCCCATAATGTTCAGGAATGCACAGTAACAATATCTGCTTCAATTTTGAAAATCTGAGTTAGTTTATTTGAAAGCACCAAATAAACCTGTTGGACTATAACCAAAAGAGAAAATGCTGGAAAATATCAGCAGGTCTGGCAGCATCTGTAAGGGAGAAAAGAGCTGACATTTAGAATCTAAATGTCTCTTTGGGGTTATAGTCCAACTGACTGGTGGACTATAACCTGGTGTGATTTTTAACTTTGTCCACCCCAGTCCAAACCAGCTTCTCCAAACCATGCTTCAATTTTGTTAGCTTGAACAAAACATTAGAATCTCCTAAGAAAGCTCCAACTGTTTGTCCCAAATTTCCTATTTGTTTTAAATGAGAAGTCCCTGAATAGCAAAGTGTACCATAAAATTTAGCACTATCTCACTGCTTCCTACTTAAAACAAGATATTCCAAGGCTGTCTGTTTTTGTCCAAGTCTACATCCTAGGTTAAGACACATCTTTCGATATGGGTACTCATTACTCAGTGATTCTTGAGGGTGGAGCACCTGGTGATGGTGTCTTTTGCTTTCCCTGTATTTTTTTAATCAAAGCATCTGAGGTTGGCAGCAAGGACCACATTTCCTTTTTTGTCAAATTGAGCCAGTCGATCTTGAAGTAGCTTTTATCCTTGACACCAGTTTTCTTTTATGTGCTAAGTTCCAAGAAATACCAGAAGGCTTAAGTGTTTCGTAGCAACTCTTTTGTTGAGTTGAGATGTTTACCCTACAGCAGCAAGGCTAAGTGAAGCTATTTTCTGCCCAGAATTATGCCACGTGCTCTGACTCTTAGTGACAATTGCCATATATCTTACTACACAACAAAACCCCTGTGACACAAATGAGAATCCTAATTCTTCTATGTAGTGGGGTTTTGATTGAGCCTTCCAAACTGTGGTGTCCTTATGCTTCCCAATGAGATGTCTGTGATCTACTTGTCATTCAGGTTGAAGTTTGACGAAGGAAAGCATTAGCTAATAATGCTATACTCGTGCTATTTCAACAATCTCAAGTGCCAAATTAAATGTAATCCAAGCAAATGCTACGTGTCTGTCCTGTGTTAAACCTTCTTTCACTCTATCCTTCTTGACCTCTATTGATTCCCTTTTCTCATGTAATTATGATATTTTCATCAATTTCTTCCAATCCTATATCCTCAAACTTCAGTTTCTCCAACACTGGTCTTGTGCATTTGGACACCCTTTCTTTTTATCCTTCCTTACAGGCAGTCTTTAGATTTCAGGAGTGTAGGAATGGAAGGAATATGTTTGAAGAGTACTCAGTTTTGTAACACAAAATGGTGGAGTCCAAAACTTTCAAGTTGTTTAAAAGATATTGAGTAAGTTGAAACAGTAGAATGGCACATCATGTGTGCCCCATAGCTTTATCTCCACAAGTTAACATTTTTAATATAACTTGTTTTTTTTTATCGCAGGGAAGGCTCCACCAAATCTTCCTCCAGGTGTGCCTCCTATTTTACACAATCAGTACATTGTTGGACCAGGGGGACTACTGCCTGCATATCCAGTAAGAATGAGTGCACTTGCTAGTTGAATGCAAATACTAAAGAACAATTGTTTTAAGATCAGGCAGTGCAATTGCTTTGACTATAAATGCACTTAGTATAGAAGTTTTATTTAAATTGCATTCTTTGAGATATTGATCTTTATTTCTCTTTCACACAACAGATCTATGGGTATGATGATCTTCAGGTACTTCAATCCAGGCTACCTCTGGTTAGTATATTATCTTTACAAACGGAAGTTTAATTAGTTTTGCTTTAGTTTGTCTTGTATTTTAGTTAGGACTGCAACATGTGTACTGTTGTGGTAGGTCTTGAATTTTGTAGCCTCACCATAGGATCTTTTTTAACACCGTCTGAGGTGCAAGACCTTGAAAGTAAGTTTTCTTTTTAAAATATTGATGTGAACAACGTTTTTTCTAAACACAACCAGTTCCAATCTTGTGAGCAAACAACCAAAATTATTATAGTTTCTGAAGTGTTGTGGATTTCTTGGACACCATCCACCAATGCTGCCAGGGCTACTGAATTTCTCCAGTACTTTAAGATTTCCAACATCTGCCGTATTTTGCTTTAATATTTTTGTGTGGAAGCTCAGTTTTTTTTAAATCCAGCAAAAACTGCTTGTTGTATTTGAGTTGGCATGTAATGAGTTAATCATCTTTAATTGAGATTTGAAATTCCAGTCTGACATCACTGTGGCCCCTCTTAGTTACAGTGAAAGATGTATTTGACTAAGATTGTTGAATTACTGTAATTGTGAATATACCAAGTACTCAGTCATGTTTGATTTTTGTTTTTGGAAGACTTGAACAGATTCTCACATTGTGTAATTATCCAACTGATCATTTCTGTTTTGGCATGGCATGTGATTGCGCTAGTATGGAAAACATGTAATACCCACTTATAATCACCCTTGAATGGCTTGCTTGGTAATTTCAGCAGACAATGTATCATCACATTTATCTGGTCTGGAGTCACATGTGGGGAAGGATCAGGTGAGGAATCCAAACTCCAGCATTAATCAACTGGCTGGGTTTTTATGACAGTTGCCACACTAGTTTTCAAATTCAGATTTTACCGATTGGTTCAAATCAAGCTGGTGAAATTTACAATGTCCTGAAAACATTAAGGGCCTCTAGATTACTAGTTATCACTATTACCGTGACCCTTTTTAAAGATACCTTGGATATAGTCTGGTTGAAGATTTGTAGCTCGGGTGTCCGTTGTTGATGTTCATGAAGCATCAAAGCAGCGCTTCACAGGAGGCTCCAATAGCACTGATGATGTTCCCTAGCCAGGGAACGAAACGTTTGCAGCAAAAACTTCCAGCTCGGCGAACAGAACCACAACATACCTTGGATACAGTAAATAGTTGAGACTGTTGAAATTTTATTTCTACTTGCAGTGAAAGGCTATATTAGCTGTTGAAGTTGTTTTGAAGAAGTGTGACTGTTTAAAAAGTTTCGTATTCCTTGTCTCTTCACTCTTCCCTTCTGATTCTCCTCTAATTACCTGGTTTTTACCCCTTCCCTTTGCCATTCTTCCAGGATTACTATGGAATGGCATTTCCTGCACCAGCTGCAGCACTTGCTGGCAGAGATGGAAGTCTTGCAAGCAACCCTTATTCAGGTGTGTATTTCCAGAGTTATGTGCATCTCATGCCAAGGCAGTTTTCTGTTGTTGAAATACATTTGGTGTATTAAGTTCCTTCCACAGATAGTCAACTTGTTTCTCCTCTGCAAAGGTTTAATCTTTTAAGGAAAAGTGCTGTGAATGATATCTCTAAATTTATTCTTATTTTTGATAATGCATCAAGCTGGTCATTGGGATGTCAGAATTTCTGCATTTAAGTTGTATGGAAGGATGACAGACTTTTTTTTAAATTATTGAGTAAGAAGTCACTTGTGGCAGAGCTGTATCAGTCCCCAGCAATAGACATGCGATAGTGGAGTGTAATGGAAGAAATGATTGGAGCTTGTTGAAAAGCATGGCAACAGTCATTGGAGGTTTTAATCTACTTAGTGACAGGGAAACGTCAAATGTTCAAAACTAGCTGACCTGTTCGTAAAGCATTCTCAGGACAATTTCTTAGCGTCACGTGCTCTGGAACCAGTAAAATGTAAAGCTTTTACATCTTTACTAGATGTATTGTACACAAGATGCTGCAAGACCTTGTTCCTTGGAGTATATATTTTCTAATTAATCTGTCCAAAGACTTTGCACAGGTGGGACTTGAACCCAGGTCTCCTGGACCAGTGCCACTGCACAATAAAAGCCCTGTTCCTCAATAGAGTCTGAGACCCAACCAT
This sequence comes from Hemiscyllium ocellatum, assembly GCF_020745735.1. Classification (NCBI taxonomy): domain Eukaryota; kingdom Metazoa; phylum Chordata; class Chondrichthyes; order Orectolobiformes; family Hemiscylliidae; genus Hemiscyllium; species Hemiscyllium ocellatum. The sequence goes on along the minus strand of NC_083401.1, from coordinate 59,389,486 downwards.
CTTGAGCTGCTTTTTTGATGACCTTGCTCCTTCATAAAGTCAAAAGTGGGGATGTTTGATCGTACAGTATCATTTGCCACCCTCATACTGTGCAGCAGTGGTAGGTTCTTGGAGTCTTGTAGTTTAAATGTAAATACCAAAACTAATTAGCGAGTTTTAAAAAGATGTGTAGCTCATGTTGAGGGTCTGGATGTAGGTTTGCTCGCTGAGCTGGAAGGTTCATTTTCAGATGTTTCGTCACCATACTAGTTAACATCTTCAGTGAGCCCCCTTTATTTATATGTTTGAGTTTCCTTGGGTTAATATAATTTCCTGTTCTGATGTAATTTCCTATGGTGATGTCATTTCCTGTTCATTTTCCTCAGTGGTAAATGGGATCCAAGTCGATGTGTTTGGGAGTTTCAGTTGGAATGCCAAGCTTGGCGGAATTCTCGTGCATGTCTCAGTTTGGCTTGTCCTAGGATGGATGTGTTATCCTAGGTGAAGTGGTGTCCTACCTCATCTGTGTGCAAGGATATAGTGACAGTGGGTCATGTACTTTTTATGGCTAGTTGACGTTCGTGTATCCTGGTGGCTAGTTTTCAGCCTGTTTGTCTATTGTTGTGCTTGTTACAGGTTTTGCAAGGTAATTCGTAAATTACATTAGTTTTGCTTGTTGTCTGTATAGGGTCTTTCAAGTTCATTAGCTGCTTTTTTTAGTGTGGTGGTGGGTTTGTGGGCTACCATGGTGGTCTTTGTAGGGGAGAGTGGCTAGAGTTTCTGGATGCGTTTTGTCTGCTTGTTTAGGTTTGTTGCTGAGAAATCGGCAGACTGTGTTCATTGGGTGCCTGTTCATTCTGAATACACTGTATAGATGATTTTCCTCTGCTCTGCATAGTTCCTCTGTGCTGTAGTGTGTGGTGGCTCGTTGAAATGTTCTAATGCAGCTTTGTTCATGGATTATGGAATCATTGCTTCTGTAGTTCAGTATTTGGTCCGTATGTGTTGTTTTCCTGTCGACTCTGGTTTGAAGTATCCCATTAGCTGTTTACTGCGACATCATTGATGAATGGCAGTTTGATGTTTTCCTCTAGTGGATTTTATGCCAGCAAGGGTATTAATTATTCTTGTAGGTATACTTTCATTTGTTTCATTTAGTGATGACAAAGGTGTCATCCACGTAGTGGCTCCAAAGTTTGGGTTGGCTGATTGACAGAGCTGTTTGTTAGAGTCTCTGCATTACTGCCTCTGCTAAGAACCCTGATATCCGAGATTCAGTGGGTGTTCTGTTGGTTTTATTATTGAAGGTGAAGTGGGTGGTCAGGCATAGCTTCTTTAGTTTGATGATACTGTCCTTGTTGATAAAGTTGGCCTGAGAAAAGGAACAGGAAATGACACCACCGGAGGAAATGGCGTGAGCACAGGAAATGACATCACCAACACAAGGAAACCCAAGCATAAACAGAAAGCAGGCTACACCACCAGTGCTTCATCCAGAGGCTCACTGAAGATGTTACCTAGTATGGTGATAAAATGTCTGAAAATGAGCCTTCTAGTTCAGCGCACAAACCTACATCCAGAACCAATACCAATTTGTTAATGTGAGACTTAACTATTAAGGCAGCAACAGACAATCTAGCGCAGTAACTTAGGAAGCTTAAGTTATGAATATATTTATTAAAGCAGGGCAGTAGCTTTATGGGCTTACTGTGGCTCTTGGTTTCTGGTTCAGCTGGGGGCAAAAGTCAACATCAACTCTGCTCTCTTCAATGCTTTGGGCTTTCCATTTGGGATTGGAAGCAGGATAATTTCAAACCTCCTTGTGTGTGCATTAGTCAGTGAAAGATGTTGCCTAACTCTTTCCAAGCCACAGCATGATCAGGTGAAAGTGAAGACTACAGATGCTGGAGATCAGAGTCGAGTGTGTGGTGCTCGAAAAGTATAGCAGGTCAGGCAGCATCTGAGGAGCAGGAAAATTGACGTTTTGAGCAAAAGCCCTTCAGGAATGAGGCTGGGAGCCTTGTGGGTGGATAGAGAAATGGGAGGGGGCAGTGCGGCTGGAGTGAAGATATCTGAGAGTACAATAGGTGGAAGGCACTGGAGGAGGTAGCTCTGAGGGGAGGGTGGAGCGGATAGATGGGAAGGAAGCTGGACATGTAGGACAGGTCATGAGGGTGGTGCTGAGCTGGAAGGATGGAACTGGGATAAGGTGGGGGAAGGGGAAATGAGGAAACTGATTAAAATATTGTCGTGGGGTTGGAGGGTCCAGAGGCTGAAGATGAGGCGTTCTTCCTCCTAGTGTTGGGTGGTAGGGGAATGGCGATGGAGGCGGCCCAGGACCTGCATGTCCTTGGTGGAGTGGGAGGGGGTGTTTAAGTGTTCGGCCATGGGGCGGTGGGGTGGTTGGTATGGATGTCCTGGAGATATTCTCTGAAGCACTCTGCGAGTAGGTGTCCTGTCTCCCCGATTGTAGAGGAGAACGCATCTGGAGCAAAGGATATCATTAATGACGTGTTTAAGTGCAGGTGAAACTTCGATCGATGTGGAAGGCTCCTTTGGGGTGAGGGGGAAGGTATGGGTGCAGTTTTTGCAATTCCTGCAGTGGTGGGGAGATGCCAGGAGGGGAGGATGGATTGTTGTGTGGCATGGATCTGATGAGGTAGTCAGGTTGATCAACTTCAACGCATTCCACCCTGACCTTTACATTTACCTGGACCATCTCGGCTCCCTCTTTCCCCTCCCTGGACCTTTCCATTTCCATGAATGGTGACCGACTCAACACTAACATTTTCTACAAACTCACCAACTCCCACAGCTACCTGGATTACACCACCTCCCATCCTGTAAAAATTCTATCCCTTATTCCCAATTCCTCTGCCTCCGCTGCATGTGCTCCCAGCAGAACCAGTCCCACTGCAGGTCATACCAGATGGCCTCCTTCTTTAAAAACAATTTCCCCTCCCATGTGCTGGTTTCCCTCCAGCGAATTTCATCCACTTCCCCACCTCTGCCCTCGGACCCCACCCCTCCAACCACAACAAGGACAGAAACCCTCAGTCCTCACCTTCTACCCACCAACTTCCATATACATTGCATCATCCTCTGTCATTTCCATCACCTACAAACAGACCCCGCCACTAGAGATATATTTCCCTCTCCACCTTTATCCGCTTTCCTTTAAGACTGTCCCCTCTGCAACTACCTCGTCAAGTCCACCCCCTGTCGTACACCACCCTCCCCTGCCGGCACCTTCCCCTGTCACCACAGGAATTGCGAAACCAGCGTTCACACCTCCACCTTTACCTATGACCAAGGCCCCAAAGGAATCTTTCACATCAAAGTTTCACCTGCACTTCCATGCATGTCATTTACTATATCCATTGCTCCCGATGTGGTCGCCTCTACATTGGGGACATAGGATGCCTACTCAGTGCTTCAGAGAACATCTCCAGGACACCCGCACCAACCAACTCCACTGCCCCATAGCTGAACACTTCAACTCCCCCTCCTGCTCTGCTGAGGACATGCAGATCCTGGGCTGCCTCCATTGCCACTCCCTTACATGCCTGATGCCTGGAGGAAGAACACCACCTTATCTTCAACCTGGGGACCCTCCCAACCCCATGGCATTCATGTGAATTTCACCAGTTTCCTCACTCCTCCTCCACCCCCCCCCCCGCCAAGCCCTCACAAACCTTATCCCAGTTCCAGCCTTCCAGCTCAGCACTGGCCTCATGACCTGTCCTACCAATCTTCCTTCCCACCTATCCACTCCATCCTCCCCTCTGACCTATCACCACCTCCATCTACTTATTGCTCACTACCTTTTCCCTCAGCTCCACCTTCCTCCCAGTTATCTCCCCAGCCTCACTCTTGATGAAGGCTTTTGCCTGAAACGTCGGGTTTTTTCCTGCTCCCCAGATATTGCCTGACCTGTGCTTTTCCAGCACCACATTTTCACCCACAACATGGTCAGTTATATCATGCATTCTTAATTGGTATAGGCTAAGCAGACCTTATTGCTATTTGGTTTAAGGGGTGCATGATCAGTCTGCAATTGACTGTCACCTTTCATTATCACCTGACTGGCAATTTAAGATCCAATCATTCGTGGGTCAGTCCTGAGAAGTTTGTTGTCACTTTAGACTTTTAACTAAGACCTAGATATTGTAAGTGTTTTTTTGCTGCCTTTGTTAAAAGAAAAACTGAGGCATTTGCAGTCAGGACCCAATAATTCATATCCTTATGCTGATGTCTCAATCCTCTTTTTTTTTAAATTTGAATTTCTCATTAAATCAGACACCTGCTTATAACTAATCATTTGCTTTTCCCTTAGTCATGAGCTATCTGAATTATTTTGTTTCTGCTGTTTGAACACTTCGAAGCAGTTTGTACAGCACTTAATACTTCAGAGGCAAAAGAATGAAATAGTGAAATATTCCTCAGTATTTAGTCTTGAGTGAAAATGTAAAAGATTATACAATTGCAGACTTTAGAATATTACATTCAGTTAAAAGCTAAATTTCTAAGATTAATTGAGACATACCAGTACATTGGCACAGCTCTGGTTATGATTTCTTGATAAAGGCTTTACCTGCCTTAATCAACCTTGGAAATCTGGATGTAAGCTGTAAGCTAAACAGAACCCCCTCATTCTTGCAACTGTTACTCAAAAAACACGTTAGGTTATTGCCTTCACTTAGTTTGCAGTCCAGTAGTGTATTTCATTGACAAATGAAGCTGAGCAATCACATGATTGTGTCAAAATCTGCATTGGTTCAAGTAAGCCAAATAAGAGATTTATCAATGAATATACTTTAATTATGTAATCTAAGTCAATCATGAGATTTTAGTTTCTGTACTAATCTTAGACTATGTCCAAATGTAACAAGACCTGGATAGTAGTCAGGGTTTGTCCTGACTAGCGGCAAGTAACATACACATACAGGTGCCAGGCAATGACCATTTCTAATGAGAATCAAACCATTACCCCATGATATCCAACAATATTGCCATGACTCAATTTGCTGGGGATTAGCATTGACTAGGAACTGAACTGGACTAGCCATAGTGTGGCTACAATAGCATGTTCAAGACTAGGAATGCTGAAGTGAGTAACTCAGCACCTGACTCTCTCTGTCTGTGAAGAGACAGTGAAGTCTGCAGATGCTGGAGATCAGTTGTGCTGCTGGAAAAGCACAGCACATCAGGCAGCATCCGAGGAGCAGGAAAATCAGCATTTCAGGCAGGAGCTCTTCATCAGGAATGACTCTCACTACAAAACAAGTGACAACTGTGATAGACTACCACCTGCTTACCTGGAGGAGTGCAGTTCCAACAGCACAACACCACCATCCAGAACAACGGAACCTACTTGCATGGTACCACGTTCCCAAACATGCATTGCCTTCACTGCTCAGTAGCAGCAGTGCGTATCATCTCCAAGATGCGCTGCAGAAAATGACCTACAGCATCTTCAACAGCATCTTTCAAAACCCTGCCCACTGCCATGGAGAAAGACGAGGAGAATAGGTACATGGGAACACCAACTCCTGTAAGTTTCCCTCCATACCACTCACCAACCTATTTTGGAAATATACTGCCATTATTTTGCTGGTTTTATATCATGGATTGCCACCACCACCACCACCACCACCAGTGCATGAATGCACCAAGGATGGGTAACAAACATTAGCCACCCAGCAAATCCAGCATCTCCTAAATGAATAATCAGAAACTTGCGTTGAATAATTTTTCTCTTAAAAACCTAGTAAATGTAGGTGTTGTGAATTCTTCGCACATTTTGTCATCTGCACGTTTAGCCATTATGCCTTTTCTCCTATCTTCTTGGTCATAGATGTACATTGTAATAAATTGGGAACTCAGCACAGTACCTTACAAGTCTCCATTTGTCACATCTTGCCAGTCATCTGTCAATGCTATTATTTAATTCTCTTGCTTCAAGCAGTTTTATTTTCCGTCAGAACTTTTGTGGCACCTTGGCGTCATTGACTTGGCCAGTATTTATACCTCATCACTTTTTGTTCTTAAGTGGTGCTGACCTGCATTGAATTGCTGAACAAATTTTTTGAAATGCTGTGAAGCAATGGAATCGTTTGTTGATAGAGCTGTTGTTACAACTAATGGCCATCTAAAAATGCAATGTTTTTTGAACCATTTTAAAGAGTAAAAATACTCATCTTACAGGCGATCTAGCAAAGTTTGGCAGGGGTGACTCAGCTTCACCTGCACCAGCAACCACTCTTTCCCAACCTCAGCAAAATCAGGCTCATCACACCACTCAGCAAGCCTTCTTAAATCCAGCTTTGCCACCAGGATACAGTTACACAGGATTGCCGTATTATGCTGGTATGCCTGGTGTTCCAAATACATTCCAGTATGGGCCTGCCATGTTTGTAAGTAATTTGTACTGCTATTCCTCTACTGTAATTTGTGGTGATGGTTATAGAGCTTGTTTAATGGAAATTATGAAGTGCTTTGCAGCTGATTTTGTTTGAAAAGGATTGCATTCCTATTATCACTAAATCCTTTTTTAATTCGTGAATTAATTGTTACTCTTGTTTTCCGAAAACATAGTCAACGTATCAGGAGAACTTTCTGCTCTTTACATAATTCCGTGGCATCTTTAAGGTTTAATTGTAAAAGTCAGTTTCACTTTTTTCACCTGAATATAATTATCACTGAAATAAATTGAAGTGTCATGTTGCTTTTTAAATTAGCCAGAATTGACAGACTTTTTGCCCAATTCAATTAAAGCTAAAAGGAACACATCTCCGAAAACTTGTTTATGAACAGAATAAAATAGAAAATACAGAGGAAAACCATATTTTGGTGATTACATTTGCCTTCGTTAAGATGTGTATGATAAATACAAGAAATATTTGACCGAGCAGAGGAAACTGGAGTTGGTTGTGAAATGCATTTATGCAGTTAGAAATTGAAGCATAGATTTATCAGATTATTTCAAGTGACTAATCTGTTCCTGTAAGGAATATGGGAATAAAGTATGGAATGTTAAAATTTGAGCAATAAATATCAACAGATTAGTTCATAAATTCATAGAATAATTAAAAGTGCATTTGGTCTGTTTCTGTGCTGGCTTTCTGCAAACACAACTCATTTAATTTCATTGCCTGCATTTTCCTTGTGGTCCTGTAAATTTTTTTTTTGAGCCAGTTTTTTTCTTCTGAAAGCAATGATAGATTTGCCCTTGCAACATTCTCTGTAAATTCCAGACCCCAACCACTGTGTGGTTTTCCCCTCATTGCACTTGCTTGTCACTTTAAGTTGGTATCCTTTTGTTTCTAAATTCTGCCATGAGTGCTGTCTGATCTTGATAACCTAATCTATGTAGATCATGATTTTGAATGCCTCAATTTAATTTCCTCTAACCTTCAAGAAGAACAGATTCCAAATCTCCCAACCTTTGTTACAGAAGTTTGTCACCCTGAACCATTCTTATTAATAGGTACTCGCTGAAATGCCTTCATATTCTTCCTGAATTACCCATCTCCAGAGCTAGATTGAATACTCAGTTGGGACTGAATCAGTTTTATACAGGAAAATCTACTTGCTTTTGTAACACTTGGCACTTATGTATAAAGGCTAGGTCCTTTATTAGCCACTATTTCAATTCTCTATCCAATCAATGATTTGTACATCCTCAGGAACTTTTGCATATATGTTCAGATACTGCATTCCTTTTTACCATTTTTTTCTATATTATTATTTTTGCCATCGAAATGGATTACTCACACTTATCCACCTTAAATTTAATCTGCTACTTATTCATCCATCTCATCTATCTGTCTTAGTGAGTTTTAAGAAGATTTGTAGCTTGGGTTGAGGTTCTGGCTGTAAGTTTGCTTGCTGAGCTGGAAGGTTCATTTTCAGGCGTTTTGTCACCACACTGGGTAACATAGTGAGCCTCCGATGAAGCACTGGTCATAGTCTGGTCTTAGTGACTCGCTTTCTTTTTGTGTTTAGGTTTCCTTGGGGATGGTGATGTCATTTCCTGTTGTGACATCATTTTGTTCTTCTTCTCAGAGGGTGGTATATGGGGCCCAAGACAATGCACTTGTTGATAGTTAAAAATCACACAACACCAGGTTATAGTCCAACAGGTTTAATTGGGAGCATACTAGCTTTCAGAGTGACGCTCCTTCATCAGGTGATTGTGGAGGGCTTGATCGTAACACCGAATTTATAGCAAAAATTTGCAGTGTGATGAAACTGAAATTATACATTGAAAAATTGATTGTCTGTTAAGCCTTTCATCTGTTAGAATACAGTGATAGTTTAACTTTCATGTGTAAATCACAAAACCCTTTTTTTTAAAAGTTGCATTCTCGGTTTAGCTGTTAACAATGGCGATAGCTAGACAATATGTTGAAGGTGTTAGCCCCCTGTGTTCTCTATCTATGACCTGATGTTTAGATTGATTCTAATCTAAAAAGTGAGATAAGTGTTTTACATAAATTTATGCAGTTTTTGAGCAAAGTGCAATGTAACTCTGCAAGTACAAATTCACCACACAAAATATATGTATGCATGTGGGTCTTTGTCTTTGTCTGTGTGTGTGTGTGTGTGTGTGTGTGTGTGTCTCTGTCTGTCTCTGTCTATCTGGGGTGGGGGTTGAGAGTGTCAGAAAGTGTGTGTGTTTGTGTGTAGTGAGTGCAGAGTGTCTTAAGTCTGTGAGGGGGTGCATGTGACTGGGAGTGTGTGTCTATAAGGGTCTCTGTGCGTGTGTGTGTAGTGCAATGGTGATCACCTGTAATGTGACATGAACACAAGGTCCCCGTTGAGGCCCTCCCTATGGGTACCGAACTTAGCTATCAGCCTCTGCTCGGCCACTTTCCTCTGCTGCCTGTCCCGAAGTCCACCTTGGAGGATGGTCCCCCGAAGGTCCGAGGCTGAATATGTTGGACCACTGAAGTGTTCCCCAACTGGGAGGGAACCCTCATGTCTGTTGATTGTTGTGCGATGCCCATTCATCCATTGTCGCAAAGGCTACGACAATGGATGAATGGGCACCGCACAACAATCAACAAACAGGAGGGTTCCCTCCCATTTGGGGAACACTTCAGTGGTCCAGGACCTTCGGGTGACCATGGTGGACTTCAAGGCTGATAGCTAAGGTTGGTACCCATAGGGAGGACCTCAACCGGGACCTTGGGTTTATTTCATATTCCCACGGACACGCACAGATATTCTCACGGACACGCACGCGCTCTCGTGCGCTCGCACTCGCTTTCTCACACTCACAACCACCACCCCAGACAGACAAAGACCCACATGCACACATATATTTTGTGTGGTGAATTTGTACTTGCAGAGTTACATTGCATTTTGCTTAAAAACTGCATACATTCATGTAGAACTCTGAGCTCAAAAACTGCATGAATTTACGTAAAACTCTGATTCTAACTAAAAAGTGAGATAACAATCTAAACATCAGGTCATAGACAGAGAACACAGGGGGCTAATATCTTCAACATATTGTCTAGCTATCACGATTGTTAACAGCTAATCCGACAATGCAACTGCAAAAAGAAGGGTTTTGTGATTTACACATGAAAGAAGTGAAACTATCACTGTATTCTAACAGATGAAAGGCTTAACAGACAATCAATTTTTCAATGTATAATTTTTAACTTTGTACACCCCAGTCCAACACTGGCATCTCCAAATCATCACTTGTTGATAGAGTTCCATGCTTCTAGGAATTCTCGTGTGTCTCTGTTTGGCTTGTCCTAGGATGGATGTGCTGTGAAGTATCCTTACAGCTGAGGAAGGATACCACTTCGACTGGGACGGCGCATCCATCCTAGAACAAGCCAAACAGACACATGAGAATTTCTTGCAGTATGGCATTGCAACCGGAATTCTATCAACATGCACATTGTCTTGGGCCCCATGTACCACCCTCGGAGAAAAAGAATATAAAATTAGAACAGGAAATGACATCACCACCCTTCAAGGAAACCTAAACACCCAAAGAAAGCGAGTCACTCAGACCAGACTCTGACCAGTGCTTCATTGGAGGCTCACTGTTACCTAGTGTGGTGATGAAACGTCTGAAAATGAACCTTCCAACTCAGATTCTGGCTATAAATTTGCTCGCTATCTGTCTGTCATTTGAAAGTTGCTACCATAAAACATGAGAAGTAGGAGCAGTAATAGGCTATTAGATCCCTTGTGCGGCTCCACCATTCATCAAGATCGTGGCTGAGCAGATAATAGTTTTCTCTCTTTCTTTATAACCTTTAACACTTTTCAATGAAAAATCTGTCTAACTCCACTTTGAATATGTTCAATGACCAAGCTCACTGGAAAGTAAAAATCGCAAGACTAGCAACCCTCTGGAAATACTTTCCCAATTCTATTTTAAATCAGAGTGCACTTTAGTTTGGAATTGCCACTGGGTTCAGAACCCCACCCCACCCCACCCCATGGGAGTAATCATCGTCTAACATCTACCCTTCAAAGCCTTTTAAATAATCCTCTCAATGAGATCACCTCTTACTTTATTTATTTAGGCAATTTGGGTTAAGCTGGCCAAGTCAATGTTTATTACCCATCACAAATTGCCTTTGGCAGAATGATGGTGAGCTGCCTTCATGAACTTCTCTAATCCATTTGTTGTTAGTACCCCCTGGATTTTGACCTAGCAATAGTGAAAGAACTGAGATGTTTTGAAGTCAGGATGGAGAGAGGCTTCAAGAGGAACTTGCAGGTAGTGGTGTTCCCATGTATCTGATACCCTTCCTTCTAAATAGAAGTGGTTCGAGGTTTTTAAGGTGCTAAGGAACCTTGGTGAGTTTTACAGTGCATCTTGTAGTTGATGCACACTGCTTCAACTGTGTCAATAGTGAACGGAGTGTGTTTGACAATGTGGTGCCCAAAAGCTAACTGCCAGTGTATCAGCCCAATTTGATCAATTTTTCTTCATTCGAGAAGTCCCTCATCCTAAGAATCAACCTCGTGATCCAAGTGTGAACTGCTTCCAGTGTAGGTATGTCCATCCTTGCGGTGGCCATAGACTCGACTGTACATTGTAGTCAGACATCACTACTTTATACTCCAACCTCCTTGCTTTAAAGACGCAAACACTTTTTGTTTCCATGATTACTTATTAATATTTTATGATACATGTGTAAGGTCATAGTAATTGTTCTATACTTGTCGTTTTTCCACTTTTTACTCCGTTGGCCAGTTTTAATTTTCACACGCTTAACCTATGTATATCCTTTTGCAGATTTTGTATTGTCAAACTTGCTATCTTACCTAATCTGGGATAGTGAACTCTTCACAAATTCACCCTGTCTAACTTAATAGTTTATTCAGGTGTTCAGTCCCATTATCTCTTTAATAAAGGATTGTAGTATTTCCCAAAAGACATGAGACAAAAGTTCATAATTTGTTGATCATCTTTCCCATTTCTTGGCTAACAAAGTAATACTGGTAATTTTCTATTTTAGTGGTGGCATCTTCTCAATCCAGACTTCTGAAACAATATCAGTAAAGCATTTGCAATTGCTTTACCACCACTGGTACCCTGAGTTGAACACAAGGCCCTTGGCATTAGTTAGCCTTCAGTGATTTGCCACCAATTGTTTTTTCCCACAAGTGTGCAAATTTCTGGCAAGACTTTATTATTTTGGATCATTCACTGAGGGAACCAGCAAAAGTGGCTTTGGGTTTGAAATGTTTAGCTATCCAGAAAATTCATTAAGTTTGTTTCTTTTGGAAGAGTGGAAACTTTTGTGGTGACATCATTGAAATCCTCAAGGTTGAGGGCATTGACGGTTGACTCTCAAACCATTCGTTATGCTATTCAGATAACTAGTGATGCATCTTTTGAAAAGGTTCAGCCTATTTTCCTTACTCGTGGCTTGTAAAGAGTAAAATCGCTGTGAAGTAAAGTACATGGAAAGGAGATGAGTGCTTAGGTACAATGTATAGTTTTAGAAGTAATATTCCTGGAGAGGGGATTGAGGAATATGGTATTGGATATTCAGAGGGAAAAATTTCAAAAGGTTGCTGAATAACTTTTCAATACAGTGCTAAGAATTTCAAGCTATCGTTAGTGCTTGCAGCATTGGTGAGCTCTTCATTCTTTCTTTTCTTACTTTAAATGCTCTTATAGTTACCTCCAGCAGCTGCAAAGCATGGAGTGAATATGAATACCGCTTCAGCTTTTCAACAGGCAGGTGGCTATGGACAGCATGGATATGGGACCGGTATGTACTCCATATTATCATACGTTCATGTAACATTTTGAATTAATCTTGTATGGAACACTGGCTGATTCTTTGACAAGGATGATTGTACAAGATAGAAAGATGATAATGGACAGAAACCTATTTTCTCGGGAAATATAAGCAGGAACTCCTATCAATATCAGATGATGTGTTGGTTAATTAAATAGTTTATCAAATGTAACTCTATTCCCCTCTAAGTTACGAAAAATCGTTGTTTGCCTGAGAAAGCTGTCAGCTGCTTCAGTTTAATATTTTGTACAATACTTGTGTATTGAAGTGCCCTTCTACATTGGGGTTTGAATTTATAACCTTCAGTTCCAAAGGTGTGGACATCCCGTGCTTCCAAAGATTCTTTCTTATTAAATTATGGGAGGGTTCAGTCATCAAAAATCTACTGTAGGTGGCTTTGTAAACATGTCCTAACAAATGCAAGTGTCTACAGGAGGAGAAATTGCTGGAAGGAACAATTTGGTGATATAGCATCTTTAACATAGAGGGCAAGGTGCTTCACAAAACATTATCAAACAAATTTAGACATCTGACTGCATAAGCTTATATGAAGGTTGGTGACCAACAGCTTCAGATTTAAGGAGCATCTTCAAGAAATAGAGAGGGTGTGTCTTGGAGACTATGAAAAGGAACTACAGAGCTTGGAGCCCAGGCTGTTGCTGAATACACAGCCACCAAAATCTTCAAATTAGGGATGCTTAATAGGCTAAAATTAGATTGCTTGTAGCAAAGGTGTTTGAATGCAATGAAAAGCAATTCCTGATGAATAGTATTTAGTATGGCATCAGATGCAAGATGAGATGTAAATTTACATTAATTTGACTTCTGTAATTTTGTTTTACTTAAACTTTGCTATTGAGTAGATATTAATGGTTGGTAATTCACTCTTGATCACTTTTGAAGCATGAGCCAACAAGTTGTATCCTGATTATTTTAATTTGACTTCATTCTAACGAAGTAGATAAGTCTGGGATAATATGCAAGAGATCTGAATAGATTCGGGCGGCACGGTGGCACAGTGGTTAGCACTGCTGCCTCACTGCGCCAGGGACCTGGGTTCAATTCCTGCCTCAGGCGGCTGACTGTGTGGAGTTTGCAAGTTCTCCCCGTGTCTGCGTGGGTTTCCTCCGGGTGCTCCGGTTTCCTCCCACAGTCCAAAGATGTGCGGGTCAGGTGAATTGGCCATGCTAAATTGCCCGTAGTGTTAGGTAAATGTAGGGATATGGGTGGGTTGCGCTTCGGCGGGTCGGTGTGGACTTGTTGGGCCGAAGGGCCTGTTTCCACACTGTAAGTAATCTAATAATTGAGACTTTTTTTGGTACAAGATAAACACTGCGTAATATTGTTTTGGTCCACTACTTTTTGATGCAATGTAGTAAATACTTCAATGAAAGTGTGTGGAATATAGTCATTTTTTGGAACTTGCTTTTTAAAATATATGTGGATACGGGCAATTGCAGAGGATTTTGTGGGAGGAGAAAAAGTTGATTCTGAAACAGTGATCCAAATGTCTCACTTCCTATAATACTTGTAACTGCAAACAAGGTCTTGAGATAACCCATGGAGTGATAATATCTGTGTTTATACTTTTTTTGGGGTTTATAACTGGAATCTCAAATACATTAATCCATTAGTTTCCTCAGGCTCTTGCACACAGAGCAATCTTGTACTTGAATGGAGACTTTCTCCATGACCATCTTTTAATTTTAAGTTTACAGAAACTGAGTTCTGTTAGCTTCGTCCATTTGGCCTTGCTTTCACATACTTCAGCTGTCATAACGTAGCAACAACAGTTGGGCTAGAAAGAAACTGACTTGAACTTTTACTGGTTCTAATGTCAGAATTATGACATTGTCATGACCGTTCAAGAAAGAAACTGGAAGGAAGCAGCTAAATACTATCTTAGAATTGAAGCAGGAATATAATTTCTCTAAGCTGGAGACTCTGTAGTGGATAACATTGGGTAATTGGTTCAAGTTTTGTTTTAATGTTAGTTGGGATCTATGTAAATATAGCTTGGCTTTTTTTTTGTTACAACATTGTTTTGTTGTTAAACCTCTGAAGTCTCGTGAATATATCATCAAATTTTTAAAACTATCAAGGTAGGTTTTATTCTGGAATCTGACTTGTCTATCAACTGGAATTGTAACTCATATTCCCAAATTTTAGTGTATCTGCTGGAGGTTTAATTTTTGTTATTAACATCTAACATGAAATAGACAATAATAGATTTTAAAGGGTTTTTGAATAAATGCTTGAAAAATATGCAAGGCTACAGGGAGTGGCAATTGGTAGGTCTTTTAAGGAGTTATTACATTTGCTGATGGTTGATTTAATTTTATTCTCTAACAGCGTTCATGATAATTTAATCTCATCTCCCAGTGAAGAATTTGAGTCACCACCAAAATGTAGTCTGTGCCCAGTTGAATTTGAAATGTTATTGTTAGCTGATGAGTTGATTACTGGCTAGGAGACTAGATTCTGGACATTGTTTTAAATGTCTCATTGGTTCATGTAGCAGGTAGATGTTTCTCTGAAATTTTGAAAGTTGAAACTTTGAGTAGGAAGATGTTTGATTCCTTAGTCTCTTTTGATAACCATGGCAATTTGTGAGCTGTTAGTTGCACAAGCTAGAATTGCAAATCTGACTTAATTTTAGAAATTTTTAGATTTTCAAAAGTTTTCAATTTACAACCATCCATTTTCAAAATACTTCAAATTTGTTTTATTTTTTTTTAAACTATCTTAGTCTGATTGTTCAGAGTTTCTCTGGATGTTCTGTGGTACTAAACCTAATATATGGAGATAGACATTTTGTTTCTTGACCATTGCTGCTCACGTGCCTGACATGACACAGCCTCAACAGGCTGGCACGAGAGATGCTGTTGTGGTACTTAAGAGAACAGCTGGTGTTTGTAGACTTGAAGCTACAGTGCACCTTTTTATATTGAGGATAGAATAATTTGCAGAAAGGCATAGTGAAAGCAAGGTTGTGCAATAGAAATTCTATAGTCTAACTTTGTTCTTGATTGACAGGTTATGAGGATTTAAACCAAGGGGGTGGAGCTGGAGATTACAGCAAAGGTGCCTATAGTGGGTCTACTCAAGCACAAACCAAATCAGCTGCAGCTGGACCAGGGAAAGGTAAGGCTTATGGGTTAGTGCCGTTTAGTATAGTGAGTCTATACACTTGCCATGTAATCTGGCATGCTCTGTCTATGGGGATGGTTATCATTTGTTAATTGGAGAAATGTGTAACAGATATGAATTGCACTCCTAACCAGAACTAATGACAAGTTTGTTGGAAAATTGACACTCTGCAATGTGAGCAGATGATATGTTATGGTGGTTAACTTGCATCATGCTAGGTTATTAATCTAGGTTATGCTAGATTGTTGGACCCCAGTGCTTAGTGTGCAGCGATTATGGGGCAGGAGATCAAAACAATGTTGTTATCTTTGTTTATCTCTGCTGTTAGCCAAACTTTGATGGAAGGAAGGAGGTAGTATTACTGAACTGTCGAGAGTTGGAGATAATGAAATTGTTTGAGAATGAATTGAAGTGGACTTGGACAGTGTGGGACCTCCAATTTTTAATGCAGGTATAGATGGTTATTGGATATGCCAGGAAAGACTGATTTGCCCTGGTAATCTCTTACAATGCATGTAGGTCATAGTGCCTTTTATTAGGGGCCCAGTGGCAGTTAACTAAGTTCTCTATGTAAAGGAACTCTATTTGCCTAAGGAGTATATGTAGGGGTGTATTATACATCTTTATAACAAAATGGCCCAATGTCTGCGCACTCAATGGGTGCCAAACAAAGAGGCTGCCTGCCTTGGAATTAAAACAAAGGATGGCTGACAGGAGATAAATAAGGAGCAGTAAAATCAGCGTTTCGGGCAAAAGCATTAAGCTTTTGTCCAAAATGTCAATTTTTTCCTGCTCCTCGGATGCTGCCTGACCTGCTGTGCTTTTCTAGCACCACTCTAATCTAGACTGATTTCCAGCATCTGCAGTCCTCACTTTTGCCTACGTAAGGCTAACAGTCTGTTCCCCATTCCAGACAAAACTGATCAGGGTGTGTCTCTAAAGTAGACCAGTAACTAATCCTAGTCCTCATTATTGGAAAAGTAATTGACCAGTGAATGAATAAACACCAAGCACAGGATAAGTCCAGTCACCACCTTATGTCATTACCAGGACAATAGTTATTTTGTAGTTGTTTCTCTGAAAGAATTACTCTGCAATTGGTCCTAATTAGAATTTCCCTTGGAAATCATAAGGATAGTTTTAGCATTAAAAAAATACATAGAATGAATGCTTAATAAGTATTAAAGAAAAAGCATTTAGAGCTAGATGTGAAAGTTAATTAACTTCAAGAAATGCTATCCTGCACCCTGAACAAAATAGATTGCTTACAGCCCAAAGTACTGAGTAGGAAAAGCTGTATTTAACCTTACACTTTATAACCAGCTTCCTAACAAAAACCCACATTACAAATCTTACAGAAGCTAGTTGAAACTGATGGTTTGTATTTTTGCATGCATCATTAAAGACAGTGGGCAACATAAGAGTAATGATTGAATTTAATAAAGTCAGCACGTGAGATTAAATCAAATTCAAACTGTCTCTACAGATAAAACTAGCCTGAGAGTATAGCAACAAACCTTGGAATGCGAATGAACAGAATACATAGAATAATCCCAAGGCCTAGAGATTTATAGTGTTTGTTTAAAGACCATGAGATCATAGGAAGCTGAGTCTGGTCAAATGGGTGTCTGTCACTAATTAGATCTATGGACTAGAAGGGAATGACTGTAGTTACATTATATATAATCATTGTAAGCTGAAAATGTGTTGCTGGTTAAAGCACAGCAGGTCAGGCAGCATCCAGGAACAGGAAATTCGACGTTTCGGGCAAAAGCCCTTCATCAGGAATCAGGATTCCTGATGAAGGGCTTTTGCCTGAAACGTCAAATTTCCTGTTCCTTGGATGCTGCCTGACCTGCTACGCTTTAACCAGCAACACATTCTCAGCTCTGATCTCCAGCATCTGCAGACCTCAGTTTTTACTATAATCATTGTAATACAGAAATGCGTAAAATACTACTTACTAATACTATATGTTGGTGTGTCATTAATCTATCTTCTGATCTGAGTCAAAGATTAAGCGAATAATTGAGTTTGTATGTTGAGGCTGGACTCAGAAGATCCTTTGACCCTCTCCTTGTTTTAACTGGTTTCTGCATGAATAAACTTCCATTTTCATGAGGTCTGCCTGCCTCCAGAGTTTTCATTCCCTATCAAGGATAAAAGCTTCTGCACTGACCATTTGACAAAAACTGTGTAGAGCAGTATTCTTTTTAGACTGTTTAACTTAGTCCTAACTCCTTAGAGAAAAGGACCTTAACTGAAATACTACGAATTGCAACGGATTATTTATCCACATTGTCTCCAATATCACCTACCTGTACTTATGCACTTGTGCTGAGAGCTTATGTTTAATGTTAAAATTTGGAGTATCTTTCGAATGGCTTCATCTACAGGCTAGTGAGAAAAGTATCTTTTTAAAGTGAAAATATTTTCTGTAATTGACTTGACTATTGATTATCACAGAGAATTAATTATTATGTTACAGGTATTTCAGTGAACTCTTCTAATATTGTTCCTGATATGAGTGGCTCAGTATACAAGACTCAGGTGAATGTTTGTTTATTTTTGCTTATGCTAGGCATTCAGAGGATTGCCAACATTTATATTTGCTGAGTTCTCCATTGAGATTTGTAGCTCTTTCGAAAACGAATGGGAGTGAAATTAGTCCTTGGCAACAAAATGAACATTAAAACAATTGGCATATAATTTATGTTCTGTCTGATTTTTTATTTGTTCCTCACTTATGTCAGTTGTCCATTCTGTAAAATGGACTGTCATTCACACTCAAAACATTTCAGTCTGCCAACTAAGTCTGTTTGCATGATTTTGCTGGCTAACTTAAAACAAGAAGCAACACATGGTTGTACAGCACCCGGATTATGCTTAACTACAGATTATAACATGAACTGAGGAGGAAGTTTAGAATTTGGTAAGAATGGGAAGTATAGAGATGAAGAATGTTTTTTAGTCTTAACACTTTTTTTCTGGGTTGTGTAAGCTTGAGACAATGTCATTTTAAAATGCATCGTATAAATTGGGTTGTATACTTACAAAATCCAACATAAAAATCATTATAAATAAAGCTTGAGAAGGTAAAGATAACATAACCAGTTAAGGTAAATTTCATTTCAAGTAGCATGATCTAAGGGTGATCATTTTGGCTGAAGTGGACGGCTGTCAGAACTCATACTCCACCAGGAGGGATAAGTTTCCCTCCCCACCCCTATCAGCATTCCAGAGGCACCCTTGTCATTCTCACACTCTTTTTCTCTCTTTCACTCATTCTCTCTCTCTCACTCCTCTCTCTCTCTCTCTCTCTCTCTCTCGG